>NC_057386.1:96740545-97083143 GCF_019320065.1 Cervus canadensis
GACAGGGCCCTACCCACCCAAAATGGTTGAGAGGAGATGCTGTTTTGGGGCAACTGAAAACCTGTAACTTCTATGTGGTGTATGTACACCGGCCAGCTACTGAACTAGAGGATGCACATTCCCAAGGAACCCAGGTATTTCCGGGTTGTGTTTTAACAGAATTTTTGACAGAACTAGAGTCTAAACATTTGTTGAGGGGAAAGGAATTGAGATGGCAGAGGAGGAGGACATGGAGCTCACCTCCTCCCAAAAATACATAAAAAATACATCTACATATGGAATGATTCTCACGGAAAATCTACTGAAACATTTGCTGTCCAATGTATTGACCTTTGTGTTAAAAAAGAAAATTCTAGGGCTGAACATAGAATCTATAACAAGAACTAGTATTTGTAGCATCCCTTTTCTTTTGCTTAAAAAGTACATTCTCTTAACCCACCAACATAATTTGAACATAACTGGTGTAATAATTATACATATTAAAGTTCTTTAACATTATATCTGAATGTTTCACATTTGAAAGGAAACTAGAACATATCTTCCAACCTTATCCCTGAGGCTCGGGTCATTGAACCACTCCAACAACTTTTTGCCCACTTCCATCGGGCTACAGAGAAAAGTCCTATAGGTCAACAGGAAGTCTTCTATGAACGTTGGATCCACCACTGAATGTTCTTCCACCAAATGCATCGTTAATCGTTCTGAGGTGCCCTGTAACAAATCAAACGTCTCATCAGCATCCTGCATGCGTGGCATCTACATGTACCTTGATTTCAAACCTTCAACGTAAGATGAACTGGGTAGTGAGATACACAATAATGAATAAGACTGCTGTTCGTCACAGAAAGTCAAAGATTCTTTACAACAGATACATTTAAGAGAAGTTACACTGAAAAATGAGGAGGGGGCATCCTAAATCATCACAAGCAATACTACCAAACCCTCCTCCCTTGGGATGTGGTGTGTTTGTCTCACCTTGATGACAATGTGGCCCTTTCTTGTTCCAGTCCGATCGAGCTCTCGGTGTTCTTTCACCATGACAATCTCTCCTTCCTCTTCAACTTTTTGCATGTTCTTTTCTACTTGGTTGAGGATACGGCAGTAATCTTGCTGGGCTATGCAGACAAACTAGAATAAAATGTAAGTCACATGTTAATGATAAAGTGCTTGCAAGAGACCTAGCAGCGCTAATGCTTCAGTGTTTTAAATATTTAAGACTGACATTTTTCCATGTCTTTCCCATACTTTCTAAATGAGCTCGGTAATGAACCTTCATCAGACTTCTCTGCTTTTTAATATATCTCTTCCTTGGTCAAGAAAAGTTTCATTTTTAGAATAATTATATGCAATTTATATTAAAAATCCTAACAATTAAAAAAAATCAGAAGATAAAATTAGAATATTCACTCCTCACGCCCCTTTTGTGATGATTAGAAAACACTGGGGGAGGAGAGTGGGCTCTTAGGATAGATACCTAAAAAAAAAAAAAAAGAGAAAAAACAGGATATATGTGTGTGTGTGTGTATCTCTAGATATATTATATGATTTACTTTGCTCTACACCTGAAACTAACACAGCATTGTAAATTAACTATACACCAATAAAAATTAGAAAAGAAAGTGCGTATCTTTACAACTGTGGTCAGTCAGTCAGCTCAGCCACGTCTGATTCTCTGCGACCCCATGAATCGCAGCACGCCAGGCCTCCCTGTCCAGCACCAACTCCCGGAGTTTACTCAAACTCATGTCCGTTGAGTCAGTGATGCCATCCAACCATCTCATCCTCTGTTGCCCCCTTCTCCTCCTGCCCTCAATCTTTCCCAGCATCAGATCTTAAATGAGTCAGCATCAGGTGGCCAAAGTACTGGCGCTTCAGCTTCAGCATCAGTCCTTCCAATGATCACCCAGGACTGATCTCCTTTAGGATGGACTGGTTGGATCTCCTTGCAGTCCAAGGAACTCTCAAGAGTATTCTCCAACACCACAGTTCAAAAGCATCAATTCTTCGGCACTCAGCTTTCTTTATAGTCCAACTCTCACACCCATACATGACTACTGGAAAAACCATAGCCTTGACTAGATGGACCTTTGTTGGCAAAGTAATGTCTCTGCTTTTTAATATGCCATCTAGGTTGGTCGGCAGAGCAGCAAAAAACCTTTGGAGAGAGTCTATAGGTGGTTGTTTAATTATCTGCTAGGCTCATGGTCCTAACAGAACAGAAGAATATGAAAAGAATTCAGAATAGAAGCATGCAATAATGGATTTTAGTCCAGTCCATCAGGGCAGCTGCTGGGTGTTCCTGGTTTAAGAATCGTAATGTGCCACCTGAATCCAGAGGACTAAGCTAAGGAACCACCACTCTTTTTAGGTTGTGACTTTTTCTTTTACTATCAGTGGGCAGGTAAAAAACTGGGACTCTCGGGTGGTTAAGAAATCCTAGCCTGCGTAATATTCCATGGTGTATATGTACCACAGATTCCTTATCCATTCGTCTGCTGATGGGCATCTAGGTTGCTTCCATGTCCTGGCTATTATAAACAGTGCTGCGATGAACATCGGGGTGCACGTGTCTCTTTCAGATCTGGTTTCCTCAGTGTGTATGCCCAGGAGTGGGATTGCTGGGTCATATGGCAGTTCTATTTCTAGTTTTTTAAGGAATCTCCACACTGTTCTCCATAGTGGCTATACTAGTTTGCATTCTCACCAACAGTGTAAGAGGGTTCCCTTTTCTCCACACCCTCTCCAGCATTTATTGCTTGTAGACTTTTGGATAGCAGCCATCCTGACTGGCATGTAATGGTACCTCATTGTGGTTTTGATTTGTATTTCTCTGATACTGAGTGATGTTGAGCATCTTTTCGTGTGTTTGTTAGCCATCTGTATGTCTTCTTTGGAGAAATGTCTGTTTAGATCTTTGGCCCATTTTTTGATTGGGTCATTAATTTTTCTGGAATTGAGCTGCAGGAGTTGCTTGTATATTTCTGAGATTAATCCTTTGTCATTTGAATCAGTTCTAATGAGATGGATGAAACTGGAGCCCATTATACAGAGTAAAGTAAGCTAGAAAGATAAAGACCAATACAGTATACTAATGCATATATATGGAATTTAAAAAGATGATAACGATAACCCTATATGCAAAACAGAAAAAGAGACACAGATGTACAGAACAGACTTTCAGACTCTGTGGGAGAAGGCGAGGGTGGGATGTTCAGTGAGAACAGCGTTGAAACAAGTATACTTTCAGGGGTGATACAGATCACCAGCCCAGGTTGGATGCATGAGACGGGTGTTCAGGGCTGGTGCACTGGGAAGACCCAGAGGGATGGGATGGGGAGGGAGACCAGAGGGGGGATCGGGATGGGGAACACATGTAAATCCATGGCTGATTCATGTCAATGTATGGCAAAAACCACTACAATATTGTAAAGTAATTAGCCTCCAACGAATAAAAATAAATGGAAAAAATAAAAATACCAATTCTTGAAGCCCCCCCCCCAAAATCATTCCTTTAAAAAAAAAAATAAAGAGGTTGTCTTTTCAAAACAAAGAAAGAAAGGAAGAAAGAAATCCTAGCCTGCTAATCAAATCATCACAGAATTGCTTTTAAGAGGAAATTCTCTTAACTGCCCCCATCCTGCCTCACTTGCGGCTCCTAGAGCCAGGTTAATTGATTCAGACATGAGCTTTACTACCTCTCACTGTGGAATCCGGACAAAAGAACCTGTGGGTCTTATTTTGCATCTGAAAAGGGGAAATAATCCTAATAGCACCATCCTTAAGGGGTTGTTCTGGAGGTTTAATGAAATAATCCAGGTAAAGCTCCTCCACTGTGCTAGATACATAATATGTGCTCGATAGATTTTATTTATTATTTAAAAATAGATGTAAAAACATAATTAGCACTTAGTGGGTTTTAAAAATTTGAAAAGATTTTGAGAGCAACAATTTTTTAAAGATAATGTTAATAAATGATATCGAAATTCAAAGATATCCATGCAGCAGATACTATAAATGTGTGATTATATTATAAAAGAAATCAGCTTAGAAAGTCTGTTCAAAAAGATCTGCAAAGGAAGCCACATACTTTTTAAGCTCAAATCATTATTCCTCATAACTGATATTAAGGTTAATCCTTGCTCTTAAAGAAGAAGTTAACAAAAATGTGCACATCAAGCAATTACTCCTCCATGACCTCAAAGATAAAAAAATCAGGACTCAGGGCAATCCATTTAATTATATTTCTTAGTAGTTTTTTTTTTTTCTTAGTAGTTTTAAAGAAAGAGAAGAATGAATTCCAGAAGTCACTTATTACACAAAGTAACCAGGAGCCACTGAGGAGGCAAGAATATATTTTTAAATTAAAACTTTTGTCTTCTCTGAATTTTGAATAATTTATTCTTATTTTAGAAATCATTTTTAGGGTAAGTCAAATATACTTCAATAAAATATATATATTTAAAATTGCAAAAAAACCATTTAGGAATGAAGGAAGAATGAACATTTCTTTTCTCCTTTAACATGAAAAGATTAAAAGAGAGGGAATGGCTAAATTATAGCGTATGGCAGATTAAAGATGCTACAGCCATCTAAAATCATGTTTTTAAACAACATCTAAACTTTTAACTCAATATTCTTGATATTACATCATTTTTTAAAAAATTTTAAACCAAATATTTTAACAATGATTTTAATGGTGATGATGACATCATCATTATTACATTGTGGCTGCCTGGCAGGAACTTTCTCACTTTATCCTCAACCTCCCATGGCATTTATGGGATACCATGAAGGTGCTATTATCCCCACTGCACAGATGAGGAGACAGCCATACCACGTCATGCTAGCCTCCCAATATCACATAAGTATGTGCTTGCTAATTTATTTATTTATTTATTTTTTTGTGCTTGCTAATTTAAAGTTATATACATGCATATAAAAATTGTGGAATATAACAAAATCAATTATTACTTTTTAAGAATTATTATTTTTAAATGAAAAAAAGATGATAAAGTGTACCAATCACAAAAGAGAATGATTATTATTTCTGAGCAATGCAAATAACAAGCAATTTTCATTGTTTAATATACTTTTCTATATTTTGCATGCTTTCTGCATATTAAAGCTTTTTTACAAAAGTTAGCAGCAGCAGTTCACATGGAAGAAATAGCATACTACGACACTGCTTCTTCCACTGAGTTGGTTGATATAATATCACTAATTTTTTATTAGTTTAGAATAAAAAAGTTAAAATTCAAAAAGCACAGGCTCTTGTTGTAATTATGGATAGCTAAGTACATTTTTTTTAATGCCAGAAACTACCTCAAGCTCGTATCTTTAACACTGACTACAGGTTTGCGAATGTTTGAAATATGTGGTTCTTGCCTCAAAAATATTTTTAATTTTTTTTCTTTTTACAGGGCAGCAAGTTGTTCCCAGAGTCTCCAAATAATTTTAGGTGTTCTTTCTTATATCATTTTTAGAGAACATAATTATATTGTTTATCTCCTAAAAAAAGAAATATATCCTTGAGTTAAAACAAGTAGAGAGATAAAAAGAAAATGCATTTTGAAATGTACTAAAATTAATCCTCTTGACTAAGGACTTAAAGAAATTAGAATAAATTTGATTTGAAATTCTTAGCGTCTAGACAGACATTTTTGGCATTTCTTTTGCAGCAAACTGAAATACCATCCAAAAATGAAAAAAAAAAAAAAGGAATCCCAAATTGAATTTCCAATATGGCCACACAGCACTGACATTGCAAAAAAAATACACTTTAGATGAAAACATTAATTATTTAATTAGCAAATTTATTTTTGCTTTAAGAAATTTTTAGATATAACATTAAATTAAAAGAAAAAATAGGTATGATAAAGCCAGTCGAAAATTTGTGAGTTGCCAACAAAGATCACCGACTCAATGGACGTGAGTTTGAGTAAACTCCGGGAGTTGGTGATGGACAGGGAGGACTGGTGTGCTGCAGTCCATGGGGTCACAAGGAGTTGGACAAGACTAAGTGACTGAACTGGACCAAGGTGCGTCTAGTCAAAGCTATGGTTTTTCCAGTAGTCATGTATGGATGTGAGAGTTAGAGTATAAAGAAAGCTGAGCACCAAAGAATTGATGCTTTAGAACTGTGGTGTTGGAGAAGACTCTTGAGAGTCCCCTGGACTGCAAGGAGATCCAATCAGTCCATCCTAAAGGAAATCAGTCCTGAATATTCATTGGAAGGCCTGATGCCGAAGCTGAAACTCCAATATTTTGGCCAACTGATGCAAAGAACTGACTCATTGGAAAAGACCCTGATGCTGGGAAAGATTGAAGGCGGGAGGAGAAGGGGACGACAGAGGATGAGATGGTTGGATGGCATCACCAACTCAATGGACATGAGTTTGAGTAAACTCCGGGAGTTGGTGATGGACAGGGAGGCCTGGCATGCTGCAGTCCATGGAGTTGCAAAGAGTCAGACATGACTGAGTGACTGAACACATAATTGTTTTAGACAGGTTTTATACTTTAAGACAGCTGTTCACCCTGTATGATCTTGCCACTCTGATATGAAATAAAAACTCAACTAAGCTTTCTCTTATAAAAGGGCAAAAACAGTTTATGTCACAGGGTAAGTTTCTTTTGGGCACATGACCTCACAGCTTTCATTTAGTAAACATATTGAAAATGACAAAATGAAGTAAAGTTAAACTTCAACCAACAGCTCTCACAGTCTCAGGAAGAGCTGAGTCTCACAGATTTCCCTTAAGAGGTGAGCTCTATTTAAACTGGTACCCCGTGCCTAACTGTTCACATAGACATTCAAGTGTCCCCTATCTGCTGAAGGGTGCAGTGCAGGGTTAAGGCATGCCTGGGGGTCTCTGGCAGGCCCAAGACTTAGGTGGGGGAGAGGGGACGAGGAGACGGAAAGTGGAAGAGCAGGAAAGGAAAACAGGGACAGGCAGAGGGTGAAAAAAACAATTTGGATGGGGAACGGAAAACCAGAGCTGTCACCTGGTACCAAAAACGTCTATGCCTGGCCCTGCCTTTGTCCTGCAAACCCAAAAGGGGACAAGACTGGGAAAAGAAACACAGAGAAGGGAGCAGGATGGGGCACAATGTTCAGTGTTGGGGGCATCACAGGACCCAAACAGGCAGGGATAAACATCATTTGAAGTATGGTTTTAGTGCTCTATGATGACCTAGGGGTTGGATTGGGGTGGGGGGAGCCTCAAGAGTCAGGGGATATATATATTATAGCTGATTCACGCTGTTTAACAGCAGAAACAACACTGTAAAGCAATTACTCTCCAATAATAATAATAGAAAGAAATGTCCAACTGAATCCACTCACACCACGTCCTCAGGCTGATCGTGGGCTCCACTTTAACCACACTACCCAACATGTATTTTTGGAACCCACTGAGAGGCCAGCAAATGAGTGTCAACCTGGTAAGGTTGCTTCCTCTTGAAACGAACACCAGCTTTGTTCATTTCATTCCATCAATATTGATTATCTACAGTGTGTTCAGTAGAATGACACTCTTGTGGAGGTCATTTTATGGATAAAAATGTGATGCTCACTGTTGACTTTCCCCAACAAGAGGAGTATGTGACATGGGTACTTTCTGAAAAATACATGACATTTTAACAAAAATACAGTAAAAATGCTATCCCAAATAAGCATTAAAATATCTAAAATTTTTCTCCAAGCCTATTTCTAATAAGGAGGGAGGGAAGTTAGGGTCTGAGAGGGATGGGTGGAAGCACAAGGATGACTCTTGAACCCGATTTATTTCATGTTCCTTTTACAGCATGCAGAGTGGCCTATAGAGTAAGAAAAGACTTTTCTCTAGCAGACACTGCACCCGTGACCCTCTCTGCACATCTGGAGTCTCATATCAGGAGCTACAGGAGCCTAATATTACCTTAATCAGAGTTTTCGTTCTCATTCAGAGTTTTCTCCTGGCGTCTACTTTATGGACTATCACTCTGGGTTTCCTGTTGATTCCTTATCCAGCAAATAGATGAACTTTCCTCCTAATATCCACCTCCTCTTTTCTTTTCCCCAAACTCCTAGATAAATATTCAATGTTACCTAGTACATCTGACATTAGTTAAATACTCTGTAGTATTAACTCATGTAATATTTTTATCAATTATTCTGAAACATTCCTATGCCTCCTGTATCATTTCAGTTGCATGATTGAAAAATTTCTAATAAAAGGGGTTGGCCAATTACAAGGTGATAGCATAGTAGCTGGATTCTCAGGAATAACTTTCACTTGCACTTTAAGGACAGAGACTGACTCAGGTGTGTAGTGACTTGCAGAAGGGCTCGGGTGGGGTGTGGGGGGCAGGACTGAGGAGGATAGAGAAACCCTTAACAATTTTTCTGTTCACTTTGACTCACAGTTTGGCTTTGTTTTTTTGGGGGGGAATATAATTCTAAAGCTGAAATGTCATATATGACCCCTCTTAAAAGAAATAATTTGAGATTTTGAGGCCAAATACTTTGAGATTTATCTACCGTTTTGTTTTCCTCTAATATGCCAAATAATTGAAAGCTGGCTATATTTAGAATGCTCCTCTGGCATTCCATATTCAACACACTGAATTTATAGCCATTTTTTTGTTCTCTATAGTGCTCACTGGAGGAATTATTTAGCAAAATTATTCTCTAGGTAAGACAATTTTATTTATAGCCATGGTCATTTTTCTTTTTAGTAAGTAAACCACTTAAAATTGAAAATTTAAATGAACACTGCTTTACATTTATCAGACACTATAAAAATTCAATGATGTTCTTTTATCATAAACTATTTTCAGATGCATTTCAGACTGTAGACTAATAAATGCAGTGAGCATGTAACATTAATTAGTTTAAGTCAACTTTTTTGGTTTATTATATTAAAATATTTTATTTTTCAAGGTCGGTTTTTAAGACATGGGATTATAAATATGCAATAATAAAAGCATCTTAAATTTATTTTGCACTAATATAGAGGTTACCTGTTAAATTGATCAAATTATATTTCACATTTGGTCTCAATATACTCTCTAGTCTTTTATTAAATGCTTTTAAATAATGAATATTAACATAATATCAATACTGACATTGTATTTTTCATTGGCAGTCATTTCTTTACTAACAAGTATTTTTACTGATTCAACTATGATTAATTTTCATGACTTCTAAAATCAATTCCTTATCTCGCATGTATTTAAATAAAAACACCATGTAACTGTATCACAGCAACTTTACTATAATCTCTATATAATTTCTGTTCATGACGGGCATTTCACTTCCATATTTTCTGTTGACTAGATTATCTATTATTGATGGCAATTTTAAGATATCATATTTATAGAACACCTGTTTTTTAATAGAACACATTTATGGAATGCTTAGTTTTGTGGAGTTCAAATAACTTTAAGGGAGATTTATTTTTAATTTCCTGGAGTATGATAACTCTAAAAGTCACAGTTGTACTTTAAAATCTTCATAATTCTAAAAGATGACCTATTTATACAGGTCAAAAAAAATCTTACCACAACTGCATACGTAAGTGTTCTTTGTTAAGCATAAGACATACATTTTTAATGACAATTTATACCTGGCAGTCATCCACCTTTGTCCTCATCACTCCTTTCATGTACTCCTTGTCCATGGTGGGAGAGACACCGAAACTATTTCCCATACACAGTATTTCTGCTTTTCCATCTGGATAAGTCACTTCCACAGAACCATTCAGGATCACTGACCACGAGTCCAGCTAGTTCCAAAAAACAAAGAGCAGAAAATAACATCATGATCATGAAGCTGTAAATGCTGGAATGGTCCCTACAAATGATTTAGATCTTTTATTTTAAAGCGGGAAAAATACCCCAAGTACAGCTGACCACTCGCCAAGTTCACAGAACAAGAACTAAAGCTCAGCTATCGACCCACGGGTTTCCAGATGCCTGCATGGGGGGCACGGCATTCCACTCTCCTGATGACTGGGTATTCCTCTCTAAAATGCCACAAGGGAAAAAATTTCCTCTGTTCCCCAAAACACATGTAAACAACATAAAATGACCACCATTGCCTTGATAAGAACATCATTTTGTTCTGACAAGAGGCATTATATTATAAACATTTAAACTGCAAAATCTGAGAAGCTAAAACCTCAAAATGTTTCTATCAGTATCATCTAAATACTGCAAATAATAGAAAATAAAATAATGGATCTGGAAAAGACTTTGACACAACAATGAGTGTATCATAATTCCGAGTAATGCAAACTTATTGTTGCCCATTGTTTTTAAAGAAGAAAGAGTTTTTGTTCGTTGCTGCATTGAGCGAGCCTCACAGAGACATTGTTAATTGGTAGAAATATTTCCTAACCTCTTCACCGTCGTTTAAGACGATGGTCCCAGCTCTTTCCACCACAGCGAACACCATCACAGCACACAGCTCCCGCCTCACTGACATGGTCATGTTGGCAAAAGCAGGCAACTGGTGCATGAATTCCAGAAGTTGTTCTGAAAAGTAGAAGGTGTGTGAAGAAAATGACACTAATTTCAAAAACAAGCATTCAGAAAGAAGGCTCTGGGTCCTTTCTTTTTAAATGCCCTACAATTCTGCCTGTTGAACAATACAATTACTTTAAATACCTTTAGCACACTGAATTTCTTGCAGGTATACAAACAATTCTGTCACTGTGGAAAGGGTAACATTTCCTTGTTGATTCAGGAGCAACAGGACTCAGTGTGATTCAAATTCCAATGGTAATGAAGAGATCAATAAACTTCTATGGGGGATTGCTACTGAAAATGAGCTGTGATCTTGTTAAGGTTTATTACAGGACGATGTGATAAACTGAAATGAAACAGAGCACTGGGAGTTCTCCAGAAAGTCAGTAGGTCCATTCTGGTGCCTCTGGGCAACTGGGTGCCCAAAACAGATGGCAGAAACAACCACCCTCATTCTAAAGATACTCCAGGATTTAGAAAGCAGGGAATATTTTCTGTGAATCAGACAAACCCAGAATCAATTAACATGCTCACATTATGTGATGAATGCAAATGAAACGGACGTGCTAATTCGGATCTCATAGACTGACAAAGTCTGCTCAGTCTTCCCAGTGGCAATGCTGTGGACAAGCAGATTCTTTTTACTAAGAACTCCTTTCTAAGTTCCTTCCTCCTCACCATGGTTCTATGAGATGCGTGCTTTCTTTTTCATTTCACAAGCAGGAAATAGAGGCTCAAAGGCATATAAGGAGAAGGTGGCAGTGAGAGGATTCAGGACTGTCTACCTCCATGCTCAGGCTGGACCTCAGAGGTGATGATGAAGAGCACAGGGCATGTGCCAGCGTGTGGACACTTACTGGCTGAATTACTTTGGGAAAGTTGATTCGTTCCCTTTAGACATGTTTCTCTCACTTGGAAAAGAGTAATATAATACCCACCTTCACTGGACAGTTCTGAGGATCAAATGCAATCCAGATGATAAAGTCCTCAGCATAGAGTAAATACTCAACAAATGAGGACCACTATTACTATCATTATTATATATTATTATATATAATATGATTATTCAATATTATATTCATGGCATTGTTCAAACTTTTGGCTAAATGAAAATTTCCCTCTGTTTTCCTTGTCCTCACATGACATTGTCTCTATGCACATTCCTTCTGTTAGGATTTAATGACGAGCTTTATGTTGTTGGATATAGTTTGCTAATTGCAAAAGCAATGTATAATAATACAAAGATATATTTTATGAAAACATTACATTCCTACAAGGTCAGACGAGGTGGTGTTTTCTGGTCTAGCTTGGTAATGTCTGTTCGGTGGAGACCCTACGTCATCCCTGCTGTGTAAGACTTTTCATTATGGGGGTGGCTTTGGTAATCAGAAGAATAACAGTGGTAAGTGGTACCCAGGGACTCTGTCCAACAAGACAGTGCTCCTCAACCTGACCCAGACTGATGTACCAGGACATCAACTGGCTGCTGCAACCAGCCTTTTTTAAAAAGAAGGAGCAAGAGCATCAAAGTGCGTCAGTCAGTCTATGGCCATACCACCCTGAACGCGCCCGATCTCGTCAAGGTGCATCAGTTATAGAAAGAGTTAGTTTCGTTCAGTGAAACTTTTACTCCTGGAATGAGCAGATGTGCTTGTGCTGTGTCATAAAATATACCTGGGGGCAGTTATGAGGCAATTTTGAATATCCCTGTAAGAGATGACCCCTATCTACTATCTACAGGAGGCAGGACTCCTTGTTTCACAAATGCATATGTTTTTGATATGAAACATAAAGGCAGATGAACCAATCACGGTCCTCTGGCTGACACATCACAGTTAGTATTGCTGTCACCACTCTCTGTTTTCTTTAGCTACCATCCCCCACTCCTCACCATAAGGTATAAAATACTAGCTAATACTAGCTGTTAAAATCATAGCTAAAATACAGCTATTAAAATACTAGCTATAACATACATTTTATTTTTTTCCCTCTCCTGGTAGGAGTTAAACTTCCTTGGACAAAGATGTATGATTTTAAGAAAAATATGAGACCAGAAATTAATTGTCAGAAATATTTTAAATTTAACATGTTTAGACAAATATAAAAGTTAAAGTACCACCACATATGGTAGGCGAATATGAGGCATATGAACATATAAAGCATACTCACTAATACTTGCAATAATGATCTGAAGTGCTTGCATGGACATTTGTCTTATTTTTTAGCAGTGTCCTATTCCATTAATGGGTCATGAAATCAGTCCGTGATATATGAGTAAGTGACTAACATTAATAAAACACAATGGGATAGAAAATATCTGTGTATCACATATAATAAGGATAAATAACAAAGAATACAAAGAAGACATAATAATAGTAAATACACATTTTTCTCCAAGTTCAATTGAAAAATTAAATACTTAACCATACAATATGCAAGGGCTTTTAAAACTCTCAAGGATTCAATAATGATATCATCAGTTGTGTGATAATTTATTTATTACACCAGAGGATTATAAGAATTTTAAAAATGAAGAATTTATATCACTCATCTTTAAAAAACATAATAATGTAAAACAGAAGCATTTGATTCAGGAGCTCAACATAAACCCTGATGCCACAGGAAACATACAGAGTTACAGGGGTTATGGTAGCTGAGGATTGAGAGCATGGGACAGGTAATGAGATAGCTCCTAGGGTATGGGGACAAGTTCTGTGGATGGAGAAACAGAATCACTTTATTCTAAATGGCTTGCAAGACTCTGTCTGAATAATACATTAGTGTGACCTACCCTACTTCATCAGGAAAGAAATAATCCTGTTTGTAAAAAATATTAGACGTTCAATAAAAACTTTTTTCTACTTAATGTAACACAAAGAAAAGCCAAAAATCAACTTATAGACACCAGAAACTTTAGTCAACTCAGAAAAATCATTATCTTATTGCTTTGGTTTAATTTTACATAAGAAATAATGAAGATTAAAAAAAAAAAAAACTAGTGGATTTGTGTGTGGGATACACCAAGGGAGGGGAAAAAAAAAAGAGGAGTTCCTTGAAAGGGATCAAAGTAGTTTTCTACCTTTATATGTCAAGTCCTCAAAATCTAAACAAAAAGTATTCAATAATTGAGTACCTATAGAGTTACAAGCTGGAGAGCAAACAAGAATAATGTGCCTTTCTTCAAAGTACTGAAACAAAGGCACACCCAAGAATCTATGGGACCCCAAGGGGAAATTTTTTCATTCCTGAAATTTAAAAAACATATTTAAATATAAGCAGCTTGATTTGACTAAACTTAAAACACAAACACACCCCATCCCTTGGGTTGAGGAAGGTGGTTAGGCAGAGAGGCATTTAGACAAAGCATCAGTTACACAGATGTCTTTAGTTCATAAGAAAGATGTCTGCCTTAACTAAACACTGGAGAATGAGTTAGATTTACCAAAAGTAATGGCGAACAAGCCAAAGTGTTCTCACACGTGGCTGTATTTGGAGGAGACAGAATATAAGATCCTCCAAGACCTTGTGTAGATCAAACAATGTCATTATGCCTTATCTTTAATTATCAAGATTTACTACTTTAAATAAAAATATATTTGATAGGAGTAAGCATCTGAGTCATCACTGCTTACAAGTGTATTTGTATTCAACTACGAGTAATTCATCCAGAGATTATATCAACAAGCACCTTAAAATAATTAGCTTGGTATTCATTTGTAGGAATCAGCATAGGTCTTGCTTCCTAGAAATTCTAGGACAGAAAACTTCTCAGATATGAAATGAATGCCTTAAATTTCCAGGAATGACATGCTTCATATATTTTACTAATCATAACTTTCTTCCATAACTATACTAAAATGAGCATATTCAAACAAGGATAACCTTCACGTCAATCTGTTCATAAGCAATGTTTAATCTATTTTTTATAAACTCTATGAGCAAGAATTTTTAAGATGGCAAACCAAACACACTACTTCCAACTTCATTCTCTCTTTAAAGCTACAATAAAGAAACACTGAAAACGAAGTCGGATCTCAGACTCAAACTTGTGGATACCAAAGGGGAAGTGTGGGAGGAAGTGACAAATGAGGAGTTTGGGACTGACATATACACACTACTGATGCATGCATAAGTGATTCACTTTCCACACACCTGAAAGTAACACAACACTGTAAGTTGACTACACGCAAATAAAATTTTTTTAAAAACAGAGAGAAATCACAAAGACAGAGAGAACAGGAGAGTGAAACACACTTTGGACAGTGGAAATCAGATGAATGTGAGGTATTAGATGCAAGGAAGCTAAACCCTGAGTCTTCAAGGATGACACAGGACCACTTGACTTCATGCTGCAGAAGCCTCAGAAGACTTGTGACTACGAGCACCTTTAGACCAAAGAGTGTAGCGGGTTGAGGAGGAAGTGGGATAAAGTATGGAAGAACAGGGATGGGCATGTGAGAAGCAGCTACATCCTCCAACAGAAACCCAGTAACCCAGAAACGGTTACTGCAGACGCACTTCTGCACTGGAGGTACAGGCAGAGCTGGCTCCTCCTTCCTCTCTTCCAGGTCTGAGCTTTCAAAAGGGCTCTGACAGTCCTTCATTCCTGCAACAGCCTCCTGTTCAATGCACACCCCGGGACTACGACCCCAACACCCACTCTATTCCTCAGAGCCAGCAGGATCAGGGCCTCCATGCTTCATTTCCACTGGGCTGCCAGGACCTAGGAAACTCTCAGTCCATACAAGGTGCAGTCACATTAGCCAGTGACTGAGTGCTCACCCCACATAACTGTCATCTCTAAATGGCAATTTCTATCATTGGTTTCAGTGGTATTTTAGAATACCTGGTTTACCAACTTTAATTCCCTAGCATATGTACAGATCTTAAATGGTACAAGGTTCTCCTCATACATAATGTCTGGCTCCCTTCAAAACACAAGAAACAAGCCACTCACATATAATGATGGCCGTGCTGTCCTGTATCTAATCCCACTAGACTCAGTTCCTTGAATTTCTTTCAAATACATAATGGCCCTCAAAGGAGCTGGGGGCATGGAAGAGCAGATCACTGGGGCTCAGGCAAGGGTGTTATAGACTCCAGACCTGCAGGGCAGAGATGCTCTCAGAGGAAGCTGGTCTCACTCCCAGCATCTAAGGAAGAAGCAGGGTCTGGAAGGTCGAGTCAAACACTAAACAATCATTACACAATCAACTCTTATTCTGATGACCAAGCTGGGTCAAGGGAACCTGGAGGAAGGGGAAAGCAATGCAAAGCCACTTAGACCCATAACCTTAAGGCGCACTCAAAGCCCCAACCCCTAGGCTCATGTGGGGCTCACTTGACATTCTGCTCCCTTCTTCCTCTAGCCTCTCCTCACTGTGGAACCACAGGAGGAGCACAGTCACTTAAACAACAGCTCTACCAACTGCCACCTGACGGATGTTCACACAGAGAGGGGCTCGAGCTTATCAGGAACACTGCTCACAAGACTAACAAATGTGATAATGCTTGGAAGGTGACTTTGACTTTTTAATTTTTTTTGGTCCTAGAGTAAGCTAAGAAACAGCTCATGTTGGAAGGGCTTTATTTGGAAGTTTTATCAGTTGTGGCCTCTTGAAGCTATGGACTGAGTAAAATTAATTTTTTCAAAGATGTTTTCAACAATGCTGAGAGAAATGACCTTTTAAAGCCTAACATTCTTGGGCTCTGTTGTCCCAGATAGTCTTATTCTAAACTCTTTAAACTGCTCTGAGATTTGTTGTCTCACCCAGACTCACCAATGTCATCGTCTGTCCTGTCAATGGGGTCCTTCTCCAGGCAGTCTCTCACGATGTCTCTGCTCATTAGAGGGTCTGAGGCCCTCTCGATGTCCTCTTCATCGTCATCGTCCTCAGAGTCCACTGCTGTTTCCGGCAACCCACTAAGGTCCATGTCACCAGCCTCACTCTCTGTGGCCTTAAAACAGACCAAAAATAAACAGATGAACGGATGGATAGACAAGCTGTTTTTAAGTAAATCTTTTGTATCCAAAAAAATTAAGTCTTGTTTGAAATATTAAATTGATGATATGACTCTTTCCATAATTAAGTTACATGTATTCAACATTAACAAATATTCATGCACTGGGCACTATGTAAAATCATGACATCAACAAAATACGAGTGATTTTTATCTCATGGAATTTTTAGTTAGAATTAATGGTTTTATCACAATAATTTTGATTTCTTACCTGAGCTGTCACCTGGCATTTGAAACACAGTAGAATAAGAAAAAGACGGTACCACAGTTTTCACTCTTTTTCAAAGAGGATGGCTTAAACTAAGAGTGTAAGGGTGACAATTCTGAACAATTCCTTCCCTCAAAGAAAAGGTGTAGTTTTTATTAATGCCAAGAAGACTGAACCACTTCTCTCTTATTAAGAGTCTTTATGAAAAAGTGAATCCCAAATCAAAGGTAATTTGATAAATATGCAAATAAAACATTAATAATTAGCTGATTACGCCAGTGTCCACTCTCCAACTATAAAACACCAAAGGTGTGAAAGACCCTACATGTCTATAGGTGACACAGTCTTTCTTCCCATTCCTCAACACTGCTGACGGCAGCACCAACCAAATTTCAAGTAATCAAGATCAAGAGAGAATGAAGCAAATGTAAAATTATTTGTTCAGGAGCCAGGTATAATAGGAATGAAGAGAAGGAAGAATGTCTAAGTATACTGATATCTTTAGTCATAGCTGCAAATTGGTAGCTACTCTCTGCAGCTAAAAAAAAGTGTTGTTAAAAAAAAAAATGCAATGATCCAATCTCTTAAATTTTTTAGAACTATCTTTTTTAATTCTAGAGAGAGACTCCTATCAGGTCTAACATGGTTCTGTGATTAAAAACAAATATTTAGCCTGAATCAAGACTCGCAAATAGTCTCTTCTGTTGGGCTATTTCAAGCCTACAAGCATCATCCTTTGAAGGTTGTTCTATACATTTTTGTGATGATCATCTCAACAATAGTACATATGTGTCATACCGGCCTTATTTGACATAATGTACCCAGATGTCACTAACTGCTTAAGAATAGTAAGAATGAGTACAATTAAATATTAACTCTATCAATCTTGAGCATCATAACATGGCTTTCCAGAAAATATAATAAGCTCTTAGAAACACTTTATTATAAAACTATTAACTTTGTAGAAAATATAAAGTCTACCAGCTTCAGATAACTCATAGCCCATATGACTTTCAAAGACAATAAGACATTTTAAGAATAAGCAAATACAGATTAAAATATATAAACAAAAGAAGAAAATATAAAATGTTGAACCCAATAAATAAAAAGCCAACACCAAATACAATATGCCAGGAACTGCTCCATGTGCTTCACATGTATTAACTCATTTATTTAAACAATTAACTCATTCAAACAATCCTATGAAGTAAATGCCATCATCAATATTTATTATTCTCCTAACATTCAGGTAAAAAGAAATTATTTTTCCAAGACTGTGTTGCTGGTAACTGTGGAATCAAGAACAGAACCAAGAACTCTGGCTCCTGAGTTACAACTACAACCTAATCCGTTTCTTTCTAAGAGATACTTAATACATGAATGCAGCTTATAGAAGGATTTATATATATATTTTTCTATCATTTAGCTTAAGTCAATATTTAAAGAATAAATTGTATTATTTTCTTATCACCAAAGTTTCCCCTTTCGAAAGTCTTAGTTTATATTATAAAGCATACTACTTAATTCTATATTTTGAAGCAACACAAGCATGTGTTAATATTTTCTAAACTTTAACAAAAATAATTTCAGTCTTTAGGTATAATTTCCTGAACTAAAATACATACATTATAAGAAAAACATAGGCGGAAATTAATTGAAGACAGAATACCTAATGAAGACAGAATAAATGAAAGTGGAAAACCCAACCCCTACAAAAGCTCTGAGCAGCGGCCTCTGAAAGAGCAGTGAATCCTGCTGCTCGGGCTGGAGCATGTGAGCAGAGATGCTCCTCCGGGTGGAAGAGCCAGAAGGCCTTGCCACCAAGGCCAGAGAATTAATTGTGGGGTGCTCAGCAGTACACCTCTAATTTATGATTTTTTAAAAAATGGAATTCTAGTTGACTTACAACGTTGAGTGAGTCTCAGGTGTTCAGCAAAGGGGTTCAATTATATGTATGTTATATATTCAACAATATATAATACATATAACACATATAAATCATTTATATATATGTCATATATAATTTATTCATATATATATATACACCTACACACACATACACATATACATATTCTTTCTCATATTCTTTGAATGATGATTTATCACAGGATATTGAAATACAGTTCCTAGTGCTGCAGAATAGGACCTTATTGTTTATCTATTTTATATATAGTAATTTGTATCTGCTCATATTTCTGATTTAAATTGTCTCTAGATTCTAGAATGAAACTGAAGCAGAACCAAGTGTGATATGGCATGCCAAGGCTGTGAGCAAAGAAACTAGGCCAATATTGTTGTTATCATCACCTTATTCCTAAAGCCTAGAAATGTGACAATTTGCTAATGCTTGCTATGATCACATTTCATCCTAGCTTCATCTTAACATTGGTGATTATTAGTCATCACCTCATATTTTCAAATATACAGTCCTCTATACCCACATTCTTTAATATCAGCCTGGAGTGAAGAGGTAGTACTGAAGACAGAAATGAGAACAAAACATTTTTAAGTAATATAATTATACAGCTGAAGGCTTTTTTAAATTTTTGAATATTTAACATATGGTAGGGGATGAAAGGTATATTATATACCATCCCAAAGAAGTCATTACTATCATTTAAATGAATTCTATTTAAGTCTTAAATAGAACAGATTTTCCAATGTGAGTTGGATTAATCTCTGCAAAACTGAACCCCCACCCCATCTGTGTAAACAATCATTAGTTGTTTTCTAGTCCTGCTATGTGTATTCCATTCTTTAAGAAACTATTCATAAAATAACATTCATGAAACCAGTACTTAGAAGATTATTTTTATTTAAAATAAATATCCCTTTCAAACTAAAATATATATCCCTTTTGTATTAAAATACTACAAAATTCCTTTTAGCGATACATCTTAAATAGAACTCGAACAGATTTTTAGGAATCTATTAACTTCCCGAACAATGAGTCACTTGGAGACTGAGCTGTTATACGTTTAGTGAATGCTCACTGGCCAACAGGATGAGGGCTAAACTTGAGGGCCCGGAACTGAGGAGTCACTGGATTTATTTCGGCTGAACGAGCAGACAAACCAGAGGTCATCAGCTCAAATCTCGGCTCCAGCATTCATCATGTGACTGTAAAACAGCCCCTGAACCTCTGCAGACCCAGTTTTGTCATCAGTAAGCTGGAGCTGTATCTCGTCACTCACAGGACTGTTCTTGGATCCAACAACAGAAAAGAGAGCCAGTTACAGGCCACATCAAGAGGCCCTACGTCAAGGGGACAAGTTTCCACCTCTGTGCCTGCATCCCTCTACCTGGCCCCACCCTAGCAATGAGCCTTGAATAAAATTTACACTGGCAGAACTTGTCCAAAAAAAGAAAAAACACTTTGTTAAATACTCCAGCCCCTTACATACTGTAAAAATCTCTCTCAGGCTAATGGCACCCCTTAAGTTCTGGCTAAATGATTCACCAGTAATTATAAAACCAGTGATCCTGTACTGAATGACTACCATGCATGCAGCACTACATCTGATGCTGTTAGTACATAATAATTAATCCTCATAACAATTCAGCAAATCAGGATTGTTACCACTATTTTTCAGATGAGAAAACATGAAGGGAAACTAAATAAACTGTTCAAAACAAAACCTGGTAATTGTGCCAATAATCAAAATCAGGTTCAACCAACACAAACTACTAAATACTTTGTACTTTAATACCTTGCCCAGTTTTCTAAATAGACAGTTTTCATAAAGAAAAGAGTTAAAATATAACAAAGCAATAAAATGTGTTCTGCTTTGCTTGGTCATAAAACAGAAAATGTTTAAAAAAATTTTACATACAAATATTTGTATGTAAACATAAACAAAACACCTGCTATTTTCTATCTTCCTCCAAACTACAATACTACTGAGATTTATGCTAGTCTTTAAACCCTTTCATTCTAAATAAAGACATGCATACACTTTATATTTAAAAGATATCTGAGTAATTTAGGATTAACATATACACACTACTATATATAAGGCAGATAAACAGCAAAGACCTACTGTATAGCACAGAGAACTATATTCAGTATTTTGTAATAACCTACAATGGAAAATTGTAAATGATTATACATATATAGGCAAACTGCTCTGCTATATACACTTGTAACAGATTTCCCAGGTGGCACTAGTGATAAAGAACCCTCCTGCCAATGCAGGAGACATAGAGATGTGGGATCAGTCCCTGAATCGGGAAGATTCCCTGCAGGAGTGCATGGCAACACACTCCAGTATTCTTGCCTGGAGAACCCCACGGACAGAGGAGTCTGGAAGGCTGCATGCAGTTCATGGGTTGCAGAGTTGGACACGACTGAAGTGATTAGCACAAATGCATATTTAAATAAAAAAGAAATAAAAGGTATCTGATTATATTGGTCTCAGGAGCAAGAATAAAGTCACTTAGTCAAATAACTCCTGTCCTAAATTAATTTATCTTCCATATGTAAAACACAGATTTAGGTGCACATTACAGGGGCTTCCCTTGTGGCTCAGCTGGTAAAGAATCCGTCTGCAATGAAGGAGACCTGGGTTCAGTCCCTGGGCTGGGAAGATCCCCTGGAGAAGGGAATGGCTACCCACTCCAGTATTCTGGCCTGGAGAATTCCATGGACTGTATAGTCCATGGGGTCACAAAGAGTCGGACACAACTGAGCGACTTTCATTATAGTTAAATAGTAACAGTCTCAAAAAACAGTAATATTCTCAGATCAATGCTGAAACTTTGATTTATTAAATCAAACATATACTTGTTATTATGAATACAGTTCTTAAAACTAGTTTCTTTTGCATTTTTAAGGATATCAAGTAAATGAAAAAACTAAGGAAATATTAAATGTCATAAAGATCTAGTGAAGAGTTAATTTAAAACCAAAACAATATAACTACTATACTGCTATCATTAAGTACTTAAAAATCATTTACAAAATAAGTTTTTGCTTATTAAATATCCAGCATTCACACATATCCTTGTTTATGAGGGCTGCTTAATAAGTAATTTTGATGGAAATAGATTTTGTGAGAATTTCAAACATACATATTTAACCCAAAGTCAGATCCTGATATAAAGTTAGGCTAGAAAGTTATATTGATGCTAACTTTAACTGAGATAACAAAGTAAGTAGGCACTGCAGACAAAACCATATATATACAGAAAATATGAAAATGTATTTGGAAATAAGTATAATATTTGCATTAAGTCCAGTT
Organism: Cervus canadensis; assembly: GCF_019320065.1. NCBI lineage: Eukaryota > Metazoa > Chordata > Mammalia > Artiodactyla > Cervidae > Cervus > Cervus canadensis. The sequence continues at coordinate 96,762,524 of NC_057386.1, forward strand.
TGTTCATCATAATTTATGCTGTTCCTAATTTTATACTAGGAATACTTTTCTATAGGACATACCTGAAAGAGCAATTCTTTAAATCTCTTAATGGAAATTGTTAGGTTTCTTTTCAAGACCTACAATCCTAACAAGTGTAAAAATGCCTATAAATATTTGTTATAAATAAGAAACTCTTTGCTAATTTGATAGGAAAAATAGCTTCATGTTTAAATCTTTATATACTCAATTATTTATGTCTTAAATATTTATTTAAGGTATGGAAATTTGCATGTTCTTGTGCAAATTACTACTCCTGCCTTTGAATACTGTTATAAAGTATTTTTCTTAATAATTTGCATAAGTGAGTTAATAGCCTGACTTTATATCTTTGTCTCAATTGACCTTTTAATTATTAAAATTTTTGATCATTCATTATACCATTAAGAGTTTGCTAATTTTTTAGTTTATCTGGAATTTAATCTTAATTGTGATATAAAGTAAGGTTATAATGTGGGCCCCCCAAGACCATTTTTGAATAACCCATCACTTCATTATTTGTGAGGTTTCCTCCATTACATATCACATCCTTACACATGAATTTCATTTTGCTTGAACTCTCTGTTCCATTGATCTATGTTCATACACTTATTTCCAATCCACTTAAGTCACTGTTCTGATAATCACACCATTTAACCAGGACCTTACCATGGCTGGAAACTGTACTGTCTCGTGTTACCAACTTCGGTATTCTGCTTTCTATCACCCATAACCTCCGACTCTTCCAACTGCTTCCATTCCCTTCCGAGGCAGCTATCTGTCCAAACACGTATGATCCTCAGTCTTCCAGACTCTACCTCCTTCATGCTGTCATCCTCCAGCTTTTATTCCCTAGTCTAATACTATAATCCCATTCATCCAACACATCTTTCCTGAACGCCTATGGTTTCCTGGTGCTATTCCAGGCTCTAGAGAGAAGGTGGAGACAAGATAGAGATGTTCCTGCCTTCTTCTGGGGGGACAGACATAAGAAGTTAGAAAGTAATAACTGTTTCCATTAAAGCTTAAAAAAAAAAAAAAAAAAAAAAGACCAGCCAGGAAAGGAATCAAAATGTAGGGTCTACTTTTCAGAGGGTAATAAGGAAATAATTCTCTAAGAAAATGGTCCTCAAAAATGAAGGCTGAAAAGGATCAAGCTAGGAGAAAACATCCTGGACAGAAGGACTACAAAATCAAAGCCCTGCATTAGAAAGAGCTGGACGTGCGGCTCCATCCGTCTTTCTGCTACAGTTATTTAATAAGGCGTCAATCCCAGGGGAAGCCAAATCTTTGTTTTCTTCATGCTTGCTGTGAAGAAAATCACTTATCAGGGCAGAGGGAAATCACTCTGTATTTGAGTTCACCAACTCAATTGAGCTTCCAATACTCTGGTCAATTTGCTCCCCTGCTCTCTGAAACTATTACTTCAAAATGTGTCTTTCCATGAAACTCTCTATCTGCCAACCCTCTCACTCTGAACAAGGGGAATTCAGGTACAGCAGACACAAACTCCCCACTCCAAATCCACCTTCATAAGCCCCTGTTAAAACAGAGAACATTTCTTTTCTTAAAGCTAGTGACTCCACCTTGCTCTTGAATTCCTCCCCTCCAACCCTCTTGGAAAAATTATTCTACCCTTTTCTCTCCTGCACACAGCATTTCATTCCAACCTCTTTGTATCTACCTCATGAGCATTTAGACCACTCCAACATGACAGCTGTCTCCCAAGTCAGAACTGTACAAAGGTGAAAGGCGTTGCAATGGGAGCTGGTTGTCCATCACTGGAACTGTTCAAGAATCAGCTGGATGCTTGATTGATAGGAAAGGAGTAGGGGATTCAAACACAAGACTGGTCACTGAACCAGGTGCATCTGCCAGGTTTCTTCTCACCTTAAGAATTTCTGACTTAAAGACAACAGAAATGGTCTCCTGGGGATCTTTAGTTAACGTTAGTCTTATATAATCAGTAACCAAATTCTTGGATACATCCATGGATTTCTCCTTATGTAGGATATAAACTTAACAGGATACATGCCTGTCATCAAGTTTGAAATGAATGGCCTTGAAACTCAACAAAAATAAATCAAAATACACAGGAGTCTCCTTTTCCAGCTACATCCCAAAATAAAGTCGAACTGCAAGTTGTAAACACCAACCCCCTCAGAGCAAGGTGGAGTTCTCACCATGGTCTGGATCTTCAGACATCCTTAATGGGGGAATGGGGGGTCGGGGAGGCAGCAGAAATACCATCAAGAATCTCTTCACACCTTTTCCCACCCTACCTAAGGTAATAACATGTAAAGCTGAAGTTCCCCTCAGAACATGCCTCCATAAAGTATATAGACAACTCACTTCATTCTTAATTATAAATTGACCTTCTAGGTGCTCTGTTCAGGCTGATACTATACCTGAAGAAAACAGGAGAAACTTCTATGATCTCAACCTGTGTTCTTACTACAGATCTTCAAAGTGTACGAACATCTCAAAGTGTAGAAGGCGAAGGCTCTATCATGATGTTTTAAATAACACAAGCCAAAGCAAGACTTTTACTTACACTGGTCATTGTTCTATTGTAAGGGATACTCTTGAATAAACATTTAAAAAAAAATCAACTTCTAAAAATAGGTATTATGGGGGGAAGTGGGGAATGAAAATGAAATTACTTCTGAAAGATTTAATTACAAGTTAACATACAATGCATCAAAGTAGAAGTTTGAAAAGTTAGAGTCAGATAATTACATTTCTTATTGTAAATTTTTTTTTAAAAGTTCATAATCAGTCAAGAATCTGCAAATAACTGCATTTGTGGCTTTCACTTACTAGTCCATGAGCTCTCTACAACACTTCTGAATTATAGAAAAGTGGGTACCTAGTGTGTCCTGAAAAGAAAATTAATTTTCTAAGATCTACTAAATTTAAGACTTAAAAAGAAATGTTTTGCCCTGACAGTATTCTGTTTAGTTACTTTTAGTTAAGTTTTTTTTTTTTTTTAAATAGAAACTGAGCACTGTTTGAATACATCAACTATAAGGTTTCCAAGAAAAGTTCTTTTATGGCCATCTCATATCACAATTCCTAAGGAGACAAAAATTATACTTTGTAAGGTAAGTACGTATTATGTTCTTTTGTCTGAAACCATCCAAAATTTCATATTAGTTGTATGTACTGAGAGACTACCAAAAAAAGGACCATTTTTTTTTTTTGCCTATTTTAGTCACTTTTCCTAAATTTGCATTTTCTAAGCAAGTGAACTCTTCCTTGAAAATTAAAATTGTTTTGCTTTCAAAATGTTTTTGAAATTCCATAGTTCTAGTTTCTTTCCTATCCATCAGTATCATAAGAATTCATTTTAAACAAATAACCAAATCTACAGTTAATAAAAATAACACAAGAAAAATAATTCAGTGATCCAATCTTAATAATCTCTTCCTTTTGTCATACCCAAGGCTTTATTGAGAAAAACTTAGTATGGAAGCATAATAATGATGTATCCCCCTACAATTTTAGGCAAGAAGAAAGCATAAACCGAGTATGTCTATAGTCAAATTAGTAAAATATTTACTAATATTTTAGTCAAGGGAAACATTTCCATTGAGACCACTCTATTTAAAATTCTGGTAATAGGTCCTAGTAGAGGCAAATACAATCAGACTGTAATCTGACTTCCTAAAGCAAATGTACAACATACTGTATGTCTGTGTGAAGCATAAACATTAACATTTATGTCCACTTGTGCACATATAATATAAACACATATCTTTACCTTATAGATTCTGTCAATGAAGAATCACAGAACTCCTTAGAATACATGAAAATGAAGTGAATGATACGGAAATGCCTTCCTACCTGGTAGATATCAGAAAGACTGCTGCTTCCAGAGTCACTAGTGATGCTACATCCTGAGTGGCTGGAGGAGACGTGTGTCACCTGTGGGTGGAGACTGTCAGTGAGGTGTAGCTTTGTGAAATCTGCAGGGAGCTGGGGAAGGAGCAGGAGACACCACGTTACAACTGGAATCAAGAACTCTAAGAAGACATTTAAAAATCATATTATACTCCACTTCACACCATTGAGCCAAAAGTACTATGACGTTCCTTCATTTTTTAAGTTCACAATTACTAAACACTGACCCATTTACCAAAAATCACAAAATTAAGTTTAAGGGCATTCAATGAGCCTTAAATCATACTCAATTCAATGCTTAAATAGGTGGGTTTAGTGCTTACGATTAACTTGGTAAGTACTGAATCCAATGGGCTATAATTTTCAAATTATACATCAATGAGCAAATTAGTCTACTACTATTTGTCAGCCAGCACAAATGCAACTTTGTGGCAAGAGACAGCCTAAATAAGAAAACAGATTTGAGGTTCATGTATGCCCCAATGACATTTAAAGGTTAAAAAGATGAGGATCTTAGAACTGAGGGAGTGTATGGTTACACAAGTAACTATGCAGGCACTATGGAGAAAACAGAAAAGAATGTTCTCAGAGAACACAGAATCAACCCAGAAAATGCAGAATCGAGAAGGTTATGGACAACATTTATCTATCGAGAAGGTTATGGACAACATTTATCTATCTCTACACAAACACATAAAAATCAAGATTCTACTTGTTCATGATTAAACTTCAAATACAAACTGCATCTATTGAACAGATTTACTAAGCATTCCTCAAACGTTTCTACCACTCCCCATATAGCAGAGAAAATGCATTGAAAAAGGAAACATTCACACATTTACCCATTCAACAAATATTTACGGAGCCCTGTTCCTCTTACTATGTGCTAGTCAGTGAATGAAATGCTAAGAAAATGCTCCCTGTAAAATCTTAGACTCCTGTTAAGTTATTATTAATTCTTTTGAATTCAAAACGGGTGCTGTTTATCTATAATATGACACAAACTACTGATCAATAATAAACCTGATATTTCAAAATATATGTTAGCTGACACCATGCACGCTGGTATCTCTCTTTCCTGCTGGCAAATCGATCCTATCTGGCCACTGAATAATAAAGACTAACTGTTAAAATAAAACTCAAGTAAGAGTTTGCCTTGGCAACACTCCCTTCTCTTTTGGGATCCTCTACCCTTCTCTCCTTCCAAAACCAAGATGCTATTTCTTCACAGGGGAGGTGATGTAGGTTCATGGCAAGGATCAACGAGGTTCATACCTGGGGTTCCAAACAGAGGGGTACAGTGTATCTATACCCACCACCATTCAGACCTGACTTAGTAAGCAGATTATGGTATATAATAGTACATAATACATGGATGGACTTGGATGGCGTTACGCTCAGTGAAATAAGTCAGACAGAGAAGGACAAAAGTGGTATAGTATCACCTACATGTGGACTCTAAAAAGCATAACTAACTAGTGAATACAACAAAAAAAGCAGCAGACTCACAGATACAGAGAAGAAACCAGTGGTTACCAGTGGTGGGGCGGAGGGGCAGGGAACCAGAGGAGTGGAAGAGAGGGAGGTACAAACTACTGGGTGTAAGACAGACTCAAGGATGTATTGTACAACATGGGGAATGTAGCCTATATTGTGTAATAACTGCACATGGAAAGTAACCTCTAAATCATATAAAAAGTTTAAAAATTTAAAAAAAAATTCTATCTCTTCAGAAAAAAAACATTTAATAGTCTGCATAGAAATTGTATTTTTTAACATCATGGGAGACAAAATATACAAAGAGATTTAAACATAAATTTATTAAGGGGCATATAAACAGATGCCAAATAAACAGATAAAAAGACATATGCTATAGAAGCTCAGAGAAGTGAGATGTTTATACAAATGTGTGAAATCGTTGCAAAAATGATGTATGTTTCACTATGAATGCTTTTTTACCCGATAATTGAAAATGTGAAATAGATAAAATTTGGAAAATAACAGTTTCCCAGCAAAGAATAGATATGCAAAAATTCCTAAATCGAGAAGTTATTTATTTTATCCATAATGCAGGATATCTGCAAGATAAATCCCCTTCATCACCCTGGCTACACTTCGTTTAATGCAGTCACTCACCACAAAACGCACCTGAAGAAATGTGACTAAGTGGCTCAGTGACTTGAAAAGGCATTACTCAATACATGCAATTACAGAACAATAAACTGATTTTTATTGATTGTCTTTTACAGAGATGACTCAGGTTAACATGTGTCACACAGTGTGACTTTTTAAAAATTAACTTGAATATGTCAAATAAAGATGTATCCATCTAACGAACTTTTTTACTCACTAGACAGTTATTTATTCCAGTCTCATAGGACACGCTTCATTTCAGTGTCCACCAGTTGGTCGTGTCTCCTGACTAAATGCACCATGAGGAGAGCACCAGGGGGCTTGAGCTCTGAAGCTAGCAGCAGAGACACTCTGCAATCTATTCATCTACGTTCACTTACAGCCACAAGAAGCAGAATTATGTGGCTTTGTCAGGCTAAGAACCAAAAAGACCATGTAAAGAGGAAAGAAGAAATACTTCCATGCGTAACTCGATTCTACTTTGTAAAGACTTACTGAGCACCTGCTATGTCAGACCCTCTGTTGGGGACAGGAAATACCAAGGTAAATAAGACACCCCCAATTCCAAAGGTAACTTCTGCTACCCTAAAAGTCATTGCAGTAGGTGTCATACACAACAGAAAAATAAATCATAGTTTTCTAAACATGGCTTTTCCTCTCCCCACCACCACTTCTGTTCTATGCAGACAATGAAATGATATTAAACTCATTAATGAATATAAATGAATATAAGCTACAGCATTAACTATTTCTTTATAGTACAATAGATGTTATGTTTGAAAAAGTGAAAGCTGCTCAGTTGTGTCCGACTCTTTGTGACCCCATGGAACAGTCCATGGAATTCTCCAGGCCAGGACACTGGAGTGGATAGCCGTTCCCTTCTCCAGGAGATCTTTCCAGCCCAGGTCTCCCGCATTGCAGGTAGATTCTTTACCTGCTGACCCCCCAGGGAAGCCCAAGAATACTGGAGTGGGTAGCCTATCCCTTATCCAGTGGATCTTCCCAACCCAGGAATCGAACCGGGGTCTCCCACATTGCAGGTGGATTCTTTACCAACTAAGCTATCAGGGAAGTCATGTGTGAGAAGGCTTTAAATGTTTTCCCATAGACAGGGATAACAGTCTCATGATTAAATGTTACTGACAGGACACATCAGCCAAGGTTATGGAATGGGAGGAGTGTGGAGACTGTTCCCATAAGGGAAGAGTCTAAAATACACAGATGGGGCCCAGCCACACAACCAACAGACTAGATGCCCGAGTCCAGGCATGGAGAAAATGGGTTTTTCAGAGGAAAACAAACCAGATGGGAACTAGGAGGCAGGGGGCAAACATGGGTACAAACACCCACATTTCATCCTCAGGGCAAAAGCGTGACACCTGAACCTTGGGAGATAGGAACTCCCTGTTTGAGTAAATCACACCAAAAAAAAAAAAAAAGGATAACATGCCAAAAATAAAAGATTAATTTATTCCTAGCTTTTCTAGGCTTGATCCAGGGCCTACTTAAATTACTGTCACTATGCTATTCAGTCAAATTTCAGATTAAAATGAGGTTGCGAATTATCTTATGACTTTAGTCACCACTTATCACAGAAATTCTGTTTAAAAAATAAGAAAAGTTTTGAAGCTGGAACTACACACAGTAGTTATCTGAATAAAATTAAATAAAAAGTAAATGGGTTTTACACATTTTGACCTTAATATCAATATATTTAATAGCAATTCATTAAGAACAAAGTTCAAAGGAATCTATTTATATATATTTTTAATATTTGATTATATGAATACATTACCAGTCAAATTTTTCCTGGACCAAGTAATCTATATTCCTAAAAAATGGCACTTGTGAATCACAATTGTAGTGTCAGACAAATGACTGAATCATAGTTTAACCATAAACACTATTAATTACATAAGAAATAGGAATGGTAACATGTATTTAAATCAGATTCTTAAATGCATAAAGTAAGCATAAACTTAATATAAATCATAGTTTTGCAAAATCCATGTATCAATTATTTAAGAACTTGTTGTCTTTTTTTCTGGAGAAACAGGGAGGCTCTAACAATTAGGTTTAAGAAAGAAGTGTTACAGAAGACTTCAGGCTCATATATGAACAGGCGTTTGATAGTCTTTGATTTATTTATTAACGTAATGATCGGCATTTATAAAATCACAAGCTACTGAATGAACTCTGTTTTGAACATAAATGAAATGAGAGAGTAAGAACTGAAATCTCTGACATCACTGAATAAATACTTTGCTGAATTGGTAAAACTACCCAAAGTTGTGCTAACATAGTAGAGACTAGGGTTTTACCCTTCTTCCCCCTCCTTCTTTCCCAGAAATAAATTCTTATGTTCATGTTTTCCATCTCTACAAGAAAGAGTCAGTGTATCCCTGGATACGTAACAGAAACATAATAGAGTTTTACGGGCTGCCGAGAAATCCAATAGTTCAAAACAAAACAAAAAATACACTGTCACCATCAGTTGAAACTTACGTAACTAAAAATGTCCCCAACTAATCCCAGAATCACTTTATTTCAAAAAGTAGTTACAACACAACACACAAGGTTTGGAGCAATTGTCAGAATCTATCCAATCCTCCATGGCAGTTCATCTCGAGTTAACAACACCACCTAATAAGTATTATCCTCACTGACTACAAACTTCTCGTTGTTTAGTCGCTCAGTTGTGTCCAACTCTTTTTCGACCCCATGGACTGTAGCCCACCAGGCTCCTCTATTCATGGGATTATCCAGGCAAGAATACTGGAGTGGGTTACAATCTCCTTCTCCAGAGGATCTTCCCCACCCAGCATTGAACTCACGGCTCCTGCCACATCCCCAGCATTGCAGGTGGATTCTTTACCACTGAGCTATAGGGCAGCTTCATGTAAGCTGTATCCTTAAGAAATTACCCAAATGAATGTTGTCTCCCAGATCATCACTGGAGTTCTGTGAGCGCTGTTCATGCTCACATTTTCAAGCTGTGTGGGGAGGAGATGGTATATCCCTGAACATATTCCCCTTTTTTTTTCCTGGGGAGTTAGTGAAAATACAGTCTCCTATATTTTCCATTCATTCATTCATTTATGGAAAACTTGTGTTGTGAGGATTAAGTGAATGACCGGGTATAAAGCAGAGAGGATGGCCTGGCACTCAGAAACTAGCAGAGTGGTAAGTCAGCCATATACTACCCCATGCAGACTCGGGGAGACACAGGGTCCCCCCCAGCTCCAGATTCCTGTGGCTGGAATCCAGTCCAGATGCCAGCAGGTACTGAGCTGCTCCCAGAAAGGGCCACAGTGGCCAGTCATCACCCAGCTCCAAACACTGCACCTCACCCACAGTAGGACTCAAGCTGTGCTTTCAAATCAAGTCATATTGGGACTTCCCTGGCAATTTAGTGGTTAAGACTCCATGCTTCCACAGCAGGGAGCATGGGTTCGATCCCTGGTTGGGGAACAAAGATACAGCATACTGCACGGTGCAGCCAAAAATAATGATGATAATAATAATAAAATTTAAAAAGCAAGTTATATTTTCTTTGTGTGTGTATGTATATATACAGACACACACACTTACATATAGTTTTTCTTTTACCAAAACTGATCTAACACTGAGTTCTGACACACTCTGATCTATTTCTACACACAGTTTAAATAGGCAGGAATAATATGTGGTAGCTCAGTTTTAAGACCACTTTATACTATGGTCAACTTTTATTTCTATAATTCATAGTACTTAAGAACACCAGAAAAAGTGAGCATTTGGACGCTGAATATTATTCATGAGAAATCACTTTTACCTCTCATATCCCATTAAGACATGCTCTAGACCCAGGACTCATCCTTGAATAATATGTCATCCATTACCAGTATTGCAAAAAACCAAAGAGAAAGACTCCTGCACAGTACACAATTTCTTTTGTTCATAAATTAAGGCAAGAAACAGAGCTTTCCCCAAAGGGCCATGAGAAAATAATGCAATAAATCTAATAATATTTCTCATTAAAATACAGGTAAACATTTTAAAACATTGGTATGACTATGCTTTACAGGAATAGTTCTACAAAAATCTGCTTTTATCTAGTGGAGAAACCTGCCAAAAGATTAGCAATTTGTAAGAACTTAATATTCTCCCAGCTTCCTGTCAGGCTCATAAGACATAAGCCTCATTTTATATAATGAGTTATCTCCTGTTCAACTTCCTCCTAAGTCAAGAAACTATGAGCAAGTTAATGAACCTATGTGCACCTTACTTTCTTCTGTAAAATGAATATATTCAATACCATAGTCCAGTGGCTAAATAAAATAACCTGTAGACCCCAACCTAGGGGCTTCCCAGGTGGCAACGGTGGTAAAGAATCCACCTGCCAATGCAGGAGACGTAAGAGACGTGGGTTCAATCCCTGGGTCAGGAAGATTCCCTGGAGAAGGAAATGGCTACCCACTCCGGTATTCTTGCCTGGAGAATTCCACAGAAAGAGGAGCCTAGCGGGCTACAGCCCACAGGGCCACGAAAGTCAGACGTGACTGAGTGATGAACAGCAGCAGCAGATTCCACCCGCAGCTGCCTCTCTCCCTTTCTAGTCTCTCTGCCATTTCCCACCATCTTAAATCAGATAGTTTTCAAATTCAATGGGGGGGGGGGGGAGCTTATTTTTGACACTGTCCTACCTAACATCACCTATACAGTAATTTACTTACTATATTCCCCCAAAGTTTACATGTCACATTTAAAACAAATCACATATCTATATGGAAGAGCTCCCTGTTAGACTACCATACTAAATTTTGCAAAGTAAATAACCTCATTGTCATGATAATGCTTACAGTCCAATCACTCTTTTGTATAAAAGTTCAAACATTCATAGCTGAGAATTCTCTCGCAGTGATAGCACCTTGGAGAGCTTGTGCTTTTGTGTGAATAAGCCCCTTATGTTTGACTGTAAAAGCCTCCACACCAGTTGTGTGTTTGGCCGGGACACAAGCTGCGTGGTTCTTGCCATCCTACCACATCACCACTCGAGGACACTTAGAACAAACATCTCTTGGTGAGAGGGGAGGGAGTGTTGCAAGGCTGGTCATGCCTTATTCCCAAAGTTACTTGCAATCTCCCTACATTAAAACAATGTTTTGGAGCGAGGTATCACAGATAGGACTTAATAATTAAAGTTTATATACATTAAAATTTCACTTTTTTTGTCCAAACATGTACTTCTGTATGTGAGAATTAGCTCCTGAATTGCAGTGGCCACCCAGACCTCTTTCCAGGGCAGAAAGGCCACACTCATGCTTTTAAGGGTTGGTAACACATGAATCATAAACTTCACTGGCTAAAGTGATATGTATTACAATCTAAAACTTAATTCCTACATTCATGAAATAAGCACAATGAACACAAATAGAACAACTAGGATCCCTGTTGAGGAAAATAAATAATTAAAACTAGCAAGCTGATTGGAAGGTTGTTAGTCATATGATTGATATTTCCCAGCAAATACCTTTAAGAAGCCTTTTCTATTGGATGTTGATAGAAATCACTGAACAGAAAACCTGTGTGAACTTCACTTCAAAACAGAGAAGTGGATTCCTTTATTAGGAGGAGAAAGTGTATGATCTAAGTACCATGCTTCCAAAATGTAAGGCTGTGGCCCATTTTCCCCTGGAGTAGCCAACAGTAAGATCACCTATACACCAGTTTCTGTGTGCCAGGCCCTATCCTTACAAGAATCTCACGAACTAGGTATTATGACTATTTTAGATAAAAGAACAATAAGATACAGAAAAATTAAGTCATTTCCATCAAGACTGTAAAGTAAAAAAGATAGCAGAGACAGATTCCTGGATGCCTGGCCCTGCAATGAATACACTTAAGCATTAAACTTTAATGTACTTATTAATTTATTGGTTGACTTGAAAACTCTCATGGATATTGATGAAATGCTCAAATGGCTGCTTATATCAATTTATGAATGTCGTTTCTTATGCAAATTTCAAAATCAAATAGAAAAACAGTAATCTGAAACAATTGCTCACTCTTATTTTCATGAAACAAATTAAAACTTTACATCTTTATCTCCAATACCAACAACATCACGCCACTTTCTGAGCCATCCAATAGAGTTTTCATTCCTTCTAAATTGTTTTTGAGATACACCATTTTTTTGAATATGTATGTGATATACCTTAAAACATAAGTGAGGTTGGTTTTTCATTTGTCCTGCAAGTTCTTTACAATATCATTTACTATTTATAAGCTAATCTTTAAAATGGTATGCAATTTTGAGATCACATATCCAAGAATCAGTATTAAATCTGTGTGAAACAGGAAAATTCTGTAACTCCTCTGTTCCGGTTCCACCGCAGACCCTTACATCACTCCAAGCTGGCACTGTTTGAGGTCATTACTGCTTATGTTCCTTATTGAAGAGTACTTCATTGTTTAAAAAATAAAAGTAAAATGAACTGAGAGAGAACCTCATATGTAAGATAGCAGTCCCCAAATTTTTTGGCACTAGGGACGGGTTTCATGGAAGACAATTTTTTCACAGGTGGGAGAGCAGGGTACAGTTTTGGGATGATTCAAGCACACTACATTTATTGTGCACTTTATTTCTAATATAATGCCACTGCTGATCTGACGGAAGTACTGGTCCACAGCCCGAAGGTTGCCTTTAAGAGACCAAAGCAACTTCTCCTTTGGTAGTTAACTCTGGCAGAACAAAATCTTGCCTAATATACAATAACCCTAACATCTGACAATCAGAGAAAAAGTGTGTGCCTACATACACACACTCACATGCAGAGTCACTTGTAAGCTAGTCAACTAATTTCATCACCTTAAAGAAAGGCACCTGGCATAGTGAGAACAGTTCTACAATAAATCAGAATCACTGAAAGTTTGTCATCTGAAAGACAAGTGCATTTTTTTTTTCAAAATGAAAAGGTTTATGTGGGACCTAAAAGAAACTATATAATCTTTCACAGAAATACTGAAGTAATTGGTTAATTAACCTGTGTATCCTATTGTCTGTTAAGAAACATAGCTTCAGGATGGTTTCAAGTTACAGCCACCCCATTCTCACTTGAAACACACACACAGAGCATATAATCCCTTTTCTGAAAAGCACACCTTTCTCTGAGAGATTAAAAAAAAAAAATTTCTAGATCATTTAGTCTAAGACACTTTCAATAAAATACAGGGTAACTGTCAGCACTGAGTCAGGTAACTGAAAAAGCACTTTCTGGGTAGCATTTCACCTACAGAAATCCAACTCCTTTGTGCATATTCTCCTCATGTTACAAATAATCACCACTATTATTTGGGGTTCATGTATTACATAGTGAGCAATGTGGTGAATATCTAAAGACTGCTTATTCTAATATATAAAAAAAGCCCAGATACGACACTTTATTGTTGGAAGAAACAGAAGCTCAAATAGCTCAAGGGACATGTCCAAAGCTTCCAAGTACAGGGCTCCAAAAAGTACACACTTTTCACTTTGTATCTTGACTCTAGAAATTTGTCATTTGGGGCCAAATTCTAATTCAATCTTGACAACCATCTTCTTTCTCCCTTATTTAAACAGAAAACATCCAGAAAAAACATTACACTAATATAACCATAGCTTCATTTTCTACTACAAGAACCAACCTAATAGGAGTATTTTTAAACAAAATTTGTGATTATCCATATGATAATACTCATCAATAGCTACTAAAACTTGAGTTCTCGTGTTTTCCAGGACCAAGTGGGATCAATGCTCTGTAAGGAGTGATCCCCGGAGATGAAGCGGAGCCACTGGGGATACCAGAAGACAGGTTCTAGGGCCAATTAGACAACAACCCTGATGAGCTCCCGAGGGAGTGTGGGCAGTTAACCCAGCTGTGAAAATGCTCATGGGAATGTGGAATTAGGGAAATAAGCATTCAAAGTCAAGGGAAAAAAAAGATTCCTACGGGATCCATGGATAATCTTAAGCTGCCTTCTTTTCAAACAAAAATAAATAGTAATAGTTGGATTGGCAAGAAAGCCTCACTCAAAATTAAAGACATTACCCCACAAGTATTCTTCAACTCACAACTGAGTTCATGCCTCTGGAGGATGACTAGGCAGAAGCAATGGATGCTGTGTCCACACCCTACTTATTTATGGTTTCCACAGATCTGCCATGACCTTCTCCTCGCATCATGAGAGGCTCTGTCAGAAGACACCAGAGCTTTGCGGGAAGGTGGGACTCCTGAGCCATCATGTGGAGGGAGGGGCCTGGACTCTGGACCCCGACCCCTGCTTAGAGGGTAACCGCCCACTAAGTGATCCCGAGTACCTGCTTCAGACTCTCTGCAACAGAGAATAAACTTCCATTGTGCTTGAACCCTTGTGTTTGGTTTGGTTTGGTACAATGGCTCACATTATCTGAATTCATACAAACACAAACATGGTGATAACTTTTTTGTGTGATTTATTTATGAAAAATCTTCCATAGTGAAATTCCAAACTCTAAGGAGAAGTAGCTAGGGCTCTAATAACACCCTGACCTCATAGTGTCATGTGTCATTTGGATAAAAATCTACACTGGAGTTCCTTTACTCAGTCACACACATTTACTGAAAATCTACTTTATGCCAGTGTGCCAGGCACTGTTCCTGGCGTTCTAACACAGCAGCAAGTGAGGTAAACTCCCTGCTCGCATGGCTCTCACGAATAGTGTACGGAGACAAATAATAAAAGGCTAGTGAAGAAAACTGTCAAACAGTGCTGAGAACTGCATTCAGCAAGGATTAAGAGAGACTGATATGACAGAAGGGTGACTGGACAGCCAGGAAAGACCAAAGATATGACAATGACAGGAGAAAACTGGTTTTTACATTCTCAGTTACTTCCTCAAGGGGCCGTTCTAATCACACTGCTTTATTAGATATACGTGCCATTTTACTAGATAAATACGTATACATATACACACACACAAAACATACCTTTTATATCTTACACATATACATGTAATACATATATATATCTTACATAAATATACATACACATATATAGACATACATCTGAGCCACCAGGGAAGCCACACAGATACATACACATACTTTACACATGTAACACATATATTACATTTCATATATTTATAAAGTATATATTTGTGTCTGTGTAAAACGAGAGAAATCTAATATATATCCTTAAGCCAAAGGAACACAATTACTAAACATCTTATGAAAAATTAATGGGCTCTCTGTGCAACTGCAAAACAAAATCAACCAAGTATGATGGTACCTTATGACCCCAAAATAATATAAAATAGATTCGGGTTTGTTCAGCACCCTAGGGCTCAGAGAGCACTAATATCTGGTCAAATTTCAATATGCAAATATTACATGATGGGAATGTAAGGCTTCCAAAATAATTATCTGTCCTCCAAAAGTACCACTTAACAGCTTTAATGGAAAATTAAGTCTAGAAGCCACCTACTTATAGTCAACTGATTTTGAGCACTCAAAAATTCACTGAACAGACTGATTGCTTGGGGGGAAAAAATACTTCTGTTGAAATATAAGCTACATTCTTTGGAAAAATAGGAATTCATGAAACTTAATTTCCCTAGGAAGAAACTTGGATGTATTCAAAACCCTTGATTCCATAAAAACCTTTATTTCCTAGCATTTGTGTGTGGGTGTTGGATGGTGGGGGTGGGGAGGGAAGACCATCGAACAGGTAAGAATGCATCACACAGAGATAAGTACATTGAAATTGAAAATTAATAAAGTAGGATATGGGATGTAAAGGGTGAGAGGCCTTACTACTAAGATGTCATTAGAGTAAAGACCAAAGTGGAGTGAATGCCTGCGCCCTGCAGACACACATGTGAAAACCGGCGCTTCTTCAAGGGCACAAGCCACAGGCATGGCGACCTTGCTGTGTTTAGGAACAGCTAGGAAGTCAGCACCAGCCCCAAGAAGACCAGAGGGAATTAGGGCAGAGAGAGATGCCATGGGACATCATTTGGGGAAGCTGCAGGAATGATGTTGCCTTTCCTCCTGAGTGAGATGGAAAGATTGGAAGGTTCTGAGCACTCACCTTGCAGCATCATGAATTTCAACATTTTCCTTAAGTGGTTAACACAGACATACATTATTGCCATTTGGAGAAACATTCAACAGTAAATTCCACATAACTTAAATACAAAGAAGATGTTTATTACAACTTGTACCAAGAGACCACCAACAAACAAGGGCCTCACAGCTCATCTGACAGGATGATGGCAACGACTCAGCTGTGAAGCTGTATCTATTCTAAGTCACGTTTTCTGGGTACCTTGGCTACGTACCTCCATTTACTGAAAAATCCCACCCTGTTCCTCTTATATCTATGTCACACACACACACACACGAGAGGAAACCACCTAGATTTCAAATGATATCTCGGATTCTACTGCTCGTGGTTCATTTCTAGATTTCACTCAAACACAACCACAGCTGCGGCTTTTCCAGTGAGGCATATTACAACCTAGCCAGACAATAATCTTTAAACCAAAAAAATAATTAAACGTTATCCCTCTTAAGTTACTCACAAAAAATAGGAGGTATTAATTTTATGTGTCTAGTATTATCAGTTCTTCCCTTTCCTTCAACGATAAAGATACTCATTTTAGCATTTATTCCCAAGGACTTTAGTGATAAGACATTTAATTTAACATCTATCTTCAAGGGCTTTGTGTGTCAACCCTGGCACACTAGATAATGTCATTGCTTTAGCTCTGTCTGGAGGGCACTGGGGGAGAATTAACTGAACATTTAGCAGTGCATTACTCATTGCCTGGGGCCAGCAAAGACACATGCCGCCAAAATCGCACAAAGGCTAACAGATTTTTCCTTTCCTCCATTCTTCCTTTTTCATTTGTTTGTTTGCTTAGACGGGTGAACCTCAGACAGCGTATCACCGGGCAAATTCCATGAGTGACCAGGAAACAGTTTGGGACACATGTGACCTCACAAGAAGACTCCTTCCTAACACCCTCACTTGGCTCAACGCTCCAGCCTTTCTCAGTTACTGTACCATACTGAGTCGTTCAGTCATGTCTGACTCTTTGCAACCACAGGGGATGTAGCCTGCCAGGCTCCTCTGTCCATGGCGATCCTCCAGGGAAGAATACTGGAGTGGGTTGCCACGGCCTCCTCTAGGGGATCTTGCCAACCCAGGGATCGAACCCAGGTCTCCCACCTGGCCTGTGGATTCTTTACCGTCTGAGCCAAGGATCTATTTACAACATCAATGTAGCAGCTGTCTTAGAAAGCACACTCTTCCTAAACAAACACCAACATCGAGTACTCTACAAAGCTTCTACTTGCCTGAAACTTCAACTACTTTCTCTGAACCTTTAAGTGTGTATATGTATGCATATTCATTTATTAATTCCAAGTTTAAACTGGGGAAACAGAATCGTATAATGAAGAAGATACACTTAGGGAATCTTATTACAAGTTTCATACAATCTCTGTTGTCACTAATGCTTGCATGTGCACGCACACACACGCACACACGGCATAAACAACCTGGAAACATCCTCAGATATGCACAGCTTACCTTCCGCAGCCTAGAAGTTACAAAGCCTCAATTCACCCTCAGCAGAACCAAAACCTTAGACAACTGGCCAAGCGCCCACTGTGCACCAGACCCTCTGATGGGGATTTGCAGAGATTCTCCCATTTCAACTAACGCCATTGTACACCACCTTCCTGCATCAATCTCATGTCCCTTTTATCTCCTCTCCAAGTTGCAACCAAGTAAACGTCTAAAAAAGGACAGAAAAACACGCACTTGATCATGCCAATCCCTGGCTGGTAGTCAGTGAGGGACCCTCTTTACCGCAGGGAGAGGGTCACACCCCTGACCTCCACACCCACCTCTTCTCCTGGTGATCTTTGCACACTCCTCTCAGCCCCTCATTCTGTACCCTAGGCGTGGAAGCTCTTTATGGTTATTTAGTAATAAATATCACGCCGAGTTTCTCTCTCCTCAGCCTCTGTTGTTCCTTTCTCCGAGCAGGACACCCTCAGCCAGGGCAGCCGAATTCCTGAAGCCTTCTCCTGAAGGCGGGTTCTTGTCAGACGCTCCCGTGTCGCCCAGAGCTCGACCACCCTTCACAGAAGCCGCTGCTCCACCAGCCCCAGCCTTCCCTGGGCGAGTCCAGAAGGGCTCACACGTGCCTTCCCATCACTCTTGCCTGTGCCTCAAAGAGCCTGAAATGCAGTCACTGCTGAATAAACACATAAATCATTGAACTATTAACCCTAGTCTAGAGCCGAAGACTCTGAAGGCCAAGACAACATGAATCAGGATGCCTCTCCCCGCCCAGTTCAACAATCACTCCTGTGTTTCAGCAATTACAGGTAAGACTGCCAGCAAAAAGTCAGAAGACAAGGAATAGAAGGAGATAGACGAGATTATGCTAAACCCAGGCTAACAGTAAGCATAGTAAAACAGTGTATTTAGTCTGGATTTCCTGCAAGTCAGGACAAAACTTATGGACGCAAAACTTTCTGAGTTCCTGTCTGTATAAATTCCAACAGAGGAACCCGGCAGATGAAGAGAGTTTGAACTCAAGAATTGTTGAGATTCATCCATCTACTTGATTATTTAACAGGGATTCACTGACTGACTGCGATGAGCCAGGCACAGTTTTAGGAGCTTGTCATTTGGCAATGACTGGCCCTGGTCCCTGGAATTGACACTTCTGGAGGTGGGAGGGCTTCGGGGTGGAAGGTGAAGAAGGGTTAAGTATCATAAACAAATAAAAGAATTACAGATATCATTGGTACTATAAAGAGAACACTAAAGGGCAGGTGATGTGATGGACCGTGATACCTAGGACTGGGGAGACTATTCTAGATGGGGCCCCTGGGGAGGCTGCTCTGAGAAAGCGATATTTGAGACAAGAAGTGAATACACACAAAGGATCCAGTCAGACAGGGAACCAGGGAAGACAGATGGACAGATGACAGATGGAAGGAACACGGAGGGCAGAGGCCCTGAGGTGGGAAGAACTTGGGGATGCTCAGAAAACAACCATGCTCAAGGTGACTGAAGAGCAGAGAGGTGTAAAGAGGTTTGGAGTAGTGGGAACCAGTCCTACTACAAAGGAGGCTTATTTTAAGGGAAATGGGATGTCACTGGGGATTTAAACAGGCAACTGACAGGATCCAGTAAGGTTTTCTACATCATTGTGTCTCGGTGAATGCATAAAGAACATGTGTACACAGATACAATGGAATACCAATGAACTGCTCAGTCATAAAAAGAATGAAACAATGCCATTTAAAGCAACATGGATAGACCATAGATAGATGATCATACTAAGTGAAGTAACTCAGACAAAGAAAGACAAATACCATATGATATCACTTATATATAGAATCTAAAATATGACACAAATGAATTTATATATGAAACAGACTCACAGACAGAGAGAAGAGACCTGTGATTTCCAACTGGGAGGGCGCTGGGGGAGAGATGGATTGGGAGTTTGGGATTAGCAGAGGTGAACTGTTAGATGCAGAATGGATAAACAAGGCCCTACTATATAGGATGCAGAACTACATTCAATATCCTATGATAAACCACAATGGAAAAGAATATGTATATGTATAACTCACTTTGCTGTAAAGCAGAAATGAATCCAAGAGTGTAAATCAACTATAGGTCAATAAAACACATTTTTAAAAAAGATAAATCATTCTGTTAGGGTGGTGGAGAGGGAGAATGGAAATAGGAGGATGGATGTGGGGTCTGCCTTCAGGACCACAGCAAACAAACAAACAATGGACTTTCAAAACCTAACCTAATGCTTACAGGTGCTTCTGAAACCAATTGGTTAACTTTCACAAAAGATAAAATTTCAACTATGTGAACTGCTATTGAGGTGATTACCTATGTGTCACTGATCGCTACACCAATTTTGTAATTAGTTGTGGCCTCCTGTAAGAGATGGGGGTGCCTGACCAAGTTTTCCAGGAACAAGGGGTCAGATTATAAAAATACTCAAGTTCCTAACTACAGAGTGGTAATTTATTAAATATCCTAACAAAATGAGTAATTATTTTGACCAAGTTCCTAACCAGCAATTAGCATTGGGAGGTCATAAATTATATCATGAAATTGTACAAACAATACATGGCTGGTTCCAACCGGTTTATGTGACTCAAGAAATCATTTTAATTCCTTGCAGCTCAACTTCCTCACCCATGTGGAGGAGACATAACAAAGTTTGTCCTGCCCACCCCACAAGGCAGTTCTGAGAATGTAGGACCAATGTGAATGAACTCTAGTAATATAAAGCATTATGCAAATGCAACTTTTTGTATAAAAGAACCATTACAAACCTGGAAGGGTTTTCAGGGATTTATTTAGCATAATCTTCTCATTTCAAAGTTGTGGCAACTGATGTCAAGAAAAGGAACTAGCTGTGGCATGCCTGATACTACAATCCAGACCTTACTTTCATATAACAAAATTAATTTGAATTATTTCCAAATTTTCATAATGTAAATTGTAGCATTAATATTTTTAAACAAGTATTCTGAAAAAAATAGTAAAAGAGAAAAGAAACTTTTCTTTGAAAAAAGATTATTTCTATTTATTAATTTATGCAAAGACAGTATCAGCATAGGAAGGAACACACTTTTTAAAATTAATTTTCCATTTTGAAAGGTTTAGGATTTTCTCTCTTCTTTCTACCTTACTCTTTTAAATACTTCAGTCCAACAAAATAGCAGACAAATAAAAAGTTTATTCCTTTAATTTTCTTAAGGTCATATTGAGATAATTAGATTTGACTATAGAGTTTAGGTATCATTTATAGTAATCTGAAGATTTAATCACAGAATAATACATGTAAAATGTTACAGCATGCACACAAAACAAAGTACAGAGAATTTTAAAAAGAACAAATTTCAGGGCGCTTTCAAATTCTGAGGCACAAGAAAGCCCTCTTGGGGATGCTTAAGTTAAAAGACTCTTCCCCTCAGATTCAGAATGAAGATTATCAGGGATCATAAAAAAATGGGCACTGCTGATATGGCCCAGGGAAGTTGCATTAGGACAGGGCGACACAGAGTTCCCATCATGAGCTATTACGTTGTGTAGACCAAAATTAAGGTAGGATTAGTTTTAACCTCAACTTCATAATTTATGTACATGAAGACAAATGCTCTTAGACATGCACATAACTTTCATAATCTTAAACAGTCGTGTTCCCACCACATAAAAACACAAGCAAGTACCTTAACCTGTTTCTGGCACTGAATTATTTTAAGGCCTTCAGAAATTGATCTTCCACATGACCCATATTAATATTCTTTCCAAATAGACTGGATCTCTACACTTCATGTCATCCAAAATTCCTAAACAGCTTATCTAGAAAATTTTTGCTGCTAAGGTGACTATTTATTTCCATATTTTATTAATTAATTTTAACTAATTACAAAATCTCCATATTTTATATAATATTAAAGAATTGCATGACTTATGATAACAAAATTCTTATAGGTAACAGTGTTAGTCCTAATTGATCATAAGGATTGCTAACGCATTAGAAAACATTCAAGGGTTGATGTCTGCTGGGTCCTTCCTGCCTTTGAACTTTAGAGCTTACTCAGTTTCACTTAAGTTCATCTAACCAAGGGGGAAAGAATCTTCTCAAAGTGAAACAATGATCTGCTAATCCTGATGCTTGCCTATGTATTGTTGTACTTTTTATTACTTCATTGGTCACATACAACAAATACTTATTAAAGGGCTTTTTCATGGTAAACATATCCTGGACATTCTAGATAAAGTGTTGTATCTCACAGATGAAGTCCCTACTCTTGTGAGGCTTTACATTTCAACACGCACATAATAAATGAGCAGTCAAACCATAACAGCAAGAACACCACAATCATAATACATGCCTGACAGATCACGTTTACCCTGTGTGGTAACAGAAATATCTGCATGACTACCCCGGACTCCAAAGCTAGTGGATGTGATGGAATTCCAGTTGAGCTATTTCAAATCCTGAAAGAAGATGCTGTGAAAGTGCTGCACTCAATATGCCAGCAAAATTGGAAAACTCAGCAGTGGCCACAGGACTGGAAAAGGTCAGTTTTCATTCTAATCCCAAAGAAAGGCAATGCCAAAGAATGCCCAAACTACTGCACAATTGCACTCATCTCGCACGCAAGTAAAGTAATGCTCAAAATTCTCCAAGCCAGGCTTCAGCAATACGTGAACCGTGAACTTCCAGATGTTCAAACTGGTTTTAGAAAAGGCAGAGGAACCAGAGATCAAATTGCCAACATCCGCTGGATCATCGGAAAAGCAAGAGAGTTCCAGAAAAACATCTATTTCTGCTTTATTGACTACACCAAAGCCTTCGACTGTGTGGATCAGAATAAACTGTGGAAAATTCTGAAGGAGATGGGAACACCAGACCACCTGACCTGCCTCTTGAGAAACCTGTATGCAGGTCAGGAAGCAACAGTTAGAACTGGACATGGAACGACAGACTGGTTCCAAATAGGAAAAGGAGTATGTCAAGGCTGTATATTGTCACCCTGATTATTTAACTTCTATGCAGAGTACATCATGAGAAACGCTGGACTGGAAGAAGCACAAGCTGGAACCAAGATTGCGGGGAGAAATATCAATAAACTCAGATATGCAGATGACACCACCCTTATGGCAGAAAGTGAAGAAGAACTAAAGAGCCTCTGGATGAAAGTGAAAGAGGAGAGTGAAAAAGTTGGCTTAAAGCCCAACATTCAGAAAACTAATATCATGACATCCAGTCCCATCACTTCCTGCAAATAGATGGGGAAACAATGGAAACAATGGCTGACTTTATTTTTCTGGGCTCCAAAATCACTGCAGATGGTGATTGCAGCCATGAAATTAAAAGACACTTACTCCTTGGAAGGACAGTTATGACCAACCTAGATAGCATATTTAAAAGCAGAGACATTACTTTGCCAACAAAGGTCCATCTGGTCAAGGCTATGGTTTTTCCAGTGGTCATGTATGGATGTGAGAGTCAGATTATGAGGAAAGCTGAGTGCCGAAAAATTGATGCTTTTGAACTATGGTGTTGGAGAAGACTCTTGAGAGTCCCTTGGACTGCAAGGAGATCCAACTAATCCATCCTAAAGGAGATCAGTCCTGGGTGTTCATTGGAAGGACTGATGCTGAGGCTGAAACTCCAGTACTTTGGCCACATCATGAGAAGAGTTGACTCACTGGAAAAGACCCTGATGCTGGGAGGGATTGAGGGCAGGAGGAGAAGGGGACGACAGAGGATGAGATGGCTGGATGGCATCACCGACTCGATGGGCATGAGTTTGCGTAAACTCTGGGAGTTGGTGATGGACAGGGAGGCCTGGCATGCTGTGACTCATGGGGTCGCAAAGAGTCGGACACGACTGAGCGACTGAACTGAACTGAATCCCGGACTCACCTGGCAGAACCTCCTGCACCTGGGATCAGAGAGTCTAGGAACCAGAAGGTCACAAGAGACTGAACTTGGGCAAAAAAGAACAACTAGTGGAAAGACTCCAGGTTTGGTCTGTTCAATGCACAAAAGGAAGGTCAAGGAGCTGGGGGAGTGGATGAGGAGACTAAGATGAGACCAGTCCGTGCCCCAGCTCTTCAGGGAATACAGATTTCATTCCAACTACTAGAGAGTTTTAAAAGAAATGACATGGTCTAATTCATCTTTTTTAAGATAAGGTGGTTGCTCTGTGAAGAATGGCATGGAGTAGGGTGAGCATAGAAATCAGGGAAATGCAGGAGTCAGTGGGAACCATCCAAGCAAAAAGATGCTGGTGGCCTGGACCAGGGTGATGACATTGGAGAAGGAAC
This sequence comes from Cervus canadensis, assembly GCF_019320065.1. NCBI lineage: Eukaryota > Metazoa > Chordata > Mammalia > Artiodactyla > Cervidae > Cervus > Cervus canadensis. The sequence goes on from NC_057386.1 coordinate 96,786,482, forward strand.
CAAGGTCAGGAGGGTGGATAAAACAAGACTTGCAGAAGAACATGGAGTCTGGAGTAACTCAAAAGACCAAAGGTAACTTGTGGATTTGGGACTTTAATCTCTCAGTAAATGATAATGCCAAAGATGGGAAGGGAGGAAAACTGAACTGTAAGCCTTTGCAGCCTTGCTTGGTTAGCTGGGTTTGTTTCTTGGGTTGGTGACTGAGAAAACACTCAGAAGTTACATTTTGGTTGTATCAAATTCAAGGTGACATCATCTACATCACATCTCTTGGGCAATGAAATATATGGTCTTGAATTTTATTATAACCAACTAGTGGATGTCTGGTTGTATGTGTGTGTGTGGTGGGGGGGGAACTTTGCAAAAGTTTTCACCTGCTCGTTAAGTGTTTCCAGGTTAATATACACACAAATAATCATAAATGATGATCCAGACGATTATGACAATGGGGAAGAGGATACATTGATCTTATACTGTGATGAGGTAATGATTCTGGAAGTCAACAAACAGATGGGGGAATAAGAGGCCAGAAGGTCTCAAGTTTTCTGTCCCTATTGAGCTAAGTCATTAATGTAAACATATTAGATGTTGTTGTTATTGTTCAGTCACTCAGTTGTGTCCGACTCTTTGCAACCATGGACTGTGGCCCGCCAGGCTCCCCTGTCCATGGGATTTCCCAGGCAAGAATACTGGAGTGTGTTGCCATTTCCTCCTCCAGGGGATCTTCCTGACCCAGGGATCGAACCAGTATCTCCTGCATTAGCAGGCAGATTCTTTACCACTGAGCCATCAGGGAAGCCTCAAACATGTTAGATACAAACTAGCAAAAAGCAGAAGTAAAACGGGAATTCAATTATTTTAATATAAAGTTACCTTCAACATCTTATTTTGCCTATGTCAGAAGAAGGCAGGGGCCTTTCTTGGTTGATTTTGGGGAAACAGTCCTGAAAGAGCAATGGTTATTTTCCTGGAGGTGCTCGAGGAAGTAAGAAAAGAGACCAACAAAGCCAGAGTCAGGAGCTTTTATGCCACTTTCCAGTAAAGAAACTTTAGCCCAAAGTTGGTCACTTCTCTTAAATGAAAATATCAATGGTTTCACTGAGAAACAGCCTGACACGGACTATGTTACACTTAGCATATAAGAATTTCAGCACTCACACCTCTTCTGGCAGCAATCTCAGTTTTGATGGCATGCAAATTTTGGGGGGAGGGAGAATGAACTCATGGCTCAAGAATCTGGCAACTGCTTGAATTTCACTGTAAAGAAGCATCATTAAGAAGCTAGGAATCTGAGTCACTTAATATCAGGCTTCAGCTAAATTCTTAAATGGTTACATAACGCCACTAATTTTTAAGAACAAGAATGCATTTTTTAAAAATGTCAAAGCTTTAGGATTTCCTGTTTTTCATACTATAAAAATGTCCTGTCTGGCCCCTCCAGATATGTAGATATTGCTTACTGTTTTTTCCTAAGAATGAAAGCTCTGCATCTTAAGATCCATGTCCATTATTGCCTGACTCTCCAAGAGCATGTCTTTCTCTAGGTTAAGTAACTCATCTCTCTATGATAATACTTTATTTCTATAAAACCAGGCAAAATATAAAGAACCCCATTGCAAAAACTAAAATATCACTAAATCCCAGTTGGCTCACACATTATCAAACAATTGAATTAAAAATGATAAATCAGTGCCTCAAATTCTGGAAGCTTTACCCCACACAGATAACACGTTTGAATGAATAACAAAAGTTTTCACTCTAGCTTTGACATTTTAGCATGAATTAGATATAAATTTTAAATTTTGGAAAATGAATAAAGAATATTTCTGAAAATTAATTTAAAAAACCCTTTGAACTTATGTATGAATAGCTTTCCCAAATGAACAATAGTAAAATCAGAAAAACAAATATATAAGTTCTATGCTTGTCATTAACCAAAGGCATCTTTTGTGGGAACAAGTGTCACAAACAACTAACATAATTTGCTTAAGCTATAAGAGCTTCTTTTCCGAGAATTTTAAAAGATATGAAAAAGGAAAAAACAGAGAGAAAACATATTATCACAACTTAATATATAACACTGTGTTAGAACAACACGAAAGCAAATAACCATGTTCTCTTACATGCTCAGCAAGAAATTATCTTTCACCAAGCAAAAGGCATTTTTTGAACAGATGAGGCAATATGTACAGTTAAGAGGTATAGAACTCCCACATCCTGGCCTTTAAAATGTTCTTCTTCTAAGAAAGCAGCATTTATGAGCCCGTAATGACTATTTTAAATCCCCTGAACCACACTGCAAGAGAGAAACACTGTGTAGCATAATATATAACGGCATATTTAAATATGACCCAAAATTCCCTGCTTCCATAATCTATATTAAGTTGTGAGCAAATAAAGCCATTTCTACCTTGATCATTTTTCTAAGCAAAGGTTAACTAGAAAGGCCAGCCTCAGGAAGAAACAGAATACATACCATGATAGAGTCTCTTTCGTTAGAAACGGCAAGAAGAACAGATTTAAATTAAGACTTGGTGTATAAAAGCTGAAAGCATAGAATTTGTATCCACATAATGAACTGATGTCTCCTCTAAAGACGTCAGATTGCTGTTCAGCTAAACTATCTAAAAATACCTCCTTGCAAACACACACACACACACAGACACGAAATGACTACAAAGACAGGTCTTACTAAGCAGCTCTGCTTGCACAGAATCACTTAATAAGTGGGGAAATTTTTTAAAGTACTTGTGAAAAAATGAAATAGGAATTTTTCTTAGCAACTAAAATCTTTTATGAGCTATTTTGAAAATCAGTACCAATCTGCAAAAAGTAGTTAATGATGAACCTGAAAGCAAATCATCACAGCTCTGTGATGTCCAACAGAGAATCCTGTTCCACGAACTTAAAATTAGATAAGGGAAAATACATGTCTGAATCACCGCCAACATTGTGTTTAAAAACGAAAGAAGGGAAATTTTCTGGCTGGAAAAGGGAGAGTCCAGTGCATGGATGCCACCATGAGCCAGACCCTGTGCCAGACATGGAATCCTCACAAGCAGCCTATGAAGTGAGCACCATGAAGAGAGCTTTACGGACTAGGAAAAATGGTTCAGAACACTTAATTTATCTGCTTAACGCCACACAGCCACAAAGAAGAGGCAGGACTCCAACTCACACAGGACCGACCCTGGAGTACTATCATCTCTCACTGGTAACCGACACTCACATAGGCTTCACAGCTTGCAAAACGATTCTGAAAGCATTAACTCTTTTTATATTGTTCTTATTTAAACCTCAAGTTTATCACCTGTAAGACTGAGAGAATCTCATTTCACCCCTAATATCACTTTGATGACGGAAGAAAATACTGTCATGTAAAGCACTAAGTAAAATAATGTATTACCAGAGTCATCCATAATCTTCAAATAATGTTGTGGGGGAAACCAGGTACTGTAAGCATGATCTCTGTTGTGAATCGAGAAAACAGAAACTTTCATGACTTGCCTAATAGCTGCACAGCGAGCCAACCTCAGAATTAGAGCTCAGAGCAAGGTCTCGGTAGGTATTTTATTGTCCTACTAAACAAAAACCCTTGCCGGAATAGTTCCTTCCTTTCTATTACTATGGAGAAAAGCTCACAGCTGAAATGAAGATGATTTTGCTTTAAATGCCCTTATCAGCATGCTTGACAATGCCAGGCAGTGGGGCAGCGGTAATAAGTGAGTTTTGAAGCCCAGGACACTTCACTGTGCATCCCTTTCGCTGTGACTCAGGCTGATGCTGCAAAGCCACTCATTAATTTTATTATAAAGCAATTAAAGGCAGTATCTTTTTTCCCACAGCATCTTTGGATAACACTTGAAGGAGCGAACAAAAGAGAGAGAAGAAATAATATATAGTAATGAATATACCCATGACTAGCAGCGCCAGCACTTCATACACATGCCTTGAAGGATGTCCTGTAGTCTGGCCAAGGACGAGGCCCCACCCACCCTCCTCTTTACTGAGGATGTACACTGAGCCCAGGCCCAGGAGCAGAGCCAAGACAAGAATTTTTTTTTAATTTTTATTTTATATTGGAGTATAATTGATTTACATGTTGTGTTAGTCTCAGATGTACAGCAAAGTGACTCAGTTATACATGCACATATATATATTCTTTCTCAGACTGTGTTCCCATTTAGATTATCATAGAATATTGAGCACTGTTCCTGGTGCCATAGAGTAGGTCCTTGTTGGACATCCATTTTAAATACATTTTAAAACCCTGTATACATGTCAGTCCCAAACAGGTAAATCAAAGATAAATATCATATGATACTACACTAAGTAAAATTTTTAAAAGAAGATACAAGACTGTTTTTAACACAAGGAAGACTATCATTGGATTTTAGATCACTTTGTGATGTTCAGTTGAAAGTATAGCTTTCTACAAGTTATACTTATATTCCACAATCCCAAGAGTATGTATTAACAGTGATGGAGTCTAAAGAAAATGTCAAAATTGTAATAAAGATGGACCTAATTATTATTCACTTATCTGTATTTTAAGATGGCTAAGACAATGTTGCTACATCTGTATGGATAAGAAAACTCTTTCATCTGGCCATATGCTAAATGAGCTCCTTATAAATTACTTACCTAATTGGAAACAAGAGAGCAATCATATCATCCAAACAGTAAGTCAAAAAGCAGATTCTTTTCTATTTTCAAGTCTAAAAACAGAGTCATATAAGAGACCTCTGGAGAACCATACAGATGGGAAATTTCAGATATGCATGGTAACCTTCCTGTAAAAAGCTGCATTAAGAAAACTTCCATGTAAAGAATTAGAGTAATTCTTCAATACAAAATTGTATCCTTGTGATTCTAGTCAACCTTGAAAGAGGATAAAATACATTTCTTTTATTTCCTTCAAGATCAAAGTACTCTATATTTTATGGTAAGAATGCTACTTACTATATCACGCATATGAAATTCTTTTGAAATTTACACTAAAGGAAATCAACTCAATGTAGGGGGAGGAATAACCTGATCTCAAACTTTCTGATGAGGACTATAATCTGCAGGGCACATAGAAAACAAAGGATTGGTCCAACCTTGCAATAAAGCGACAGGAGTAAATTTAGGTACTTCACGGAGTTTCCAAAACTAGATCTGCATGTGTGCACATGTGTGAACGTGTGTGTCAGCACATACAAGAAAAGACTGCCACTGGCTCCACCAGGAATCAGCTGCGCAACTTTGGGAAAGTCACTTTAGCTCTCTATGCCTTCATTTCTTTACATATAAAAAGAGGATTACGTTGTTGTGAGGATTAAATGATAATATATGAAAAGTATTTAGAACATTGCCTAAGAACATAGGAAGCCTTCAACTTTAGCTAATGACATTATTGCTATTATTTTTTTACTCTAATATTGAATTGATAAACAGAAGGTAGCTTTCTGAGTATGGAACTGTGGCGAAAATAAAGCAAACCAACTTACAGACAGGTCATCTTAAGCAAAAGGAAAAACGAATTCATCTGCACAACAGATTCAGTTCTCCTTACTTCCTGGATGCTGTGCTGTGCTTGGTCGTTCAGTCATGTCTGACTCTGTGTGGCCCCCACGGACTGTAGCCCACCAGGCTCCTCTGTCCATGGGGATTCTCCAGGCAAGAATAATGGAGTTGGTTGCCATTTTTTTTTCCCCCAGGGGATCCTCCCAATCCAGGGATCGAACCCAGTTCTCCCGCAATGCAGGCAGATTCTTGACCATCTGAGCCCCCAGGAAAGCCCACTTCCTAGATAAACAATACCTTTAAAAAAACGTAAGAATTGTGTTTATGGGCCACGCTTTACTCTAAACATTTTATAGACTTTACCTCTAATCTTTACCTTTATCTCTAGTTTACAAATGAAGATTCCATGTAACAGAAAAGCTAAAGAACTTAGCCAGGGTCATACAACTTGTAGTGAAGCCAGAATATACTGGGTTGGCCAAAAAGTTCATTCAGTTTTAAGTAAAAAATAAATAACACGTTTTTTTCACCAAGAACTTTATTGAACGTATTCCCTAACTGAACAAACTTTTTGGCCATCTCAATAGATCCTGGTTCCTGGCCTCTGGAGCCTTGCTCTGACCACAAGGCTACAGTTTTAACTAACCCTTATCTTCATGTAACTTTCTTCACAAAGGTTACAGCTAGTCAGACTGTAGTTTTCATCTTCTACATTGGTTACTAGGAATACCATCACTTTCTCTGGAAGATTTCCCTCCCCCACCCTCTGCTAAGTTTTGGGAGCTCCAGTGGATCCCTGGATAGTTATTTCAATGTATTTCAGGATTCAAGTTCCTTTGAGGTAGGAACAATAGCATCTTATAAATGATGAGAGTATGGTATTGAAATCAATGTGGGAGCAATCAACCATGTTTCACCTTGGGCTTCTCACTCTCCTATCAGGACAACTCTGATACACTACCTGAAATCTCCAAAATCTGTCTGTCTGAAACACCCTTAATTCCCAGGTCCACCCTCACCCACCTGGCAGGCTCCAGCTGCCTGGCACATTTCCTGCCTCCCATCCATGAGACTCAGAGTAAGTGTCAGCAGGTCTCTTTCCTGCTACTCATCTATGAGTAAGTCTAAGACAGGGGCTAAGAACTGCTCACAAATATCCAGGATCAAACACAGGACACATTTCCCTGAAACGAGTGTTGTACATTTAGCTCCACAACTTACTGCTCACTGCTATTATTGTAATACACAAATACCGCTACATTAAGCACATCGGTATACTAATGTGGCTAAGAGTACATTTCACAGATTCTAAGATGCATAGCTTTTATGTCAATCCCAATCATATACACACTCTTGATACTATGTATAAAACAGACAACTGGTGAAAACCTACTATATAGCACAGGGAACTTTTCAGTGCTCTGTGGTAACTTGAATGGGAAGGAAATCCAAAAATTAGAGATTATATATATATAATCTCCTCTCTCTATACACACACACACACACACACACACACACACACACACTACATAGAGCTGGCTCACTTTGCTCTATGGCAGAAACTGCTCCTGCTTCTAAGAGCTTCAGTTGTGTCCAACTCTTTGCGACCTCAGGGACTACAGCCCGCCAGACTCCTCTGTCCATGGGATTCTCCAGACAAGAATACCGGACTGGGTCGCCATGCCCTCCTCCAGGGGATCTTCCCAACCCAGGGATCAAACCTGTATCTCTTATGTCTCCTGCATTGGCAAGTGGGTTCTTTACCACTAGCGCCACCTGGGAAGCCCATGGTAGAAACTAACATCCAACAAAGTTTTTTCAAAAAATAAAATTAGTTTCTATACACCAAAAATAAATAAATAAATAAAATGCACAGCTTCTTTCTTATTTTAACATCTTTGAAACTGGGATCCACCTCACAGTCAGAAAAGTCTGAGAAGAAAATACTGGGTCACTGACAGTCAGGTGAACCAAACCACTGTGTCTTAGATTGGTCAACTAGGAGCAGATCAACAGAGACAGTGTGCCTACCAGCTACCCTGAAGGAAGACCTAACACAAGGCCCAGACTTCAGAAACCAAAATCATGGTAGCTCGCCAGGCTCCTCTGTCCATGGAATTCTCCAGGAAAGATTACTGGAGCAGGTTGCCACCCACTTTTCCAGAGGATCTTCCCCACCCGGGGATCGAACCCAGGTCTTCCACAGAGCAGGCAGATTCTTTACCGTCTGAGCCACCAGGTAAGTGCTCAATAAGAAATAGGAGACCTTATATGTTAGTATGTAGGTATTATTTAAAAATTCATATTTTTAAATTATCATTTAAAAATGAAGAAAATAAAGAAAACAAGTCTAACTTTAATTAGCCACAAAGAAAAAATTAATTTAATCCCTGACATTCTCAATTACTGGAATCCTGACATGTAAATTTTACCCATCCCTCAATTTCTGCGAACCTTGCACCCTGCCCTACTAACCCAGCCACGGTAGCCCAGTAACTACAGAATCCTTTGAATTCTTACTAACAACCGTAAGCAATCTTTTGCACTAATATTAAAGGTACTGTGAATGTCTCAGTTCCAGAAAACTCAGAAAAACTACATGGCATGACACTCCCACTTAACTCCAAAGTTTTCTTAATTACTGAGAAAAATGAAAAACAGAGTGACTTCACTATCAAAAATACTTAAAAGAGTAAAATTGTTCAGTTGAACCCATTCTTTTTTTTTCTTGGAAAAGAGAGACAATCAAAAGATTATAATTATACACCTTTTCTATAGTCATATTTCACTGTCTCTTATTATCAAAGGCATAATGGTGTACACTGGAACTTAAAATTAGTGAAATGTTGACCTATTGGAGATAACACATAATAAGGGGCTCCCATCTTAATCTGTATTTTTCAGATCTCTAAAATAGAGCCTTCCCAGCTGAGCCACAAGGGAAGCCCAAGAATACTGGAGTGGGCAGCCTATCCTTTCTCCCGACCCAGGAACTGAACCAGGGTCTCCTGCATTGCAAGCACATTCTTTACCAACTGAGCTATGAGCAAAGCCCCTGTAATGTTGGAGACCTGGGTTTGATCCCTGGGTTGAATCCCTGGGTTGGGAGGATCACCTAGAGAAGGGCAAGGCTACCACTCCGGTATTCTGGCCTGGAGAATTCCATGGACTATAAAGTCCATGGGATCACAAAGAGTCAGACATGACTGAGCAACCTTCACTTCAAAATAGAGCTATAGGAAAATAAAATGGTTATCACAAAAGATCACACACATTTTCAGATATCCCTGAAAACTGTCATTGTTACAGTTGCTAAGTCGTGTCCAACTCTTTAGACCCCATGGACTGTAGCACGCCAGGCTTCCCTGTCCTCTTCTGTCTCCTAGAGTTTGCTCAAATTCATGTCATTGAGTCAGTGATGCTATCTAACCATCTCATCCTCTGCCATGCCCTGAAAATTAGCCTCTGCCAATAAACTTACAGAATTCTAAGCTTTTTCTACATATGTAAACTAGAAATAAATTTTGGATCAATCATATTTACACAAACACACACACACACACACATGCATGAAATAACATGTATACATATGGGGGTATGCTTTATTTTACAATCAAACCAAGTCAATATTATAAACATGTAATGTACTTCTCCATAGTTCACTAAGAATATGTACCTTAGTAGTTCAAAAGTGTTTTTCAGATTGGCACTTTATTGGTCAAATATTGTAAAGTGAGTCCATGCCCACGATGGTTCTGAGAACAGCCTTTATGATGAATATGTAGTATAGGTGATGAAGAGGACAGGGTATACTGATACAAAGTGAAGAGATGTGTAGCATGTGGGGATATTTGCACAATGACCTAAAGTACAGAAGAAACACTGGAGGTTGGTGGACAAACTGCAAATATGACATATCACAAACTGTATAAATAAACAAGAGCCATTGTTATATATGGCTTCCCTGATGGCTCGGTAGTTAAGGATCTGCCTGCAATATAGGAGACACAGGAAACACTAGTTCGATCCCTAAATCGGGAAGATCCCTTAGAGGAGGAAATGGTAACCCACTCCAGAATTCTTGCTTGAAAAATCCCATGGACAGAGGAGGCTGGTGCGCTATAGTCCATGGGATCACACAGAGTCACACACAACTGCGTAACTGAGCACATACAAACACACATCATTATATTTCATGTACACTCTATATATAGTATAGATAGATACAGATATGAGAGAGAGAGAACACAGAATAATTAACATAAAAGATTTACACTACGGACTTTCCTGGTGGTCCAGTGGTTAAGAATCTGCCTTCCAGGATAAGGAGAAGGGTAGTTAGGGAGTGTGGGACGGACATGTACACACTGCTATATTTAAAATGGATAACCATCAAGGACCTCCTGTAGAGCACAGAGAACTCTGCTTAATGTTATGTGACAGCCTGGATAGGAGGGGAGTTTGGGAGAGAACGGACACATGTATATGTATGGCTGAGTCCCTTCAATATTTACCTCAAACTGCCACAACACAAAATAAAAAGCTAAAAAAAAAAAAAAGAGTCTGCCTTCCAATGCAGGGGACATGGGTTTGATCCCTGGTCAGGGAACTAAGACCCCACATGCCACAACTAGAAAGAGGATTGAGTGCCACAACGAAAACCCGATACAGCCAAAAGTAAATAAAGATTTTTTTGAAAGACCCATTCCAGAGGTTTGGTCACAAGCAGAAATGGCAGAGGCTGACAACTGGCCCATTCTATGTGGCCAGGGTGTTTCCAGACCAGCAGGAGAGGGAGGGCCAGGGACCACGGGTCTGAGAGGCCAGTGTGTGCTACGGTCTGCAGAAGGACAGGATACTTTATGGCGGAAGCTCTTTTATATCTTTTCTCTATGTGCTTTAGCGTGCAAATGTGCGTTTTTGGTCTCTTGTGTGTTTCTGAACAAGCTTCCTCTCTATGTTCCCCAAAATAGACTCTTTTATTTAACTTGTTCTGTGTAACACTTAAGATGGTACTAATAATCCTGGCATTTTAATACTGTACATGGAAACAATCATAAGCACATTTCAGGTCTCCAAAAATAAAGGCCATTTCTTAATGGTGAAGAAAAATAAGGAGGTCAGAGAAAGCAAAGATCTCAGGGCAAAGAAATTAACAGAGACCTGGAGGACACTGACTAACTTTCATTTAAATCTCACACACACACACACACACACACACACACACACACACACTTGCACCCCGCTTTCTCTCACAGGTATTTCTCCCATCCAGACATTCCTTTTCCTTTGTTTTTAAAATCTTATTTTTTTGAAGTTTATAACTAAATCATAATCCAAATAAAATACATGGATAACGATAAAGTGGTCATTTGCTTTTAGTAGGAAAAGTTTTGAAAAGACTGCTACATACATAAGTTACTTTTTTCACTGGGTACATGAAGGAAGGGCTCCCCTAGTGGCTTGGAGGTAAAGATCCCACCTGCAGAGGACGTGGGTTCAATCCTTGGGTTGGGAAGATCCCCTGGAGAAGGAAATGATAACCCACTCCAGCATTCTTGCCAGGGAAAATCCCATGGACAGAGGAGCCTGGTGGGCTACAGTCCGTGAGGTCACAAAGGAGTCGGGAACGACTTAGTGACTAAACAACAACATAAAGTAAGCACTAAAAGGTACTTCATCAAGGATTTAAATTAAATAAAAATAATTTTTAAATGACTATTAAGCACAGGAAAAAGAAAACTTGAGTCATCACTCTTAGAAGGATTCTTAAACAGATCACCTAAATAAAATATTTAAGAGTATGGTCAGGCCTAAAATCAAGGGTTCAGGGATATCTGCTGCTGCTGCTAAGTTGCTTCAGTCATGTTCAACTCTGTGCGACCCCATGGACAGCAGCCCACCAGGCTCCCCCATCCCTGGGATTCTCTAGGCAAGAATACTAGAGTGGGTTGTCATTTCCTTCTCCAATTATATCTATATGACTCAAATTTACAGAGTATTTACTTTGGCTTAAATACCAATATTTCAAACATATAAAATATGATATTTTAAATGAGAAATTAAAACTAATTTTTATTTTACAATGATTAAAGAAGTAATTGATATTCTAAAAAGATGCATTCTGAGAATTCTCTTTTCTACTAATCTTAATTGGTTTTATTTTTATGTAGTTTGTATTTAAATTTAAACAATATTTAAAGCAAGGGTGGAAAGTATGCTTCTTCTTTTGACCAAATATAAGGATTTTTCTTTAATATGTCCTACAATGGGGCAGAGCTTTCTTCAATCTTACACATATAAGCAGTGTACACAATGCACTGGCAAGTCCCTACAATATATTTCTTTACTTCTAACAGGGTAAAAAGATCTATTATTTGTTGCCAGGGTTTCTTGGCCCAAATCCAAGACAAGATGACCTTGTCCTTGAATAAAACAATAGGATATTGCTTCCTCTCAGGCCTCTGTGAGCTAGCACAGTAGAAAACCTCCCCCAAGAGATACGTTTATTTCATCTCAGGAAATATATCTGTCATAATAGACAAAATAAAGATCAGATAAAGAAGAGGTGGAATCTTAACCCAAAAGAGGCATAGTCTAACAGCTAAGATTAATCTCAGTGCTATCTTCCACACTGCTAAGGAAAATGTATCAGTAAAATTATATTAAGAAGACACTCTACCCCGTGTTTATAGACAAGGTCAGACGGTCATGGTAGGATAAAAGCAATTTTTTAAAAATTAAGTTTTATTAGATCTTTTCTAGTTAAAGACAGAGAGCTGGGAGTCGGAGAAGAGATGGTTGATTAACTCCTTTGCTGGACCTTCATATTATGGCCATTAATTTGTTAGGTTAACACCTTCCTCTGCCACCTTGTATTGCCCTATTCTCCCTGATATAATCCATTCCAACAGTGATGATCTCATTGTTTTTCTCATAACCTCCTAATTCCTCATATCCTTGGAAGCCTCACTCGTGATTCTTCCTAGAAAAGTCTCTCTATTCTGTACTCTCAACAGTTGATAAACTGTTTTTCATTCCAACTGTATCCGTCACACCTGGTACCAGGAAGGTGGATAATTCACTCAAGATACAATGTCTCATCTAACTGTAAAGACCAAGCCAATTACAAAAATTAATAAAATTAAGAATTACATATTAAGTGCCACTGAATTATCATTCAGAGGAAGCAGAGATGAATAGAGGCAAGGAGCAAATGAAAGTCAAGCACATGGCACTGCAGGCTGAGAAGCGAGAAAAGAAAATGAGCCCTTAGTGTCTGTAATCAGAGCATTTTGTCCTAAATGAAAAAAGCACAGGGGGCGGGTGGGGATGGGGGGAATGTGCTCCTTAGTTAGAGAAGGTAGATTACAGAGGGCCTTGGTGACCAGTAGGAACTCAGGCTCATAAAATGATGACTTGTGGCTACAGATAAGTCATGGCCAGTGTGGGTGTGGACTTCAGAGAGGTGGTCGTGAGCAGAAACGGGGCCGCGGAAAAGCCAGGTCAGGGCTGCCCGTGGAGCACAGGTGGCCATGGGCAGGCCGTCAGAACTTACAAAGGAAGCAGAAGTTGAAGGATCAAGTTTATGCTGAAAGAGTTAAACAGCAATTAAAACTGTTTGGTCCCAACAGGACCAAACAGAGAAGAGCAGGAGGAAAAGGAATTGGGCCAAATGATAACTGTTCCTAATCATCCCAACTCAAGTCTCAAGACAACATCCGAAGAGACCAAAGCACGATTTTTTTTTAACATTTTAATTTTCTTTTATTATGGTGAAATATAGAAAGCATAAAATTAACCATTTTAACCACCTGTAAGTGTACAGTTCTGAGGCATTAAATACACTCACAATGCTGGGCAACTGTCACCACCATACACCTCTAGGACTCTCTCATTTTCCCAAAGTGAAATTCCATACCCACTGAAGAAGTAGTCTCCACTTCCCCCTCCTCCAACCTGTAAAATCACCATTCTACCCTCTGTCTCTATGAATCTGACTGGTCCAGAGACCTCCTATAAGTGGAAGCATACAGTGCTTGTCCTTCTGTGACTGGTTGACAGAAATATTATCAAATAGTTTTACAAAACTATGTTTTTAAAAGTTTGTAAGATAATTTTGATCATAATATATGAACTTGGAATGTCACACATACCGGGAGAAACAAGAGTAGCAGGAGAAAAGCAAGCCTTTTTTTCAAGTTGTGTGTTCCAACAGTTCACATCAGCTCTGATAACTACACAATCCACACACCTGATTCAGATTAAACCTGGCCATAGAAAGAGAAGCAAGACACAGTGGTGGGTACAACAGAGCTATGAAAACAGACACATCTGGGCTCCAATGATGCTCCACCACTTACTAGTCCTGAGGAAAACTATTTTTTTTTAATCTTTCTAAGGCTCATTTTCAGCATATCTAAAAAGGTGAGACGCTTACTCCTTGGAAGGAAAGTTATGACCAACCTAGATAGCGTATTAAAAATCAGAGACATTACTTTGCCAACAAAGGTCCGTCTAGTCAAGGCTATGGTTTTTCCAGTGGTCATGTATGGATGTGAGAATTGGACTATAAAGAAAGCTGAGCACTGAAGAATTGATGCTTTTGAACTGTGGTGTTGGAGAAGACTCTTGAGAGTCCCTTGGACTGCAAGAAGATCCAACCAGTCCATCCTAAAGGAGATCAGTCCTGGGTGTTCACTGAAAGGACTGATGTTGAAGCTGAAACTCCAGTACTTTGGCCACCTGATGCGAAGACCTGACTCATTTGAAAAGACCCTGATGCTGGGAAAGATTGAGGGCAGGAGGAGAAGGGGACGACAGAGGATGAGATGGTTGGATGGCATCACCGACTCAATGGACATGGGTTTCGGTGGACTCCAGGAGTTGTTGATGGACAGGGAGGCCTGGTGTGCTACAGTTCATGGGGTCGTAAAGATTCGGACACGACTGAGAGACTAAACTGACTGAACTGAAAAAGGTGATAATAAATCTTTCCTTAGAGGGTTTTTATAAAGTCAGGACACATGGTATTGTGCCTGTCATATAATAAGTGCTCCATAAATGATAGCTATCACTGTTTATTCCCTGCATTTAAGTAGGCATTTTCTTATACAAGCCACTTTTTTAAAAGTATCATTTAATCACAACTGAAGTCTCACTTATTGTAAGTAGAGAGCACTATATATGTCAATAATTCTACAAAAAAGTGCAACTGGAAAACAGATGATCAGTTCAATAGTATCAAGTTGACTTATTTTAACGGATTCATTTAAAAAATGTACAAAGTTTCTAAGTCACTCTACAGTGCACAGCTTTCAAAAGCACCCTTAAGGAACTCTCCTCCCGCTAGTTCATCCGAAGTGGGTGAAAAGGAGGGTGGAAGGCAGAACGGCTCGTAAACACAGTAACAACCCCTCGCATGTCACCCCCAGGTCTCCCCCAACTTACTAAGCCTGTGAAGCTTTTCTCATGTAACATCTATTATCAGTCTGTACCCCTAGTGTTCCATAGTGGTCTGTTGGAAATGCAGTTTTATCATACATTTTAAAATGCTAATAATCTCTTATTGTCAAAATTCCTCAGATCACAAGGCTCCCCTGGAGACTGAGCACTAGGTGGTAAGAAGGAAGCCCAGAACTAGGCGAGGCCTTGGTGAAGCCCAGATGTTCACCTCAGTACTCACGCCCGGCCAGGTGGAGAGGACCAGTGATGCAAGGCGACAACACATATAAACGCACTAGTGTAAAGGGTTACATGAGGCCCCCAAACTCATTCACATGAGAAATCCGACAATGTTTACTGCGCGCCTGTTAGCGCCAGCAGCTGAGATGACACAGAGCAGGACAAGGCAAGAAGAAAAAGCCCCTAGAGATCCTGAAGATTCTCACAAGGTCGAAAAACTGAGGTTACTCCTTGGGCTCAGCCACAGCTGTAGCAAAAAAGCCCCCAGTTTAATGGTGGTGCCTTTCAACATCTCACTCCCTTCTGAAGTCAAAGCAACAAAGCCACTTAAAAGCCACAAACTTTTTGAAGAGGCAAAAATGGAAGTTACTTGTGACATTACTAAGTTTTACTCATTTAAAATTAGCTCTGACATTATCCTCGTGAAACCTCATAAAACCTCCCAGGGCAAAGAGGGGCGTCCCACTCACGTTTGCTCAACAGCCATTTACTGAGTCACCTACTATGTGAGAGCCGGAAAGTTATTCCCCTGTTCAACTCCTGCACAAAATTAAAATCTTAAAAGATTCTCCTGTTTCAACTCCTGCAAACATTCAAATCTTAAAAGTCTGCTCATTAACCAGCAGAGTCTAGATAACCAGAGGCCGATGAGGACCAGGTAGCAAGACCCTGACAACCCGTCCTGGCGGCTGCTCTGGACGGAGAACTCCAGGACTTCAATCTGTCACAAAAGTGTCATGGGAGACACCCCTTACATGTTTTCTAGACAGCACTTGACTCACAGAAATCTTCTGGCTAGGGTTACTTTTATAAAAGCATTACCCTGGAATTTAGTAAAACATAAAGCGCTTGTTAGGAAACAAATATGCTTTTGAGAACAGGCCTCTATGCACTGTTTGAATGGTTGAACAGGTAATACCACATTCACAAATGTAGTTATAACTTTTTCCTTCCCCACCAGTAAATAGTTTAACAATTTTCTCTGCTCACTAAAATCATATTATTATTGGGACTTCCCTGATGGTTCAGTGGTAAAGAATCTGCCTTCCATTGCAGGGAAGGCGGGTTCGATCCCTGGTCAGGGAACTAAGATGCCATATGCTGCAGAGCAACTAAGCCCACAGGCCAACTAGAGAGCCCAGGCGCCTCTGCTACAGAAGACCGCGCATCTCCGTGAAGACCCAGCACAGACAAAATAAAATAAAATAAAAAATAATTATGTTATTACAAATTTCAGTAACCCCATCTCTCCATTCTGAGAAAGAACCAATGAAAAAGGTAAACAAGGAGCCTGTGATTTGAACTTTGCTTCTAAGGTTCCTCAAGTGCTGTTTAAGGAACGTGCTTACTGGTCCCTGGAAAACTCCCGAGCGCAGAGGAGCTTCACGTCAGAGGCCCTGTTAATAAAATCTAACCAGAGTGGAACTTCTCTATAACAACATTTCTTATTAGTGAAATTAAGTATAAGGCTGGTCTTTTTTTGGATCTGATCCGAAGAGATTTAATTAGTGAGGTACCACAAGGATCTCATTACGAAGGGGCTGGGCTCTGAGCCCTGCATCGTAACACTCCTCCAACACGGCCGCAGCCCGGGAACATCCGTGGCTCCCACCCTGGGACTGCACTCACTGCATCCCAGAAAGCCTCTCAGATTTAGTTAATAATGTTGTTCAAGATGGTGAACAAAACCAAATTAGACCCACAAATCCAGGCATCTAAATATTCTAATTCATGGTCTTCTGTCTATACATTTTCAAAGCCTCAGCAATTTATCTCCATTTTCAAAGTTTAACATCTCAACCATTTTAGTATACATAAAAGATAATTCCTATACCCTAGCAGAATACTTGCCAGATGCCAGGATATAAGAATAGATGTTTTTAAAATATTTAGACTAATGACTATATAAGCTGCCTAAATATATGCATTTTCATCCGGGACAGTTAAATACACATATATTTACACACATATGAATCAGTGTGATGGCAGCAAACTTCCAACATGGTGATATGAAGGCAGCAAAGTGAGAACTTGCATTCCTGGAGCAGGAGGCTGGGACTTGGGATTAACCAGAGAAAAGTATTTCTCACAAACAGCAGTAGCTGCCTGTGGGATTTCAGCATGACAAATGCAGGGCTGACTCATGGGATCAATTATAAAGAAGCAACACTCGTGGCATTAAAAAAAAAAACCCTGTGTTCTCATCACCTGTTAATACACATTAAGAAGTCAGATGAGTCTCACTGATCGTTTTATTACCAAATCAATAGCCAAAGCTCTCCTCCCTCCCCCAAGCCTACATGTGAATTCCGTATTACAGACGCCTGTTCCCAATAACCTTTTTGTGATCTCTCATGAAATTCAACTATACAAATATTTTTAAGAAACTATTCAAGTATTAAGTTAAAGCTGAATTGTCAAGCTTTAATTTCTGATTATAAAAAAGCAGCCGTCCAATATCTACCAATGTTTGTGATCTTGCTTTAAGTGGATTACTGGTCTTGCCTTTAAAAAAAATTTTTTTTTAATCACAATAAAATTGGAAGAACAAGTCAGCTGTAACTTACCCTCCCTCCTCCAAGCAGAATGTCATACCCTCTAAAAACCCTGCCTCCCCTGAAGAGAAGCAGCGATCATCCCCATTTTAAAGCCGTTCTCTATGACGTGCAATGGAAGCACAAGCAGCATTTGAGGTACTTACTGAATGTTTCTCCTGCTGGCCCATAACTCCATGGTTAGCTGGGATTGCTAGTGGTTTCATAATGAAGAAACATATGCTGGGCTGAATTTACACATCATGTAACAGTTTCTCATGGACGGCAAGTCACCCTTGACAGCAATGAATTAAAAGAAAAAAGAAACAGAAAGCAAGAAAAAAAAAAAAAAAAAGGAGGAGGAGGAGAGTCAGCTGCAGCCTCAAGTCTCACTACCGGTGAGCTGAAAACCCTCACACTTGCGGACCAGAAAAGGGATCTGCCCGACCCTGCCGGTCTCCATTTTTACAACACAGAAACTCTAACCATCTCAAGCTATGGCGAGACCCGGGAAACCTTATCCAGCTTTCAGTCTTCCCTGAGAGCAAGATCACTTCTGAGACTGAAGAACAAGAGGCAAAAGAAAAGGAGGAAAGAAAAAAAAAAAAAAAAAAGCTAAAATGGCTGACTGCACACAGACTCTCCTCCAAAAGGCTTCCTACAGAATGATATTAGGGTGGTGGAGGAACCAGGCTCCAGCATTCAGCCAAGCATTGTTAATACTCTTGTCTCATTTGCAATCACACGTACGGACCCCTCCGACCATGGAAAAAAGAAGAGGAAGAAAGAAAGAACCAGGGCAGAGCGTGTGAATCGGGACCTCCTCCCTGGCTGCCAGTGATGCTGACAGAGCAGTGACCAGTGATCTCTGTCCCACTCCACTAACCAAGTTTGCACAATTAATCTCAGCGGCATGACACTGATGGACATTTGATCTAATGATGTCTGTCCCTCACACTCAACACAACCACGACTGCCAGCCAGAGTCACTAACAGAAACACGGCACATGCACACACACACACAGTCTCAAGAAGCAGGAGTCTGAATGCAATACACCAATATAATTACATTATTGTGCTTACTTTGGAGGACCATGGCTGCAGGCAGTTGGCATAGCAACGCACAAGGAAAGCCATTTCCTGGGTAGAGAGAAAGCTTCCTTTTCTAAATAAAAAATTCCTCTTAGGAAACAGGCGGCATTGCTGCTTCCTGCAGAAAGCAAGACACTGGAGTCTGTCTCTTAACCTGCAAGGCTCACAGTCAATGCAGTTCTAGTGATGTAAGTGGATTTCTCTCTCGCCCTCCCTCCCCTATATACACTGAAATATTCAGCTCAAACGGTACACACGTTCCTTAAGGCTCGCCCCCTCCTCTCCTTAACCATTTCACTCATTAAGGTAGCGATGGACAATTCAGATAAAGTAACGTGCTCTTGCCTGTGTTGTATCAGCAGCTGTAGGTTAAGCAAGTCTCAGAGGGGTGGAATCCATTGATTGCTGACTCCAAATAATATCACTGAAGACAGGGTGGGAAGGCAGAGCAAGGACTTACTTGAACAGCTTTGAACTAAAATATGATTTTTTTCACCAAGGTGAAGAAACAAGAATGGATGTGACCACTTTCCCCACCCTCAAATATCGCTGTGCTATAGGAAACCACCAAAAATTCACAAAATGCAAGCTCTGTATAAATTTAGAAGATGTGATTTTTCACAAACACCCATACACATGCGCGCACGCATACACACACACATAGCAACTTGCAAATAATATCAAAATAAACCTGCCCAGGATTATAAAAAAAAAAACTTAGAGGCAGAAACTTGAGATTTAATAAGGTTGTATTATTCTGCCACAGACTCTGAACTCCACCCAGGTAAGTAGGTTATATGAAAAGAGAGCATTATAGTGGACATTTTAATCTGGAAGCCCTGGCCCGTTTCTCACGGTCATCTCTATCCATAAATGGAGTACATAATAGAAAATAAATACGGAACATCTAGCCACTGGAACAGTTGACTTTGGAGCTGCTCATGCCTGCTGACTCCTATTTCCTTCTCTCCCTACCAAGCCACACCCACAGCGCTTATCTTCTTTCCTCCCCTCACACGTGAAGGCAGCCAGGCCCCCCACATCTCTATTTTGGCTCCCTCTCCCCCAGACACGCCCTATTCACAGACTTCTTATATTACCCATTACACCTTTTCTCCCACATATACTCAACCTCTCTCTCACCACTAGAGGTTCTCCACACTGACTTTTGAACCAGTCAGGTCTCTCCCATCTCAAAAGCAAAACCAAGCCTAGAAACCCTGCTGATATCCTGCATTCTCCTGAGGTTACCAGGCTACTGCTGTCTGATGGCTTCCCCACTTCACAACCTGACCTCTCGAGGAATCACCTGCTTTGGTTCCATCATCCCTCATCCCACTGTCCTCTCGATGAAGGACCACCATGGTCCTGAGATACGACTGAGACATCAGCAAGTCACCCTTCACACCCTCTCCACATCCAATCATCACGACATCCCAGTAATGATGTTCTCTCTAAAACAGATTTCTCTTCCTCTCCGTCACTATCATCACACTCCAGTCATGATTTTTTTTTTGCCTGGAAAACTGCAGAAGTCTCCTTAGGAAGCTCTCTGGGTGCAGTTCTAACTTCATCCGTGCCACCCGTTTAACAAATGACATCTGAGATATTTTTAAAACTAAAATCTGGTCATTTCACCCGAATCCACTGAGCCCCCTTTTCCACATCAAGAAAAGCCATGGCTTCCCACTGCTTCCTTGAAGAAGAAGAGGACCTTTTTGCACCCTATTTCCTCTGCTTTCAACTCACCTTAACCCTCTCTCCAGACCGACTCCTACTGCACCCCTCACAACACCCTGGTGAAACACCCTCAAGTTTACCGTCATATTGTGGGTCATGTCCTTGCCATGCTGTGACTCTACACTTATATTTGAGCAGTTACTATGCGCTTACCCTGCTACACACCCCTGTCTATGAGGACTGGCATCATGCTTGCCTGTGTGTCCCTGGTATTGCAGTGCACAGCATGCTACATGGTTTCTGAATGAATGAAATCCTCAGGGACTAAGAATGGACACTGACAAGAGCATATTTGATCCTGTAAACCATTCTCTATCAAAATGCCAAGGATCTTTCTATAACAGACAAATAAACTACTTAAAAGTAGTCAGCGCTGATATCTGACAAAGGAGAAAAAGCAATGCAAGAGACCAAAGACAGTCTCTTCAACAAATGGTGCTGGAACAAATGGACATCCACACGTAAAATAATAATAATAATAATCTAGAAACAGGCCTTACACTATCTACAAAAATTAACTCAAAATGGAATACAGACCTAAATGTAAAACGCAAAACTATAAAACTCCTACAAGACAGGAATAAATGACCCTGAGTACACTACTGCCTTTTTAGACACAACACCAAAGACATGATCCATGAAAGAAATAACAGATAAGCTGGACTTCACTAAAATTAAAAACTTTGGCTCTTTAAAAGACAATATTAAGAGAACTAGAAGGCAAGCTACAGACTGGGAAAAAAGTATTTGCAAAAGACATCTGATAAAGAACTTGTCCAAAATGTACAAAGGACTCTTAAAACTCAACAGTAACATAAAACTTGATTTAAAAATGGGCCAAAGACCTTAATAGAAACCTCATCAAGAAGATGTACATATGGCACTAAGGACATGAAAAGATGATCCACATCTTATATCATCAGGGAAATGCAAATCAAAACAACCATGAGATACTAGGACACACCTATCAGGATGAGCAAAATCCAGAGCACTGATAACAGCACCTCCGCTGGTGAGGAGACGGAGCAGCAGGAACTCTCAATCACTGTCGATAGGAAGGCAAAATGGTACGCCACTTTGGAAGGCAGTGTGGTTTCTAACAAAACTAAACGTGCTTCTATCTGATGATCCAGCAACCCACTCCTTGATATATACCCAAAGCAGTGGAAAACATATGTCCACATGGAAACCTGCACACAGATATTTAAGCTATTTTATTCATAAGTGCCAAAACTTGGAAACCACACCAAGATGCCCTTTAGTAGATGAATGTATAAACTGTAGTATGTCAAGATAACGAAATATGATTCAACAAGAAAAAGCAACCAGCTATGAAGCCATGAAATGACATAAAGAAACATTAAGTGCATATTACTAAGTGAAAGTCGCCAATCTCAAAAGAGTACGCACTGTATGATTCCAACTATATGACATTCTGGAAAAGGCAAAACTATAGAGACAGTAAAAGATTAGGGGTTGCAGGTGGGAGTGATGAGGTGCAGGTAGAATGAAGAGGTGCTGCACAGAAGACTTTTAGGACAGAGAGGAGACTTTTAGGACAGGGAAAATACTCTGTATGATATTAAAATGATGGACACATGTCTTATTATACATTTGTCCTAACCCATCTGCACAACATCAGGATTAAACCCTAAGGTAAGCTAAGGACTTTGCATGAATATGGTAGGCTCATCCTTGGTTTTAAAAAAGGATGTACCATTCTGGTGAGTAAGACTATGATCCATGGAGGCAGAGATATCTGTGAAATCTCTACCTTTTTCTCAATTTTTCTGTAAACCTAAAACTGCTCTAAAAAAATAAAACCTTGAAAGAAAAAAAGTAAAAGCTAGAAGCAAACCAAGTATCCACCTATGAATGAATGCATATATAAAGTATGGCATAATTTATACATATGATGGGATATTCGGTCTTAAAAAGACCAAGATTCTTCACAAGCTACAGCAAGGATAAACCTTGAAGATACTATGCTAAGCAAATAATTTAGTCACATAAAAACAAACACTGTATGATTCCACTTATACGAAGTACCCAGAATAATCAACGTCATAGACAGAAAGGAGAATGGTTGTTGTGAGGGGCTGGGAGAAGGGAGAAATGAGGAGTTGTGTTTAATGGGTGCAGAGTTTCAGTTTGGCAAGAGGAAAACGTACTATAAATGGATGATTATGGTTGCATAGCAAGGTGAATGTACTTAATGCTACTTAACTGTACACTTAAAAATGGTTAAAATAATCAATTTAAATGTTATATGTATTTTACTACTACTATTAGTACCACTACTACTACTACACACACACACACACACACACAGAAAGTCAATGGCAACTCCAGAACTAAATGATCAAGTCACACGACGTTCACCATCTAGCCCATGTCCCACAGGTCCAGATGACAGAAGACCCTCTCCAAGATTAAGTCACATAACCGCCATGCTGATGGCAGCCAACCTTAGGAACAAAGTTTCACATTGCTCATCTTGGCGGAAAACCTGTCACTTCTCTTAAGGAGGAAATTAAACTCATCAGGGACCCGGGTAGATGAAGTCAGAATCACACATCCTCAGGCACTGGATACTTTTTTGTGCTAAGACTGCTGTGATTTCTCTCCCAAGCTGGCTCCACGCCTACAACCTCCACACTTTAAAAAACACATGAGGGCAGCACTGAAATCCTACTACCCATACTACCTTGTACACAGAAGTTTAACTACACCAGGTTATGATATGCCAAACATAAAATATGAAGATTTAAGAGAACCCAGTAGTACAGATTTTACCCAAATAAGAAAAAAATCACACTTAGGCTGAATTTAGTTATGCTTATCCTATTTCTTAACCATCAAGGTTTAGCAAACAGCACTCAATAGATTCAGCTACTGCAAAAGGACCACGTAACAACTTTCTGCCTGTGTTGAGAACGTCTGTGTGCACGCATGCTTAGTCGTGTCGGACTCTTTGTGACTCCATGAACTGTAGCCTGCCAAGCTCCTCTGTCCATAGAATTTTCCAGGCGAGAATAGTGGAGTGGGTTGCCATTTCCTTCTCCAGGGGCTCTTCCTGACCCAGCATTGAACCCATGTCTCCTGTGTTTCTTGTACTGGCAGGCAGATTCTTTACCACTGAGCCACATCAGTAACAATGACCCAAAAGATAGAGATTACATACACATCAAGAAATCACTTACTGTAAATCTCCATGCTAAATTTAAAACCATCATATTCACTTATACTTTTTTCTACCTAAAGTATTCCCTTTTAATTACTATGAAGTTGAGAAAAATGGTCTGCTCTTCTCAGTAATTATTAACCACATTTAGGATTAATATGCGTTTATTTATTTATAATACCTACAGTGCTTATCCATAGATCTCCAAGTGCTTTACAAACATTTAACTAAGCTTGGTCAAAACCCAAGGGAAGCAATAAAATAATGTATTCATCTTTCACAGAAAACTAAAGTGTATAAGATTACACAGTTAGTAGTTTGGAAAAAAATAAAATAGAAACGACGTTTCTAATATCATTGTGTATAAGATTACACAGTTAGTAGTTTGGAAGAACAGAAAATAGAAACTACTTTTCTAATATCATTTATTTTACTTATCCACTATACTACATTCATTTTTTTCTCTCTTCTCTGTTCCTCAGAGGAAAAACTATAGAGGTTGGAGAAAATCTGTTGGAAAGGAAGGAAGAATTTATTCTTCGATACTGGAAACATAAAATTTTATAAACATAAATCCTAATGTTTTATTGTTCATCAAAGAAATGACATTTTAAAATGCTATTTTCTATATGACCACATCAAATCCATAAGCACCAAGCCAATGCAAAACTGTGCTAGGTATGGTCAAAGTTTCACTTCTCTTTTCCTAAACCCAATATATCCCATTAGTATTACGATTTCTTTCTTGAAAAAAAAAAGAAAGAAATGTTGATAATCTGACAAATTCTTCACATCGTTAACTCAATTCTACATTTCACATAATCTAGTTCACCTCTGGGTAAACTCAGACAGGTCCCACACACACATCCTCCTCACAGAGGAAATCTGGGCTATAGTTTTTTTATTTTTTCTACTTTGACCAATAAAAAGGAACCTCAGGTTCTTTGTTTAAAACAATTTATGAAATAAAATAAGAGATACCGACACTATGCCTGACATAATAACTGTTGAGTAAATATCTGAGTTTAGTTTAACGCAGGCTTTAGAAATACTTGGAACCATTACTTGACTTAACACTTATTATCAGAAAGATCTAATTGTGAGTCCAAAAAAGATATAATCTCAAGCCAGATATACTTACAAGATATATTCAAAGAAATCTTTAGGCAATGTCTTTCTTTCACAAAAGGGGGTCTGACAACAAACTACATATGCTGAATCTGACTCACAATTGAAAAACTAATTAACCAACCTGTAATAACTAATTAACCGACCTGTACATGGATCATGATAGAAGAGAAAGATTAAAAGATGGCATGAAATGGAGAGTTCCCTGCCAGTCAAATGTTTAGGGCTCAGTGCCTTCACTGCCACTGCAGGGGTTCAATCCCTGGTCAGGGAACCAAGATGCTGCAAGCTGCACAGCATGGCCTAAAAAAAAATTGGCATGAAATGGAGACATGCAGAAAAACAAAAAAAAAATAA
The DNA here is from genome assembly GCF_019320065.1 of Cervus canadensis. NCBI lineage: Eukaryota > Metazoa > Chordata > Mammalia > Artiodactyla > Cervidae > Cervus > Cervus canadensis. The sequence goes on from NC_057386.1 coordinate 96,811,709, forward strand.
AGAAGTCTGTAAGCGAGTTAGAAATTCCAACACACAGAATGGGGCTTTTCAAAATGCACTTATTTGAAAAATGAACAGACTTCAACAGCTGATTTCATAAAGCTTACCTCATTCCTAGAACCTGTTTTAAGAAAAGACCAGACTTCATCTCAAATTGCTCAAGTTCAAAGGCAGAATCCTTGTAACTGTAATCACCTCACTGCTTTTTCTAAAGACAAGGCTTCAAAGTGGGCTCCTGACTGCAGTATTTCATAGAGCAACACTACTCCAAATATAAACGGCAACTATTATCTTTATTAGTAATTTGACATGTAACCTATTCCATTATGATTAGTATGTTTGCATGAGCACAATACATTGCTAACTATCTATTTCTATTCAACAAAAGGAGAAATATTGACCACAAACTGGAATGTAAATTAGTTGAAGGCAGGACCATACAGCATTTTATTTGTCTGATATGTTAATGATAAATTATGTTTTATTTATACTACTTAACACATAGTAATTGTTTAAATGAAGAATGAATGCATGATTTCACTTAAACTTTTTCAAAAGTAATCTGTGAAATGTTATTGGATTGACCGAGAAGTTCACTCATGCTGTTCATGGGGTCACAAAGAGTTGGACACAACTTACTGACTGAAAAACAAAAAGTTTGTTCAGTTTTAAGTAAAAACTAAAAGACATGTTTTCCATTTTTACCACGAACTGTACTGAACAATGTATTCCTCAAATGAATGAACTTTAGGGGCAACCCAGTATTAAACCAGTTATAAAACGAGGACATAGACACAGGATAGTTGTACATTCAAAAAATATGTCCAACTTGCTAAATGACAAAGTTAGGTGTTTTAATTAACTTGACAGGTGAAAAGAGTAGATGAAAACCAGTAAGTCCAAATTCAATAGCTTACAATGTATACCATCCAAATGTCATTCATACAAGTATTAAATAAGATAAGATAGGGAAGATCAGGCTAGAGGAACAATTCATGGCAGGGTAGGAGGTGGCAAGGGTTATCTGCAAAAGTGAGCTCCACAATGTCTGGAAACCCTAATATAATCTCAGGTTACATTATCAGACATATAAGGCTCAGGGTGGGGACACAGGAAGGTCTGCTGCAGCTAGCACAGGAGAAGATGAAGTTGCACAACTTCATGTAACTGATAGCAACCCATTAGACATCAGGACTTAGGAGAGATGAATAACTTATCACATTCGAACAGCAGAAAATCCAGATGCCAAGGTGCTGGAGAAGTTACAAGAAGTTAGGAATGAGAGGCTGGACAAAGCAGGGTGTCCTTAAATTATGAAGCACAGTTACAGGAAAACAGAATAGGAATATTTATTTGTCCTGCTTTAAGAGATATCTAGAACCTTCAAGAAGCCTAAACTAAGATTATAGAGAGGCAGATTTCAGCTAAGCATGAGGAAAATTTCTGAATAATAAGGCTTTTCCTACAATAAACAATAACTGGTATGATTTACAAAACTCTTTCTTTGTACCAAGCAGTAGTGTGCAATTTTGACAGATGTTATGTATGGAATCTCACAAATATCAGTGCTAAGTGTAATTATTAATAAAAATATAATAAAAGCAGAGGATGAATATCAGTGATTACATAGGAAAAAATAAATTGTATTAAGTGGTTTGCTGGCAGATTCCTAAAATCCTTTTAAGTTCTTAAAGTTATCTTACCCAACATGGCTGTTCCCAAACATTAGCTAGTAGCAAGATGGGGGTGATAAGATAGAGATGGGTAATAAGAAAGAGAAGACCATCTGAATGAAAATGGATCTATCATAGGATAAGATTTCCTGGTGGCAACTTCCCTTTATTCTGAGATCTTTGTTCTCCTACTTTGGCAGCTGTGAGGGAAATATTAAAATGTCCTTACTTTAAAAAAAAAATTATAATGATAATTGGACAGTAGTTTAAAGGTTTTCTTGTTAACATCCCTTAATTTGCAAATTAAATGCTGTCAAACCTAGAAAAACGTAAGTAAAAGGTGTTTCTCTTAATGGTAGCAATAATTTGAATTATTAAAAGCTGTATATAACTAGACAATGTTTTAGAGACGGCACAATATTCCTAAATACTACCAAAACACTGACAATATTTTCTCATACACAAGTGATTTTGTGGCAGTGTTTTAATCTCTAAAATGGATCACTATTTTTAAACAGTTGTGAACTGTTTTGCTTCATTAGAAAGTCATAGTTTTTACAAAAGATTTTTAAGAAAGATTTGGCTTAAGGGGATCTAACTTTTAAAATACACTAATTAATCACTCAGTCATCCTTGTTATGAAATGGTAGTTGCTACTGAAAACCCATTTCTGTATTAGAATGAAGCTAGAAAGGCTAAATGGAGAAGGCAATGTCAACCCACTCCAGTACTCTCGCCTGGAGAATCCCATGGACGGAGGAGCCTGGTAGGCTGCAGTCCATGTGGTCGCTAAGAGTCAGACTCGACTGAGCGACTTCACTTTCACTTTTCACTTCCATGCATTGGGGAAGGAAATGGCAACCCACTCCAGTGTTCTTGCCTGGAGAATCCCAGGGACGGAGGAGCCTGGTGGGCTGTCCTCTATGGGGTCGCACAGAGTGGGACACGACTGAAGCGACTTAGCAGCAGCAGCAGAAAGGCTAAATAGCAGGGGGGTGGGGGTGGGTGGGGAGGGGAGGCCGGGAATGTTATGCTTTACTAATGAGAGATGTATGGTTCAAAAAGGGAAAACACCTAATTGCAACAAAAAAAGACTGATGAATCAGCCAGCACCTATAACAGAGGATATTCTTGTTGCTGCTGTTCAATCATGTCCAACTCTGCAACCCCATGGGCTGCAGCATGCAAGGTCCTCTGTCTTTCACTATCTCCTTGAGTTTGCTCCGAGTCATGTCCATTGAGTCGCTGATACCATTTAACCATCTCATCCTCCACCGCCCCCTTCTCCTTTTGCCTTCCATCTTTTCCAGCATCAAGGTCTTTTCCAATGAGTTGGCTCTTCGCATCAGGTGGCCAAACTATTGGAGCTTTAGCCTCAGCAACAGTGGACATTCTATGCTCCAGTCTATTTCTTTTAAAGGTACTTAAACTGTAGGCATCTAAGGTGGTTGAATTATTTGAGATATATTTCTTTTAGATCAAATTTAAAATTTAAGTAACATAAAAGCAATATGTGCTAAATTCATTTTAAAAAATAAGGAATTTCATGTACCAGGGACAGAAAAGACCTATGTCTTTGTTCGACTCTATCTGTGTGACCATGAACATTGAACACATTACCTGACACCTCTGGTCTTAGGATGGTTATCTCCTAACAGTGGAGACACCATCACCAAGCTTTCAAAACTGCAGAAAGATTGAGAAAATATGTGAAAAAAAACACCCAGTCGATGGGACTGCCCTGGTGGTAGAGATGATAGACTCCTATCATTGGCGGGCAGCGCAGGGGGCATGGGTTCAATTCCTGGTCCAGGAAGATCCCACATGCCTTGGAGCAGCTAAGCCTGTGCACCACGACTGCTGAGCCTGTGCTGAGCATTCAAGTCACAAATGCTGAAGCCCTCATGCCCCACAGCTGCACACCGCAACAGCTGAGCTTTCGTGTTGCAACTTATAAAAGCCCGTGTACCTAGAACCCGTGCTGCCCAACAGGAGAAGCCACTACAGTGAGGAGCACGCTCACTGCAACTGGAGAGTAGCTCCACTCTGCAAACTAGAGAAAGCCTGCACACAGCAACGAAGACCCAGTACAACCAAAAATTAAATAAGTAATCAGGAAAAAAACACCCAGCCGACTGGTGTATGTCATAAGTATTCAATAAGGGTCAACTTTACTCCTTCCAAGAAATTCAAAAAATTCACTGGCACTCAAGGTTTGGGCAACCCATTAATTAATGTTATACAGATGGCATATATTCTTGTATAGAACTGTCAATGAAGGTGGATCTATGATGGCTTTCCTAGTAATGTTAACTCATGCTAATTCTGGGAATTTGACCCAAAGACCTCAGTACAGAACCACAATACTGCTGAGCACCTACTAAACAGCATCTATGTGGTGCAAATGGTATACAATAGCATACAAGATAGTTTCTGCTTTTGAAGCCTCTGCTGACTCTTCAGGAAATTTAATTTTTAACAAACCTATTTTCATTTTTTAAAATCTGTTTTCAAATAAATAGCAATATGTATAAGTTTTCATAATGGTTCAATAATCTTCACTCTACAAGAAAATAACAGTATTTCTAGAAGGCAGCATTCATCAATGGACTTCATGACCAGGAATAGAACTGTGACTGCCTGTCTGATGTAATTAAATATATTCCAGACAGGAAATGCTTCCAAGTTAATTTGCCTGGAAAATAATTAAATATAGAAGAGATGGTCTCAACATAGAAAATATTTTAGGTGCCACAGAAATTCTTTAAATGTCCCTTTGAAAAAGAAGCCAGCCTCCCGATATGACCAGGGGAGCTTAAGATGACAATATTCAATTTTCCTTTCCATAAATAAATGAATAAATAAACAAAGCCAAAACCACACATCTACTTTCTTCCTCTCCTTAAAAACTAAAAACACAGAGTACTTTACCTATTCATATTTTAGTTGTACTTTGAAATTTTCAATTACTACCATGCAGATATTTTTAAAGAAAAATATTGTAATATTTAATTGTACATATCAGGTAACTGCAATTGTTAGAACTACTCACAACTGGCCAGATGAATCACATTCACAGACAATTATATCTCCTTATTGTACCATACAGTAGCAGTTCATGGTATTAACACATAAACATAAATCTTATCATGAAACACTAGACAGAATAAGTAGCATTCACTCATTCATTCTACACTTGACCTCCAAAACAAACTGGGATAGGACAGGCAAAAAGAAATCAGAAAGAAATGACCCTCAGAAATCATCCTGATTAGTAAACAGTGTGGTGGACACAAGAAAACTGTACAGGGGGTCATACGAAATGCTTACTAAAAGACTGCCTTGGAGCCAATGTATAAGAAAACCTATTTTTCTTGATGGCGTGTTATTTTATAGTCAATGTTTTCTCAAGGAGGTGAAGCAAAAAACAAACAAAAAAATCTGTTGGGCCAAAATTTTAAAACACACAATTCAATCCAGTGGACTTTTTAAAGAGTAAACCCAAAACTAATAAAATATTAATACTATACATTCAGCTATTAAAAAAAAAGAATGAAATAATGCCATTTGCAGCAGCATGGACGCAACTAGAGATTATCATACTAAGTGAAGTCAGTCAGACAAAGACAATTACCATATGGTATCACTTTTATGTGGAATCTAAAATATGACACCAATGAATCCATCTATGAAACAGAAACAGAATCAAAACATAGAGAATAGACGTGGTTGCCAAGGGGGAGGGAGGGAAGGATTGGGAGTTTGAGATTAGCAGCTGCAAACTAATGTATACAGTGGTAGTCCTCAATCTTTTTGGCACCAGAGAGTGGTTTTATGAAAGACAATTTTTCCATGGACTGATGGGGACGGGGCGGGGGCGGTAAGGGGCAGGGGGGATGGTATCAGGGGGTGATGAGTGGGGCAGTTTTGGAATGATTCAAGCACATTACATTTCTTATACTTTATTTCTACTATTATTAGATTGTAATATATAATGAAATAATTATACAGTTGTCACTTGCCACTCACTGATAGGGTTTTGATGTGAGCCTGCAAGCAACTGATTTATAACTGTCTCTGTGTAGTCCAATCTCTCTGCTAATGATCATCTGTATTTGCAGCCACTCCCCAGCGCTAGCATCACCACCTCAGCTCCACCTCAGGTCCTCAGACATTAGATTTTCATAAGGAGCACACAGCCTAGATCCCTCGCATGCACAGTTCACATTAGGCTTCATAATCCTATGAGAATCTAATGCTGCCGCTGATCTGACAGAAGGCGGAGCTCAGATGGTAATGTGAGCAATGGGGAGCGGCTGTAAACACAGGTGAAGCGTCACTGGTTCAACTGTGTCACCTCCTGCTATTCAGCTGGGCTCCTAACAGGCCACCGGTAGGATCTATGGCCTGGGGGGTTGGGGACCCCTGATGCACGGGATGGATAAACAAAAAGGGCTTACTGTATAGCACAGGGAACAATATTCAATGTCCTGTGATAAACCATAATGGAAAAGAATATGAAAAAGAATGTGTATATATATATATGTGTGTGTGTATGTATAACTGAGTCACTTTGCTGTACAACAGAAATTAACACACCATTGTAAATTCAACTATACTTAAATAAAAAATAAACTTAAAAAATACTATACAAAAAAAAATACTATACAAACTACTAGAAAGCATGGTATTTACAATAAAGGAAAAAAATGCAATAAGGAAGAAAGTGGGACAGTCAGCTAAAGGGGAAATTTCTCTAAGCAAGAAGTGATGCAGGAATCTACAGTGACCAATGGACCCTATAAGGAATGCACATGTAGACAGACACTCCAGCTCTTACCAGGGCAAACCCACCATCTCAAAGTCAGGAGCAGGGAAAACTTCCAGCCCCTTCCCAAAGACAGGGCTACCCTTTCAGACACCCTGCTGGAGCAGATGATTACTGAATTGCGTTGAATTAGAGCACAACCACGAGAAGCAAACCTCACATTGTGAAGACAGAGGAACTAGCCGCAGGTGTCTTAACATAAGACGGGCAAGTAGAAAAGAGTGAAGATAGCATACTGATTCAGACCAAGAAAGAAAAAGGAAGCCCTAAGAAAAGAAAAAAAGAAGAAATACTCAAACTAGAGGATAAATACAGAATTTTGGCAAACCAGTAAGAAAGTTTGAGAAGTTTTAAATACACTGCTAGGTACTGTTTATTTATTTTGCACTATCAAACTGAAACAATCTGTAATAAATTATCCTGAACATTAAGTATTAATCACCCAAAGGAGGGTGTTGAAACCACTCCTGATGATGATCTTTTTCTGAGGGTATGGGGGTGGTTAGGGACACCAAACACTAGTCTTACTGACATTACCATAAGACCAAAAATTCAAGTTTTAAAGGTGATCTAATGACACTACCATTATGATATACTTTCATACCACACAAATGTTTGCATTAAAATTTTAAATATTTTATAATTTCACATAATGGCTCATAATTATCTTAATAGGGAAGAGGAGTCACAGGACTTTCTGGGGAGACCCCAAAATAAAATTCCTAAGGAGAAAAATGCTCTAAATGAAAAATGCTAAATAAATAAAGTAAAAAATATCTACCTTTAAAGATTACTTCTGGGTTTCCCTGGTGGCTCAGCTGGTAAAGAATCTGCCTGCAATGCGGGAGACCGGGGTTCAATCCCTGGGTCAGGAAGATCCCCTGGAGGAGGGCACGGCAACCCACTCTAGTATTCTTGCCTGGAAAATCCAGGCAAGACAGAGGAGCCTGGAGGGCTACAGTCCATAGGGTCACAAGAGTCAGATGCGATTGAGTGGTTAACACTTTCACTTTCACACAGTAACTACAAAATGGATTGTTGGCAACCACCCACTACAATTAATATATTTAAAACAATTATTTAATGTGAAACATTTAAAAATTCTTCTGATTCCATTCCACCTTAGCTTGGGACCTTTCCATTTTCTCCTAGAATCTATAAGGTGATTAAGGAAGAAGGAAAAAGAGGTAAGGGGGAAAATTTCACAGGAAATGAGGACAGGCAGCCTCGTAGGTGTACAGTCTAAGGGCACTGCTCTCAGAAGGGCCCTGTACTTGGTTTTCCATGAAAACTAATTTTATGTGAAAGAAGACAAAATGGACAAGCTGGGGTTACTCAAAATTGGGTATTTGGCCCATATTTTCTTGTAAAATATTTTCTTGCACAAACTGAGCTTGTCACCTTGAGGAAAATGGCTTATAGCACTTTGCCAAGGATAGAATTTTAGCTTTCAAGTAAAAATTAGATGTTGGGAAAACATATCCAATACCATAAGCTTTACAGCTTCCCAATAATTAAGGCCTTTTAAAATGAGACTGGTAATGATATTAACAAACATGTTTTTTTTTTTAATACTGTATAACATTCCAAAATTCAGAAGACCTAAATTTAATGACCAATGCGTGATATTATAAAATCACACATGAGTAGAAAGACCTATTCCATGTGTCAGGAAGGACAATGAGTTTTAAAAGTTTACTGACAGGGTGTTATAGTCCTCATGGCAATGGAACCTTTGAGGAACTATCACTTGTCAAGTTTTGATGGAGTGTAACAGTAAAATTACTTGAAGAAGCTGTTAAATTTTCCTCCCTGTCCATACTTTATACACTTTAACCCAAAGAACACATCACAACAGGCTGAAAACAGAAGCAGGTATGAGAATCCAGATGTCTTCCATTGGGCCAGACATTAAACAGATTCACAAAACTATGAAACACCAACACTCTCCTTACAAAACAGAAGTTTTGTAAAGTACAGTCATCTTTCACTTAAAAAAACCTTAAAATGGGTTTATTGTGTTTAACTAGCCAACAAATACATACTTTTAAAGTTTCTCAGTTTCAATTTCTAACATGCCAAGAAATGATATAGATAATTCTTATAAACAAAAGCTGATGGAGCCCTCAGAAAGTTTGAAGAGTGTAAAGGAGTCCTCAGATGGAAAAGTTTGACAACTGCTGCTCTGAGAGATGAACCAGAAAATAATCAGCCTCTTAGTTCTTTTTTTTTTTTAATCCAGTTGTCAGCTGTCCTTACATTCCTTGAAGACAAAACCCAGTAAGATCCTACCTCAGCTGAACTTTCTAAACACTCAACCCACTTGCAGGAACACTAGCTGCCCATACTCTCCCCATGAAACTAAAGTAAGTCCTAAAAGTTAGGCAAACTTTTGCACCAAGGAGCAATAGAAAGACTGAAGTACTTGTTAAGAATGTCCATTATTCAGCCTGGATGGGAGGGCAGATTGGGGAAGAATAGAGTCTAGACACGTACATTTTTGACTGAGTTGTTCACCTGAAACTATCACAACAATGCTAATTAGCTATACTCCAACACAAAATGTTTAATTAAAAAAAAAAAAAACTATAAACATAGATGCAAAAAATTTAAACAAAATTTGAGAAAGTTAAACTCACGCTGAAAGGATAATGTGTCGTAATCAAGTGGCTTTTACCCTAGGAACTCAGAGATGGGCTAATATTTGAAAAACAATATTTTATAGTAAGTATAAATGGAGTATAACCTTTAAAACCTGTGAATCACTACATGGTATACCTGTAATATGTAATATTGTACATCAACTATACATCAATAAAGAAAAAATTCATCCTTGGGAAAAAAAAAAAAGAATGCCCATTATTGTCAAGGGCATCAATTTCAATCACCAAGAATATCACTGAGACCCAAGTATTCTCTGCATTAGAGAATTGGGATGTGCTTATTCCAGAATTAACAAATGGCAACATGATCTTTTTCCTAATAACATTTCTGAGTACTCTGAAATTCCTGATAATTCAAACATGTTTTTGAAGATTCAGTTTAAAATTTTGTATAAAGAAATGGATAGAAGATAGAACTACACAAATGAACTTATTTTAAGATTTTAACCTATCTTCTGACACTCCTAAATGCCTTCTGGACTGTACCAAAACCACAGGTGACCAATTAACACTACCATCTTCACAGATATCTGAATAAGAGTCAAGACAGCCCAAATTCTTTCTCATCTTCAAATTTTTCCCTTCAGAATTATCCCATTGTTTACTGCAATTAGCAATTCATTTTTCAGATCCAGGCTACTCTGAGGTCAGGTCATTTCTCCTCTAGGCTAGCAGTTCTAAACCCCATCTCACATCCAACCACCACCAATATTACACTTGAGAGAGACAAAGGAAGACACAGGAAAAATAAAGGCTACTGACTCCATACTAAGTCCATAAGAAATTGCTCTAATACAAACAATTGTTCAGTAAGGCTTTTTTTCCCCAATAGATTCTATAATTATTTTTTCCCAAAATATCTTAAAGTTGTTTTTCAGCCTACATGTAATTTAAACAATCACCAAGGCTGAAAGGTATATTTGTTAACTGGGTATGCTCACGTCAGTCCTTACTATTGATACTCTTAACACCACTGAATTGTACACTTAAAAATGGTTAAGATGGTACATTTAGTGTTACATATTTTTTATAAAACAAGAAAAAAAAAGTTAAATAGGTGAACTTTGGCCACCTCATGCAAAGAGTTGACTCATTGGGAAAGACCCTAATGCTGGGAAGGACTGGGGACAGAGGAGAAGGGGATGACAGAGGATGAGATGGCTGGATGGCATCACTGACTTGATGGACATGGGTTTGGGTAGACTCTGGGAGTTGGTGATGGACAAGGAGGCCTGGCGTGCTGCGCTTCACGGGGTCGCAAAAGAGTCGGACACGACTGAGCGACTGAACTGAACTGAACTGAACTGTGGCATATGAATTGTAACTCAATAAAGCTGTAATATTTTTTTAAACAGTAACTTTGTTCCTAGTTTTCTTAAAAGAAAGGGAAAAAAGTTTCCTACTGAGATATGAATAATGACAAATTTTTTGAGAATCTAAGGAGGAAAATTTATATACATAAAAATGTACAAAATCTAGTAGGTATTCAAAAACTATTTTAATATGAATCATTAATATTTTCTTTTCACAAGTAATGTCAACCTAATACCCATACACTGAATCACATGCTAGAGTTTCTCCCAGAGGTCAGTCAACAATACCTTCTAACTAACATAAAGGTATTTCAAGTCAATGGTGTTTTAACACAGGATTCAAAATCAAAAGAGAACATTTCTAGTACCCCAATATTGCAAATAGTGAGAACAGACAACTTAGAATGGATAACTCAATCCATTCAGTACTGGTAGGAAAGGTTAATTCAGCACTGGTAGGAAATAGGTCTGAATATCACAGTAGATTTTTCCAAAGAAAAAAGATTTTTCAAAATCAGCATGTAACATTGCAAAATCTCATGACAAAAAATTAAATAAATAAAAACAGGAAAGAAAAGAAAAAAAATCACATATGAGATGAAATGGCTGAAGATGAAAGGACCTTTGCTGTTGAAACTAAAAGTTAAATTTTAGCCAAGTATATTTAAAACATGAACAGGCACAGAGAGCCATCAGTGTTCACAATTTGAGGCAGGACAAAGTGGCAGTGATTTTTCTGACAAATAAATTGCTTGAAATATTGCATGACTTGCTACACAACACCCTTATTACTTTCAATTTCCAAGTGCAACCAAAAGATGGGTCCAATTATGACATCAATACAAGCTTTCTTTCAGAATGGAATGAAAGAACAGTAAATCCCAGTGGCCACGGGAGTTCTGCAGCAGCGATGATGTCATATATAAAAATAGACATCCTCTAACAGAAGCTGAAACTTGTGTAAACAGCATGCTGCACACTATTCTCAACCACCTTGCATCAATTTGCAATGCCTGCTGTTAATAGCGCGAGATAAATCATTTCATGTTTTACACCATTTCCTGATTTACATTTTGATTTCTAAACAGACTCGATAGGGTAATTTCTCAATCTGTATAAATTAAATCAACATAAATACCTGATTATAACTGCAAGAAAGAGAAACGGTCCCCCCAAAGCAAGGAGTCTGAGACCACCGCAGCAGCTTTCACAAGCTGCATTTTGCCAGGAATGCAGTGCATATGGCACACTGCTATTATGTCCACTATTGTTCAGAGACCTTTCCACAGGGAGCTTTCTGCAGGGTTTTAAAATGCAACATGATCCAGGTGAGGAGGGGTGAGTAAACCGGCTGAAAATAAGCATGAAAAACAAAGGGTACTCTGGACACGTCTCTTTAAAAGAGACTTTGAAGTAAATGTAAAATATAAGGCATGCACACAGCAAATAGTATCTACCAGAATGTATGGGGTTTTGTGTGTGTGTGTGTGGGAGTGTATCCATCACTCCTCTCTAACAGTCTATGCACATCCCCTCTTTTCCTTCTTCACTCCCCAATTCTGTTTTCACATTTACTTTTCTTGGGCTTTTGGGGATGAAAGAAGTTTCCTTTGAGCCAAGATAGTAAAGCCATTCAAGAAGCCATACCTGGTTCCTCAAGAAGCCTGGTTTTTGAGCCTGCACAGTAACTGAATTCCCCTCAATTTTAGCTGCCCATTGATTTATCTGTATTCTATGTGAGACCGTAAAGTCAATGAGGGCAGACTCTGTCCTGTACACCTTTAAGGCCATGGAGTCTGGCACAACCTTGAAGTAAGGTGAATACTCATTAAATATTCATTGAGTGAATAAAAATATATAAATGAAAACACTAACTGAGCTTTCCTCTGTATGATACAAAAATAGAACACACAAATTTTCTGAAACTCCATCCTACTGTAACTCAGAGAGGTACTGATGACTAAATTGAAAACAAAGTCTTTAGATTCAATTAAGCAAACAAACACTTGATGAAAGATACAGAATAAAACTACTCAAAAAATTTTCCTATACTTGAATAATTTCTTTATATGGATATAAACAAATGGTGAATATCATCATATGAACAAATGTGTGAAGTGAGATATGAACTGATTGTTAGAAGCTAAAATCCTAAGGCCTAGATATTCCATGAAATTTAGTAGATACACAAGTCACTGGTACACAACATATGTTCTTACTCATAAGTAGCATATATTGGCTTAAAGTAGGAAGACCTCAGTAAGAAATTAAAGAATAAGTGACAAAGCAAAGCCATGATATGAGGGAAAATATTGTCTAACACAAGAACAACAGCTCCAGTCAAAAAGTCTAGAGTTAAATAAATGCGCACAATCACACAAACACTGTAATTTTTTCATGTTTCAATATCTGCTTTTTTATAATTAATCTACCAAGAAGTCCTTAACTGAAGATGAAACCAACTTAAATCTTATCACTTAAAAAAAATCTACTTCAGAGATATATAAAATAAATATAACCTAGATAGAATGATTCTATAACCATTAGAAGAAATAGGACTTGTCTTATATTATGACGAATAACCTTATTAAAAATAGGACTTATTTTTATAAGGCTTATTACATTGGTGCTACATGTTAAAAATATTGTATTATCACTGACTATAATAAAAAATTAATCCCATAATGTTTTATAATACTACATTGTATTCAACTTAGATTATATTAATTTTATGAACTATTGCTATTATTTTGTATACTTGCACTAAGAACTTTAAAATAAGCCTAATCCACTGAAAAAATTCAATATGTAATTATTAAACAGTACCCTGAAGAATATATTCCCACTGTAGAAAAGGATTACTAACAGAATTTGTGGGAGATACTTCTTTCTATAACCGATGAGTGAGTCGCTCAGTCGTGTCCGACTCTTTGAGACTCTGTATAGCCTATGGAAGTCTCCAGGTCAGAATACTGGAGTGGGTAGCTGCTCCCTTCTCCAGAGGATCTTCCCAACCCAGGGATCAAACGTCCGCATTGCAGGTGGATTCTTTAATCAGCTGAGCCACTGGGGAAGCCCAAGAATACTGGAGTGGGCTGCCTATCCCTTTTCTAGCAGATCTTCTTGACCCAGGAATCAAACCGGGGTCTCCTGCATTGCAGGCAGATTCTTTACCAGCTGAGGTACAGGGAAGCCTGGACACTACGACCAATGAGTTCTTGTTATTTCAAAAATTTTTCATTGATCAAGACGTTGTAAGTTTCATGTTATACTGTGTTTGAATACTAATTCAAATTAGCATGAAGTAAAGCCACATTTTGGGAGTTAAGTAGGAGTGGGGGTGGGAAGTCAATAAGAGCCTCTAAGTGTGGAGACCATCTAATTTTGCAACCAGCCCAGGAAGGCTGCAAAGGAAGGAACCATCAGTTGCTACATATAAAATCCATACTGTAGACAGGACAAGCTTTCTTTAGTCTTCAGTTTAATATCTCTGTATAATATATATTTGTTTTAATAAAATAAAACATAAGAATGCATTTAAGAACCTGTGGGCTGCTCTAGTGGTCCAGTGGTTAAGAATCTGCCTGCCAATGTAGGCGACATGAGTTCAATCCCTGGTCCAGAAAGACCCTTCATGCTGTGGGGCAAGTAAGCCCATGAGCCGCAACTATGCCCGTGAGCCACAACTACTGAAGCCTGTGTGGCCAAGAGTCCAAGCACCACAACAAAGAGCAGCCCCTGCTCCCTGCAACTAGAGAAAGCCCATACAGCAACAAAGACCAAGCGCAGCCATAAATAAATGAATCCTAAAAAATAAAATGCATCTGTAATATCTATCTATCCATCTATATAATTCAAAGATCATTATGTCTTAACATTTTCATACACCAATAATAAAAACTATGGACTTGTGTGACAATGATATGACAATGTGGGTGTATCCACTGTCAAAAATATATGCTGCATTCAGAGACAGCCTGTACTAAGGGTAAGAACACACACATGAGAAGAACCCTGAACCCCATGATCAAACAGACAGATCAACAGTCCCCATCAGCAGTATAATGTCTCTATATAAGTTCTGCTCTTTCCAAACTAGGAAGAGGACAGAGCTGTTCTTTTTCCTTTTTTCTGCTTTAAAAAAAATAAGAGGAATAAAAGATGACAAAATAGGCATGTGCCAGCTTCCCAATCCCTGCAGCCAGGTAGAAGCAAGGTAAAAGCCGCCTTTTAGGGGCTTCCCGGGAAATGGCAACCCACTCCAGTATTCTTGCCTGGAGAATTTCACGGAAAGAGGAGTCTGATGGGCTACAGCCCATAGGGTCACAAAGAGTAGGACATGGCTGAGCATGCACGCATATCTGCCTTCTAAGTCCTTCTTTCCACTTCTCCTCTCCATTTTTATTATGGAACCAGATTTTCTTACCCACCCAACTTCTAAAATAAATTACCCATGACTGCAGAAAGAATCTGCAATTAGGGGTAAAATAAACATGTTTTCCCATCCTATTCTGAACCTGTTGACAACGTAAACTTGCCCAAAGTACCAAATCAGTCCAGGAATGACCCCCAATTTTCCAGCCTCTGCCAAGAATTTTATCCATGACCTGCCGCTCTACCACCTTTACCCACCAGAAGACTGAAAATTCATGTCACATCCTATTTTCTGGCATTCTTAAATACAGCTTCAACTCAACTCATCAAAATGTAAGAAAATGCTAATGAAAGCCATCTCCAATCTTGCCTTCTCGCTGCATTTTAAAATGCTTATTCTCTGCAAATCTCATACACTTGCCTTGAAAAAGTGACCTGAAAACACTCTACATGGACTATATGAGTATTCGTGTTACTGAAAAAAATTATTATAATCTGTCAAACTGCTGTGACACATCTAAGTTTAAAAAGTGTACATAAGGTATACATTGTAATTTAGTGCACATTTTCAATTCAATTCCTAATTCTAAATGGGAATTAGACTAACCAGTAATTTCTCATATTATCAATGAAAAAGAAGAGGATTAATAACATTTTAAAATAGTATCTTTTAAAATAGCAAAGTTACACACTTTTAAGTATATAGCAGACAAAAACTCAAAACACAGGCGCAACGGGAAAAAAGTATATAATTTTATCAAAATTTTATCAAATATAAAAACTATCATTTTTTAAGATTTACCACATCACTGAAAAATTAGCAGTGCTTCTAAAACACAGTAGAGCAATCAAGTAACCTGTGCCATTTTAATATGCATCTTCTTACACAGAATGTAAAGTAACAGCCTCATTTTAATTTGAAAAGTTATACAAATATTTTATGCTTTTAGGTGAGGTTACTATAATAGCCAAAGATTTTATACTGACAGGAGCCCTCCTCTAATGTGAATTAAATTACTCATGATCTTTTTCCTGGGCAATAAGAAAACACAACCATAACAAGTTTTTAGCGAGAAATCAGTTTTTCTTCCCTGACTCCAAATTCCCTGATAACCCTAAACTTGACCCAAAATTTCAAATGATTAATACTGAAAATGTAAATTAGTTATGTACTGGCATGAAAGAAATGAACAAACAAATTACTACAGGACTCCATTAAAACATAGAATGAAATAAAAGCATGAAAAGCTTTTATTACTAATAAAAGCTAGTTAAAAATCAAGCACAAATAAGAAAATACAAGTGGATTTTAAATTCTTATTTCCGTTTTGACTAAGCCTTTATTCTGACTAAAATTTTACCAGTGGTCTCCCAAAATGCTCTTACATTGGGATTCCTGAAATTTAAAGCTTTCACCTATGGCCTTTAATATGTAAATGTCTAATGGATTTACCATAAAATTTTCACACAACAAGTGATGAAACATCCACGATGTCTATCGGCCTGTCTTTCTTCATTTCTTTAAGCACAAAGCAGGTTAGTTAAGAATAACACTCCACTCATTCTTAAAACTATGTAGGCTGCAGTTTTATTCTTTCTTCAAATGAAGTGGGCAGTTTATCCCTATGTCTGCACAAATAAAGCTGCCTGTGACATCACCTAAACCACTGATAGTTTCAAAGTTGTAAGAGATTTTACTAAATTAGGGCAAAATATAAAAGAACAAGACCAAGCAAAACACGTCAATATTATAAACTTGTTAGTCACAATGCAAACTCACAAATGAACTGAGGTTAGTATTAGGAGACCACACAAATTACAATACCTGAGATTTAGTGCATTCCTTTGAGCCAAAATGAAATGAGTGCCATAGAGGAGGAAAGGAAAAGATGACATTATCAGACATGCTACAGTACATCTGCCAAAATGAAGATCATGTTAAATCAGGTTAAGAATGACCATACAGCCCTGGCTACATGTATGATGTCCTTATGTTCCTCAGCCATGCACCTGAAATGCACCTGCAACCACTGACATCATCGGTGATGTAGCACCATGCACCTTCTCAAAAAAATGTTCACCCTGGTTCCTACCCTAGTTCTTTCCAAAGGAGTATTTCTGCTCAGAATAAGTGAAGGTGACTTAGGGCTAATGAAGAATAATGATCTTCTTCACGTAATTCTTTATACCCTGAGGTACCAAAAACTCAAAATGTTATTGTTGTTCATATGTTAAAATCCTGTACTTAGATAAAATAATAATATGTGAATAAAACACAATTTGCATGAAAAGATGGGATTCAATATTTTCAATTATGACTCTGTTGCTGCCCATCTGAACTCATTTAGGAAAATTAACACATGTCATATATATTAGTAAACTGGTGCCTGATCCATTATTAAGCAAGTTAAATTTTTCACCGTAGTACTAAATTTTCCCTCATAAAAGTGCCTGTTGACCAGATAAAACATTTTTTTAAACCACTAAAAAAAAAATAATAATAATAATTTTGTTAAAAAGTACACATTTTTTAAAAAAATCAGATTAAGAAAAGAGAAGTCATGTACAGGAAGTGAGTAAAGAATTCCATAAAGGGGGAAAATGTGGGGATAGGAGAAATAATTATAAAATGACCCTCCCATGTTAAGTGAGAGGAATATATAACTATAAAATCATACCAATCAGCCTTAATGTTAAATTTTTAGTAACTCACATTGCCACTAAACATCTTAGCATAGAATATAATTTGGAAAAATAATTCCAAAGCAGAAAGAGTATTAACAGTACGAGCAGTCTGTACTATTAATGTGTATAACTATTTTTAATCCATATTTCCTTATTCCATGATACTACATCAACACTAAAAATACTACCTTCTTTTATAGACAATAGTAACAAAAAACCTTTCATAGGTTTAAAAAAAAAAGAAAATACTAAGTCTCTCCAACAGGCAAACAAAGCTGGCTTTATGATGAGCAAAAGCAACCCTTTCCAAAGGAGCTCAATGAAATGATTCAACTATGAAATTCATGTTAAATTAAACTCGTGCATGGGCAGCAAGAGGAGTAGGCAGATAGCTGGTGGTCAAAACTGCTTAAATATTCAAATACAAAGAGCTCTCAGAAATAGAACACATGAAGTGTGGGTATAAAATACATCACTTCAAGTTACCAGAAAATTAAGTACATAATTTTACGTCTATATACATTTTCCCATGTGTTTTACATTTATACTTATTTGCAAAAAGAAAGAGGCTAGGTAAAAAAACAAATAAGCAATTATAAAATAGCTGTGAATTAACTACTTTTATTTTTTCATATTTTCGTTTTAAAATTAATTTCAAAAATGAGTACTCATTTAATGGTGTAAGTATAGATAAGCCATCTTTGACCTAATTATGACATGTAAGAATTCAAGTTACTTTTTTCCTTGAAAATAGAAATCCTCAAATATATTTGCCACAATTTTCTATGGGCCCCCGGAGGACATGGACACAGTGCACCCGAGCAGAGAGAAAGGAGTCAGAAACATAGTCTCCCACGCTGACATCGCTGGGGTCTTGTATAAATCGCTCATTATCTTTGCCTCAGTTTCCTCAGACATAAAAAGTAGCTTATTAATCTAACATGTATAAAATAAATGGTACCTCAGTGGTGAAACCACTGAAGAGAACCTCTGAACCTATTAGAAATGCTTCAGATCATCTTTACCCTGGAATTTAAAGAAGCAACCTTTCAAATTAAGCTCTCATGTCATCATATTAAACAAATTAAACAATTTAACTAAACAAACATAAAAATTCTCAGATAATATTCACACAATGGTATGAAAAGCTATGAGAATAAGCAAATTTTAGCTATCTAACTTTTGAATAAAAAAATGCGTATAATACTAGTCATTGCGAATGGGGAGGGAGATGACAAAATTTAACATTAAGGTAAGAAAAAGTATCCCAGTTACAATTGTGCGTGCTGATCACAAAGCTGATCCTGAGAGCATTTTAAGAAATTAAAAGGCTAAACAATATCTTTTGACAACTTATTTCAAGGTTCCTTTAACTAGTCATATTATGTGTGTTTCCAGAAAAATCTGCACTTTGGACAGGTAATACCACAGAAAGAAATTACTCATCAAAAACAGAAAATTCACATCTCTTCACAAAACTCCCGATGAAAAATCATAAAGATAAATACAATTATTATACTTGTATAACTTACCGTATGATAGCCTCTAGGCAAAGGTGGTTTGCCCACAGGATAAGGATCCACAGTGTCAATAATAGTTTGTCTTTCCCCTTTCTGGTTGATTTTTCTAAATCTCCTTCGAGACTGTCGATGAGAAGCTTGACGCTGAAAATATTCTTCATTTTCATCCATATAGTCTACCTGAAATAAAATCCCCCAGAATTTCATTTCCTCAAACACCACGTTCCATATTAAGATCAGATGCAGAATAAAACTTACGGGTAGGCCACATTCATTCATCGTGCAAAGACACTTGTAGACAAACTACCTCGACAGACTTCAGCTGCTTTTCAGCTTCTCTGTAACTAGTTGCTTTTGAGTAACTTTTCTCTGTAAGAGAAGCATTTTCAGTTCCACTTAGGACAATATGGGTAACTCCTGAATTTCCTGTAGTTTCAAAGGGAAGGATATTTTCAGTAGTCTTTGTCCTGATTTATTAGTGAAAGATCTCACAGGATACATCACCATGTACTATGAAGCAACAGCTCCATTGTCTTAACTAAAGCACAAAAACTCTGATGGAATAAATCTGGGTTTTGCCTTTAAAAAAAAAAAAACAAATCCCTAATGACTCAGACACGACTACTAGCAAAATGACTTTGGTAGATTACTTAAGGGTTTTTCTTCCTACTTTCATTCTATGGATTCAGTTTCTTCTTTTTATAAATAGCATTATTTTCAAAAAACACCTTCCTCATTTTAAACATTTAGAAAGTGATGAATGGACTAACAGAGAAGAAATGTTACATTTGGCTAATCCTCATCATGCTTACATAAGGAAAATGGGACTGCTCACAGAAAGAAGTATATTTAGATTCTCATATGGTTCTCACACTGGCAAACTGAGGAGTTGGTATATGGACAAGTACACAATCCTCAAGGAATTCTACAGATCAAAAATCCTTCAGATAAACACAAAATAGCAGTCACAGAGGCCAGATTCTTTAGGAAATATCTAAAACACTTTTTAAGACCCATGGCTGGAGAGTCTAATGTATCTGCCTACACTCTTCCAATCCTAAAGCTTTTCTCACCACCATGCCACATTTTTACTGAACAGTAAATTTTGTGAAACTTCACCAAAAGTTTCCACTGGCTTTTGTGAGGAAGTTCCCATCTCTGAGGAATTCCTCTCCTCCATTATGGGGGAAAAAACCGACCTCTCATCTGAAAACAGATGTATTTACCAAATACTTTATTAAATGTGAATAAAAAACTATCACCATCTATTTTAGGACATCATTTATTGACAAAGTTTCCCCTCCCAGATGGGTGCTGGATGGGAAACAATGCGCTTCAAATCAACTGAAGTCTGTAGTGAGTGCTCTCTCCAATTTTATTTTTGTGGCTGATTTTTAAAAGGGGTACATATTGTCCTATCTTTAAATCATGTTTATATATTAAGAATGTGACAAGCTTTTTTTAAAAAAGCATCAATAAAAATAATTATGTTGATAATATCTCTTTTAACATTATCTTTTTTGCATGTATCTTATCTCATATTTTTTTTTAAATCACACAGTTAAAGAGAGAGATTAAAAATCTCAACAGAAAGTTTAACCAGCATAAAAGTCCCCCAAATTTCTTTCAATTAGTTAAAGGAAATGAAGTGACTTCCTTATGTTAATTGTTGCCTGAATACATATCACTGTGACTCATTTGAAGTATCTCATTCCAATCAATATTTGGAGATCTAAAACCCTACACTTTCTCCCCAAGTTTCAATTAAATGGCATTTTCATAGATAAAGTTCAAGCACCAAATACTTAGGTGCTTACCCTCCTTTAAATTTTCTTTTTCACTTAACTGAATCCCATGAATAATTATAATGATTATGAACTCAAACTCAAAAGTTATGAAATAAATATATCTAAAGTTATAAGATATATAATACACTATTATATGCAATTTGTGAAAATGCTTTTATTTCATAACTTTTTTCAGGGGGAAAAAGTCTTCACAGAAGTTTTCTTACCACAATCATTTCAGAAGGCTCTAACACAATGCATTCACAGCCACGCCTAAAGCTTCCTGCAGAACGCTTGCCAAAACTAGAAAGAAAAAAAGATTTAAGAAATACAAATTGTGAATTTAGGCTAACCCTTCAGATGAATAAAAATAAGAAACAAAACAACTACAAAAAAATACACATTGAAGAAAGAGAAGCTATCTCAAACCATTATTTACCCAGAATGACAAGGAACCATTCAAATTTTTAAATCTCAGACATATTTTTCTGGGAAATTCCAAAACAATCTTTTTGAATTCATAATGTAAGTACTAAAGAATCTCTGTGAATGTGTTTTATGTTAGTTGTTTTAGTTCACTCCCAGTTAAGTGAAGATTTAGACTATCTTAACAGCGGTGGGACCACTGAGGAGTTGCTAACTATCTAGCCATGTAATAACCAAGGGAAAAGACTGGATGACAAGGGAATTTTATAAATTTAAGGATTGTGGCCTTTAATTCCTTATACACAGTTTTTAGCTGTTTATCATTTCACAGATGAAACAATGTAGGAAGGCAAGACTTCCTAAATAATTGGAGTTGAGACCACTTATCAACTCTATAAAAGTAAGTTTTTCAAATAAAAAGTATAACAATAGCAAATACAGATAAACAGGAGACGTAAGTCATTGCAGCCTACACTACTATGATTTCTATCAAAAGTCGTTAGAACACATTTCAATTTTATATACTAGAGTTACTAAGAACCTTACAAAGTGAATCTCAGATAAAAAGCTGGCATACAGAAATAAGCAAAAGGGGTATGGGGGAACAAACCTGGTTTAATTCCAAAAATGGGATCCTAAGGAAAACTACAAGTATGTATATATTTACACAGTCTATGAAACAAGTAGTAGTAACACAATTAAATAGAGAAGGAATTGGCAACCCATTCCAGTATTCTGGCTTGGAAAATCTCATGTACTCCACTAGGAGTCTAGTGGGCTACAGTCCATGGGGTCATGAAAGAGTTGGACACAACTTAGCAAGTAAACAACAGGGGTGGGAACTGGATCAATGGCAAACCATACCAACATACAAAGTATAAAATGCATATAATTCTCTTCTATAACTTAACTTGCTTATGTTAAACATTTCTTTCACTTAAAAATGTATTTTTCTAAAGTTACATATCTACTTATTCTAAATCAGCTTAAGGAACAGGTTATTCAACTCAGGACTTTCAATTACAAAGTGACTTGAGTGGACATGCACTCTTAAAAGCCCCTTTTCTCCTGAAAACCGTACTGATGACCTCAGACAGGGTACCTTGCCTTATCTATGGAAATATCCACCTAACCCTGGAGCAGATTCATTCTCTCTGACACAAATATATGCCAACTAGAGCCACGAGGAGTTCTAAGTAGTCATGACTTATTCTGCTAACACACCACCTACCCCTGCCCATTCACCACTCCAAAAATTCTCTCTTCCTTCCAGTCAACATTTTAGTAACTTTAATTTTGGGGGGCTGTAGGGGAAGAATGTGTAGCGAGGCATGTGGGATCTTAGCTCCCAATGATGAGGGATAAAACCTGTGCCCCCTGCAGTGGAAGCACAGAATTTTAACCACTGAACTGCCAGGGAAGTCACTGTAACCATGTTTAATAATCTACCTTTGAGAAAAATATGAGAAAATAACTCTACCAAAAAACTATTTTATCGAGCATTTCCCCCCCCCAAGTAAATTAGGTATTTTCCTATGAAAATTTCCATAGGAAATTCATAACTTTCTTGGTGTCATGGTAGTACAGAATGTTTCACATATTAGAACACAACTTGGGTTGGGGAAAAAAGTTATGTTTGGGCTTCCCAGGTAGCGCTAGTGGTAAAGAACCGGCCTGCCAATGCAGGAGACGTAAGAGACACGGGTTCGATCTCTGTGTCGGGAGGACCCCCTAGAGGAGGGCATGGCTACCCGCTCCAGTACTCCTGCCTGGAGAATCCCATGGACAGAGGAACACGGCAGGCTACAGTCCACAGGGCTGCACAGAGTCAGAGACAACTAAAGTGACTGAGCTTGCTTGTTCGCTCAAAGAAGAAAACAGGTAAGTCAACATTCTCACTCTATCAGCTTGTGACCTCCAGCAAACCAGCTTGACTATCCTCACAGTCTACACTATACTCATTTCTAAGGTCATCAGTGAGACTAGGCCATCACTTAAGTCATTTCCTGCTCCAAAATTCGTTTCTATGGAAATCAAAGAGTCATGCTTACCATATCTGAAAAATCCTTTTAAAATATTCACACATACACATACTCATAAGCATACACATATTATAGTGCTTTTTTTCTAAGCTGAAAAAAATAGGGAAACTATAACCATCTTATCTTCTTTGTCATGTTATTTCACATGTAATTAAAATGACCTAAAATTGTAAATACTCTTCTCTTAGTTTAACAATTAAATACCACTAAAATTACAGAAAATCCTCAACACACCTAAAAATTTGCTTCTAGCTTTTGGAACTACTTACTTGCAATTTAATTTTTTACAATGATGCTTATAATTTAATGATACACTACAAACTAAGAAACAATGTGTTAGTAAATACGTCAGTATGTTAGTAAAATATGTAGTAGGTTTCAAGCCATCATTGTTATAGGACTGAGTAAAAACATATGTTGCATGCTTAAAGTTTATTACTAAATAAAACAACATTAAAATCCAAAGAAAATCATATGACTCTAAGTTTTTTCCTATTTTATTATAGAACCAGATAAGCTGCACAAACGTAATGATAGAGTTGCTTTCTTTTTAAAAATTTCATGTACTAAAAAAAAAAAAAAATCAAATGTATGTAATGCATACAATGTTCATATGACTAAATAAAAAATAAAAACTGTTAGAACTGGGCTTCCCTAGAGGCTTAGTGGTAAAGAATCTGCCTGCCAAAGCAGGAGACATGGATCTGATCCCTGATCAGGGAAGCTCCCACGTGCCGTGGAGTATCTCAATAAGCCTGTGGCCGCCACTATGGAGCCTGTGCTCGAGAGCTTGGGAGCCACAACTCCCGAGCCCGTGCGCTGCAGCCGCTGAAGCCCGCACGCCCTGAGCCCACGCTCTGCAACAAGAGGAGCCACCGCAGTGAGAAGCCCGCACGCTGCACCTACAGAGTGCCCCCACTCTCCGCAACTAGAGAAAGTCTATGCAGCAACAAAGACCCAGGGCAGCCAAAAATATAAATTAATTATTTTTTTAAAAACTGCTAGAACTGAGTTGCTTATAAATTTTAGCAACAAAAGTAGTAACATCCATATGAATAAACTACATGGTATTTACTTTATGCCTAATTCTTACATCACCAACTCCCTACTTCAGAATTAAGGCTGTTAATCCTCTTGGCAATTAGCTGCTAGTTCAACAGAACTTCATGGCTGAGGTGACATTCACATATTTAGTTGCACTAACACTATTACTTTAGGGGTGAAACGTCTGCATCCCCTAAAATGTGCTACAAAAAGACATTTCTACACCTTTTATAAAGTGAGCTGTGCTAAAATCTAACAAAACTCTTTTAGAGCCACAAAAGACTCAAGTTCTATTGACCATCACAAAGATGTAAACCATAGGAGAAATAATAGACTCCTGTCAGATTAATTCTTCGACTACATTGAGGGGGAAAAGGCAAATGCACAGAGAACACACTCTACCAAGGGAGAATAAATTACATCACTTATCCAAAAATCTATTGTTTCCAAAAGGAAAGAGTGGCCTCAAAAAAGACAAAGCATAGGGAATTCCCTGGTGGTCCAGTGGTTAAGACTCTGGGCAGTTACTAAGGGTGCAGGTTAGGTCCCTGGTTGGAGAGCTACAATCCCACAAGCTGAGTAATGTGGGAAAAAGAAAAAGAGGGAGAGAGAGAGACAGGTATAGTTCCTGAATGCACTCGCTGGGCTAATGCAAGGCCTTTTGGCTCCACTGCAGAGAGGAGTTACTCTTAGCTTATAATCCAGAAGCTATAAGGTAGGAATGAAATATGTCAGCTACAAATCCATTAAGCCCACAAAATACTTCTGCTCTACTATCCGATTCTTTGAATCAAAAAATATATGAACAAAAGTAACTAAACACCATTATTTACTAAGTTTTGATCAAGTTCGATATAAATAAACTTTTAAAAATACGATACTGGAAAACTTAAGTATAGAGATAAAAAAGAAAACCAGGGGAATTCCCTGTGGTTCAGTGGTTGGGACTCTTGTGTTTTCCGGGCCTTGGTTTGATCCCTGTCGAGGAACTAAAATCCTGCAAGCTGCATGGCACAGCCAGAAAAAAAAAGAAAACCAGATAGAGACATATAGGAGCCAAAAACACCCACAGATAATACTAAGATCAATTCTTTTAAATATTTAGATGATTTAGTAGAAACAAATGGGACAGAAATCAGGTTTGCAAATGACACAGACATTTAGATAGTACAGCACAAAACAAAGCTAGTAAGAATAAAGCACAAGACATTTTTATAAAGTTTTATGTTCATGTAAAACAGCAGTAAGGACCCAATCTGCACAAGGAAATACTGTATGTGAGAAGTGATCAAATATACACAGTATGTAAGATAAGACCAAACAAAGGTTTCTCGTGTTTCAGTCAGAAGTCAAATGAAAACTAGAAGTCTTTCAAGGCATTAGCACAGTAAACTGCATACATAATAAATAACAAATAATAAACAAAGATACACCTCAAAAGGAAAGACACACTAGGAAAAATAAAAACTGAAAATTACCATACATACCATCATAGAAAACCACATAAATCTACAATAGAGCACTGGGCTAGAAAAGTTTCTAAGGGGAAAACCACAGAGCTGAAAAGTTCCCAACGAAAAATTTAAGGATAACCAAAGGGATTTCTGTAAAACCAGAGGCATAAGTTAAAAGAATATTTCATTCAGTCTTATTAACAGCAGTTAAAAGTTGGTGTTATTTAGATTGCTAAAATCATGACTTAAGGAAATTTAGAAATGATACAGATTAAATAAGAACTTGGTTAATTTTAAAAGTACAGCTACAATCCCTGGCTTCCCTGGTGGCTCAGATGGTAAAGAATCTTCCTGCAATGAGGGAGAGCTGGGTTCAATCCCTGGGAAGATCCCCTGGAGAATGGAATGGCTACCAACTCCAGTATTCTTGCCTGGAGAATTCCATGGACAGAGGAGCCTGGTGGGCTACAGTCCATGGGTGTCACAAAGAGTCGGACACGACTGAGTGACTTTCACTTCACTTTACAATCCCTGAGGGCTTTACCCAAAGTCAGAAATAGATAAAGACTGTTCCAAAGTCATTTGACTAAATTCTCCTCCAAATGTTCCTTGGTGCCACTGTCAGAAATGAAAAGTTACTCCTATCAAACACAATCTTTTTTGTTTTTAAGTCTTATAATTAAGGCTTTCTTAAATGAACAATGCAAAGAAATAGAGGAAAACAACAGAATGAGAAAGACTAGCGATAGCTTCAAAAAAATTGGAGATATCAAGGTAACATTTCATGCAAGGATGGGCTCCATAAAGGGCAAAAATGGTAAGGACCTAACAGAAAAAGAAGAGATTAAAAAGCGGTGGCACAAATACACAAAAGAGCTATACTAGAAAGGTCTAAATGAGCCAGATAACCACAATAATGTGGTCACTCAACTAGAGTCGGACATCCTGGAGTGTGTAGTCAAGTGGGCCTTAGGAAGCATTACTATGAACACAGCTAGTAGAGGTGATGAACTTCCAACTGAGCTGTTTCAAATCCTAAAAGATAGTGCTGTCATAGTGCTGCACTCAATATGCCAGCAAATTTGGAAAACAGCAGTGGCCACAGGCCTGAAAATTTCATTCCAATTCCAAAGAAGGGCAATGCCAAAGAAAGTTCAAACTACCGTACAATTGCACTCATTTCACGCTAGCATGGTTAGGCTCAAAATCCTTCAAGTTATACTTCAATAGTACGTGAACCAACAACTTCCAGATGTACAAACTGGTTTTAGAAAAGGCAGAGGAACCAAAGATCAAATTGCCAACATTCGCTAGGTAATGGAGAAAGCAAGGGAATTCCAGAAAAACATGTATGTCTGCTCCATTGACTACACTAAAGCCTTTGATGGTGTGGAAAATTCTTAGAGAGACAGGAGTACCAGACCACCTTACCTGTCTCCTGAGAAACCTGTATGCAGGTCAAGAAGCAACAGCCAAAACCAGACATGGAACAATGGACTGATTCAAAATTGAGAAAGGAATACCACAAGGCTGTATAATGTCACCCGGCTTATTTAACTTACATTCAGAGTTCATCATGTGAAATGCCAGGCTGGATGACTCACAAGCTAGAATCAAGATTGCCAGGAGAAATATCAACTACCTCAGATATGCAGATGATACCACCCTAATGAAAGAAAGTGAAGAGGAACTAAGACGTAGTAAGTCCTTACTGACTTGGAATTTAAAATCTGGGGGATGATATAATGGAAAGAGAGCAGCTATTGTAGTTGAGAATATTGTTTCTCAATACACCCAACTACCAGTTAGCTGTGTGATCTTGGCAAGTCACTTCATCTCTCTGGGCCTTGGATAAGTATATTAAATAATAATGAAGAGTGAAAAAGCTGCCTTGAAACTCAACATTCAAAACACTAAAATCATGGCATCTGGTACCATCACTTCATGGCAAACAGAAGGGGGAAAAGTGGAAACAGTGACAGATTTTATTTTCTTGGGCTCCAATCCACTGCAGACAGTGACTACAGCCATGCAATTAAAAGACACTTGCTCCTTGGAAGGAAAGCTATGACAAACCTAGACAGTACATTAAAAAGCAGAGACATCACTTTGCTGACAAAAGTCGGTATAGTTAAAGCTATGGATTTGCCAGTTGTACAAGTGTGAGAGTTGGACCATAAAGAAGCCTGAGCATCAAAGAATTGATGCTTTCAAACTGTGGTGCTGGAGAAGACTCTTGAGAGTCCCTTTGACTACAAGATCAAACCAGTCAATCCTAAAGGAAATCAACCCTGAATATTCATTGGAAGGACTGATGCTGAAGCTCTAGTACTTTGGCCACCTGATGCAAAGAGCCAACTCATTAGAAAAGACCCTGATGCTGGGAAAGATTGAAGGCAAAAGGAGGAGGCAAGAGGATGAGATGGTTAGGTATCTTCACCAATTCAATGCACATGACTTTGAGAAAACTCAGAGATAGTGGAGGACAGAGGAGCCTGGCATGCTGCAGTCTATGGGGTTGCAAAGAGTTGGACATGACTTAGGAACTGAACAACAAAGAGACTACACCACGTGGCCTACAAATTCAATGGAATCCCCATCAAAATCCTCCCGGAAATATTTTTTTGCAGAAATGGAAAAAGCAATCTTTACATTCATATAAAATTGCAAGAGGCCCTAATTAGCTAAAACAGTCTTGAAAAGCAACAAAGTCAGAGAAAGTACACTTTTGATTTCAAAACTTACTACAAAGCTGCAATCAAACTACTGGCTTACGTAGTACACGAAAACGATGAAGCTGGACCCCTACATCTCGTGACATATAAAATTAAACTGAAAATGGAACACTGACTAAGTAAGAATGCCCAAAATCATAAAACTCTATGGGGAAAAAAAAAAAACAGGGATGAGTCTTCATTACCGTGGACTTGACAATGGACTCAGATATGACATCAAAAGCATCAACAGCAAAAGGAAAATTAAATAAATTGAACTTCGTCGAAATTAGAAACTTTGGTGCAAAGGACATTATCAAGAAATGGATAAGATAAGGTACAAAATAGGAGAAAATATTTGTAAAGCATATATCTGAGAAGGGTTTAAGATCCAGAGTACATAATTCCTACAACTCAACAACAAAAAGACAATCCAATTAAAAAATAGGCAAAGGACTTGAATAGACTTTTCTCCAAATGGCTGACAAGCACATGAAAAGTTGCTCAACATCCTTAGTTATTAGAAAAAAGTAAATCAAAAACACAAGGAGCTACTCACCAAGTTGCCCACTCTCCCCCCAGACTATAGTGTACTACAGCTTAATAAATCCTAGCTATGCTTTCTACAGAAAAATAAATAAAAACACAAAACGGGCTTCCCTGGTGGTCTAGCAGTTACAAATACACCTGCCAATGCAGGGGACACAGGACCGATCCCTGATCTGGGAAGATTCAACATGCCTCAAGCAACAAAGCTACTGAAGCCCATGTGCCTAGAGCCCATGCTCTGCAACAAGAGAAATCACTGCAATGAGAAGCCGGAACACCAAAACAAAGAGTAGCTCCCACTTGCAGCAAAGCCCAAGCGCAGCAACAAAGACCCAGGCAGCCAAAGATCAACAAATCTTAAACACACACACACACACTCCCCACACACAAAACAAAAACTCACAATGAGATACCATTTCACATCTGATACTGCATGTGAATGAGATACTAGAATGGCTATAATAAAAAATAAATAAATAATAACAAGTGTTGAAGAGAAACTGGAACCTTTGTGGAAATGTAAAACGGAGCCATAACTGTGAAAAAGAGTTTGGTAGTTGCTCCAAAAGTTACACATAGAATTAACAGAAGACCCAGCAATTCCATTCCAGGATAAACATCCAAAAATATTAAAAATATGGACCCAGACATTTGTACACCAGTTTTCACTGCAGCACTCTTTGCAATAACAAAAGATGAAAAACACCACAAGTGTCCATCAACAGATGAGTGGATAAACAAAATGTGATATATACAGACAATGGAATGTTATTCGCTATAAAAAGGACTAAAGAGCTCATAAGTGTTACAACATGAATAAGCCTTGAAAGCATTATGCTAAGTGCCACAGCCAGTCACATAATGACAAATATTGTATAAGATTCCACCTACATGAGATATCTAGAACAGGCAAATTCATAAAGACAGAAAGTAAACTTGAGGTTTCCAAGCTTTAGGGGAATGCCTAACAGTTACAAAGTTTCTGTTTGGAGCTATGGAACATAAGTTTTGGAGACAAGTAGTGGTAGTTAATTGCACAATAGTGTGATTGCAAGCAACACTATTTAAATGATTAAAATGACATATTTTATGTGATACACATGGGCATATCCACATCTTAAAAAGTGTATTATCAGAGAAACTTATCAAGTCTTTTATTTGTTTTAGGGGTTTTGAGTTTTTTGGCAAAATTCAGGACTTCAATAAAAAATAGTAGTAACTCCACTTTGCCCAAAAAAGAACCCATGTTAGGGACAAAGGAAGTTAAGTTTGATGACTGAACTACACCACTGATTAACCTGGAATCAATCCCTTTTCTATACTAAGTCTGCAATGAAGTAATAGCGGTATGGGTGAAAGAACTAGGAAGATATGAAGACGTGGTAAACAAAGGTTAATAAAATATTTGAAATCATTTTTTCAATTTTTTATTTTATTTCAAATCTTTCCCCCCTCCCACCTCCCTCCCCATCCCATTCCTCTGGGTCATCCCAGTGCATCAGCCCCGAGCACCCTGTCTCATGCATCGAACCTGGACCAGTGATCTGTTTCACATATGATAATGTACATATTTCAGTGCCATTCTCCCAAATCATCCCACCCTCACCCTTTCCCACAGAGTCCAAAGACTGTTCTATACACCTGTGTCTCTTTTCCTGTCCTGCATACAGGGTTATCGTTACCATCTTTCTAAATTCCATATATATGCGTTAGTATACTGTATTGGAGTTTTCCTTTCCGGCTTACTTCACTCTGTATAATAGGCTCCAGTTTCATCCACCTCATTAGAACTGATTCACATGTATTCTTTTTAACTGCTGAGTAATATTCCATGGTGTATATGTACCACAGCTTCCTTATCCATTTGTCTGCTGATGGGCATCTAGGTTGCTTCCATGTCCTGGCTATTATAAACAGTGCTGCGATGAACATCGGGGTGCACGTGTCTCTTTCAGATCTGGTTTCCTCTGTGTGTATGCCCAGGAGTGGTATTGCTGGGTCATATGGCAGTTCTATTTCTAGTTTTTTAAGGAATCTCCACACTCTTCTCCATAGCGGCTGTACTAGTTTGCATTCCCACCAACAGTGTAAGAGGGTTCCCTTTTCTCCACACCCTCTCCAGCATTTATTGCTTGTAGACTTTTGGATAGCAGCCATCCTGACTGGCGTGTAATGGTACCTCATTGTGGTTTTGATTTGCATTTCTCTGATAATGAGTGATGTTGAGCATCTTTTCATGTGTTTGTTAGCCATCTGTATGTCTTCTTTGGAGAAATGTCTGTTTAGTTCTTCGGCCCACTTTTTGATTGGGTCGTTTATTTTTCTGGAATTAAGCTGCAGGAGTTAATGGTATATTTTTGAGATTAATTCTTTGTCAGTTGCTTCATTTGCTATCATTTTCTCCCATTCTGAAGGCTATCGTTTCCCCTTGCTTACAGCTTCCTTGCTTATAGTTTTCATTTTATACTGGAGTGTAGTTGATCAACAATATTGTGTTAGTTTCAGGTGTGCAGCCGAACGTCTCAGTTATACGTACATGTTTATCTACTCTCTCTCAAATTCTTTTCCCATTTAGGTTATTACAAAATACTGAGCAGAGTTCCCTGTGCTATACAGTAGGTTCTTGTTTTCACCCTTTTAATATATGTGCTCAGTCACTCAGGCGTGTCTCTTTGTGACCCCAGGGACTGTAGCTCACCAGGCTCCTCTGTCCATGGAGTTTTCCAGGCAAGAGTACTGGAGTGGTTGCCACTTCCTCCTCCAGGGGATCTTTCCAGCTCAGGGATCAAACTCTCGTCTCTGTGTCTCCTGCATTGCAGGTGGATTCTTTACCACCCGCACCACCTGAGAAGTCCAATTTTACATGTAATAGTGTGTATATATTCACCCCCAAATTCCCAATTTATCTTCCATCCTTCATTCCTGGTAACCCGAAGTCAGTTCTGAAGAGCCCATTATACCAACATTTTCTTCTCACCCAGCATTATTCCATTTTTATTTTATTCCTGGTCATATATTAGAGGGTCTCCCCATCATGCCAGCTTAATCTTCATAAATATATGGAGAAAGTGGGAGAAAGAGAAAGATGCTCACTCATGTACAATTCTGCTTCCTATTTGTGTTCCAAAAACTTACTGGACACAAACTACATAATCGATATTGTTCAGTTGCTAAGTCATGTTAGACTCTTGGCAGTCCCATAGACTGCAGCAAGCCAGGCTTTCCTGTCTTTCACTATCTTCCAGAGTTTGCTCAAACTCATAAACTATGCAATCAACACAGAGCTTACAAGAAACTCACTAAATGTCACCCCTATTCTTAGTTTATATTCTATGGGAGATGAGTACACAAACGGTTGGTGATAACAGGCAGAACAGCAAACTATGAGTTTAATAAAAAGAATGTCATATTTGCTGACTACAATGCATCTCAAAAACAAAATGGATTTCTTGAATGTCAGAGTTGAGAAAAAAACTTAGAAAATCATATAGTACAGGGTCTCCTGGCCTTTTTTTCCCCTTCAGCTTCACACATGAAGGTATGCCAGAATCCAATGTGCTACATCACAGGCCCTTAAACATTTCGATTTAGAAAAAGGCCCCTGAGGAGTTTCAATATGTATGACCCACCATCCTACCCTGCTCATGAGAAATGTTCCATTTTCATTCCATAAGTGGGAAAACAAAGCCAAGCTACCCCACAGTAGGTTAAAAGAGATGCCCCACATCACCATCAGGCTTCATGGCATGGTTCTGTGATCCCATACTGACCTCACCCTTTCTCTCACTTTCAACAGCCCTTTTCCACACTCAATAATACAAAATCTCTGGTACTTGCTAAGCTTGACATGTATGAGTAATAATTCCCAGACATCCTCAGGAATACTGCTACAGGGCATCACATTTACCTGTAAAACATAAATGCAACAAGCCGGGAACAGAGCTCTGTGAAAAGGTGGATTCTCAGAGGCTGGCTCACTCACTGGCTAGTTGAGTGAAAAAGACAAATCAGCTTTTGCAATTCAGAAAGCAATTTGAGTTCAGCAAAATTACAAATGACCATCAAGAGTTTGAGAGTTACCCTCGGAGAGTCAAAGGTTTGAAAGTCAAATCTATAAAAACCAAGCCTCCTCAGGCAGCTGCTGCCAGAAATTCAACTACTAGCACATCTGCTTCTTTGAAATGGCACTCATAATATGACGTTCCAAGATAAACAAAGATATTTTTAAAATTTAAGCTCCTTAATTTTTAAAGTGACATAGCTTTTTTTAAACTCTGAATTTAAATTCTTTAAAAAACTGTCTTCTGGCAACTTCAGCCTTTCTACGTACACATGTTATTTGTGTATGAGACACAAATATTTATATAACTGTCTTTCAAAAAAAGATGTAGGTAACAGTTATAAATAAGACTTGGTCTGAATAGTTAAAAACCTGTTAGCTCTTTCTACACTTGATGCCAGCCTTTCACAAAAGTCCAGAAAGTTAGAAAGAGATAAGGAGAAACAGAGAAACAGGGCATTTGTGTTTTAAGAATACCATTAGGCTTCTGATTCTATACAGTGTGAACATTTAATTACTATAGTCTCTAAATCCTTCTAAATTGTTCTGTCAAAGGGCAGCATATAGCCTGGCTTTCAACTATTAATCTCAATGTAATTTCATAACATCCTGATAATCTTAGACTAAACCATCAAAGATGACAACTGAAAGTGATGCAGACTCACTTTAGGTCAATCTATTGGTTCTCTGTGATATTTTTCTTTTAAGATAAACTCACAGAAAATGATTAATGAAAAGACTACCTGCAACATAACAAATACAAGATACCTAAATGCTCACAGTCCTCAGTAAAACGAATTGAGGAATGGTTGTTCCAAAAACAGTTTAACAATACAGATTTTCATTCCCATTAAGCTTTTTTTCCCTTACAGAACAAACTAAAAATTAAAATATATGCAGACAAAAAATTTACTAAATGTAATTAGTCTCCCAGATAATGTAAAATAGAAAAAAAAAAAAATGTTAATAGTATGATAAACTTTCAAGTCCAAGGTTCACGACAAGAAAGCACCAGTTGTCTGCAGGTATCAAATCTTACCTGGTTGTCATAGATACCCACAAGCCGTGATTCACCGGACAGGGTTCCGCAGGCTCTTTCTGAGGTCAGGCCACCTTGCCCTGCACTTCTGTGACCACATTTTCCCATCCAAGTTGAGTCCCGAGCGCTTCTACCACTGTGTGTGTGTCTACGAAAGGCAGTGAGTGGCTGAGCACAGAAGCCTCTTCTGTCAGTGTCCCTAAACTTGCCCTTTGCATACAAGGGCCCCCGCATTCCTGCTGTGCGTCAGAACTGCCCAGGGGAATGCAACTCCTCAGTACTGGAATGTAAACTTTTTCATGTCGGGCTACATCCACACAGCCATCAAACTGCGCCTACACTGGTGGGCAGTCCTAATTTACAGAATGTTTGAAAAAGTGATTCTCTGATACCGACTCTTCATATCTTCATTTCTAAAAAATGAAGACAGTTGCTAAAATGTACTTTCCTCCTTAAAAATCTAAGTAAATGACTGGCCTGATGCTCCTAAACCGAAACCAATAATATCTATGTAGGACTTACCAAAAACACTCACATGAAACTGTCTTTAGATAGCAGAACAGCAATAAACATTTAAGAAAAAGAAAAATCTAACAAGTAACTGCTGATGCAATCAATTCCATTCTCAAAAATCAGTAGACTCTACAGGAATACATTTTAACAGAAGAGCAAAATGGTTTGAAAGGCATCACTTAGTCTTTTAAAAAATATTTTGTCCTCACTCACTAGCTTAACAAACAAGCCAAAAAAAAAAACAAAAACAAAAAAACCAAGTAACAGCTATTTATACCAAAAACATACACACACCAAGTACATACTGAAGTTCTGTGTGTCTAAATTACAAGTGGTTCTTAAAGTGTGTGGCCTGGAATAGGCTATTTCAGAAGTAACTGTTTGGGAAAATGAAACAGGCAGTTTCTTTGGAGGCTCATTTAGAAGTATTCTAATAATCATCACCCTGCACAGATGAACAGAGGTTTGCTCCTCTGCAGAGTGAATTTCCACAGTTAACCTTTGCTTATAAAAATAGAGCACAATAAAAAAAGACTGTTAGGGAAAGGCCTCAGAGCTATGTTTTATGTTTTCCCCCGCTCTGTAGCCCGTGGTCTATTTAACTATACAAGAACTAGACATCTGCTACTTACGCTAGGAACATCTTGATCCCTTAAAACAAAATCTAACCCGCACTGTCTTCAGTATCTCTGAAGCACCAGCGCCGCCTCCTCCTAGGGGAGCCGGGTCTCTGCGGCCACCAGCTCGCCCCATCGCCCCTGTGTTTTCTCTCCCTGGGTGCACCGGGCTGCAGCCTGTGTGGGGAGCTGGCATTCCTCTCGGCGGCCAATTTCCTGCTTCAGTGACCCACCCACCCCTCCTGGCTGCGGTTCAGAGTTACGCATGCTGTGCAAGCGGGCACTGTTTCCGCATACCAGCCTCATGACCACAGCAGCTGCCTGACAGTCACTCCTTATCAATTTCTATTAATTCATTATCCACTCTTGTAAGTCAAGGGCAAGTAGGGAAATCTGCAGTGTCTGTTCTCTGAGTCTTCAAGGTCAAATGCTGACATGTGCCGAGCAGGGCGGTTCTGTTACTGACATTTACCCAACCTGTACTACACACACTACTCTCAACCACCAAAGGGATGCTGAATTGTACACCTGGCTGGAACGATTATCCTGGAAAAGATGAGCATACATCTACATCCAAACAACATGGGAAAAAGTTGAAAGAGGCTGCTGTTGCCCTTATTTTTCCCTTCTAGAGAAAAAAGGTGGCTCTTACCTCGCTGTGTGGGGGTGAAGAGAGCAAGCAGCTTTTGTCTCCTGCCACAAGCTACCCAGCAAAGGACTGAAGAGTGATGATGACTACACTCTGGTGGGGTCTGTGTCCTCGTGACCAGCTGCTGGAGGACAGCTCAGCTAAACTGATGCGCTGCCGCCAGACCATGCAGTGCTACCGGGGGCACGAACGGGTCTCTGCTGATCACAGGGCTTTGCGCGCAGATGGCAGCTGATCAGTTTGTAGAGAAGTTATGCTCCATACAGCTCTCCCTCCAGCTTCTGGATGCACGCCGTATCCAAAATGCCTTTGCTACAGTGTACTCCCTGTTTCACTGCGCAAAGCTCGCCGTGGAGAAGTTGAAGAGGCAAGGAAGCTCTCAGCTCTGAAGTCTTATTTGACAGTGACTTGACTTTTATAAAATTCATTACAAAACTTCAGTCAAATAAAATTCAGTAAAATAAATAAGTTAAGAAAAAACTGAGGACTTCCTTGGCAGTCCAAGGGTTAAAACTCTGTGCTTTCACCGCAGGAGGCACAGGTTAAATCCACAGTCAGGAACTAGAACCCCACATGCCACACTGCATGGCCTATTATATAAAAATTTTTAAAAAGAAATAGCTTAACAGACCTCTGCAACTTGCTAATGAGAAAAATGGTAGATGAATTCAAATGAATGGTTCAGATGGATCCTAACCACTAAGAACCTGAATTGATCTCAAGAATCAAACATCTCAAGTAACTGAAACAAAACATCTGATATTCTTTTAAGGCTCATATAAATTGCACCAAAACCCAACCTCAGCCTCCCCCAAATCTGGCACATATCATAAAATATGCTGAAATAGCACACGTCTTTGTAAGATAGGACCTCAACAACAATTTGGGTCACTTGAATAGTACTGCATTCATGAAATTCTTGGAAGTTAAAAGAATACTTTTCCAAGAAAGGAAAAGCATATATATCGACACGTATGAGTAGTTTCTCACAAAGATATCAAGTAACAAAATGTCAATTTTTTTAATTCATATGAATGAAATGTGAACATTTCTCACAAACCATACTTATCCTGTTTTTCCTTGTTTTATAAATAATTGTTCCTTCTAATTCTACCAACAGTAACCCTGGCAATACTGTTTAACATATTTCAAATCTGCTCTTACAGAATGAAGTAGTTAAAAACTTACCACGTATCATCAAAAAATAAAATACTTAGGAATATATTTAATGAAGCCTATGCATGACCTGTACACTGAAAACACAAAAGGATACTTAACCCTACAAAGAAAAATAGTAAAAGACCTAAATCAATTCTGAGCTATACTATGTTCATGGTTAGGAAGGCTCAATATTAAGATAGCAAACTCTCCCAAACTGATCCACAGATCCAACACAAATCCAATCAAACCTTAACACTGACAAGCTGATTTTAGAATTTATATGGAAAAGAAAAGACATAGAAGAGTTAAATAATTTTAATACAGAAAAAGGTGAGGGATTTACACTACATGGTTTTTACTATAAAACCACAGGGTATTGGTATAAGAACTGATATGTAGATCAACAGAAAAGAGAGTTCAGAAATAGACCTGAAACAAATACAGTCTAAGTGAAGTGTGAAGAGTCCCTCAGTCGTGTCCAATTCTTTGAGACCCCATGGACTATATTCCATGGAATTCTCCAGGCCAGAATACTGGAGTAGGCACCCTTTCCCTTCTCCAGGTAGCCTTTCCCTTCCCAACCCAGGGATTGAACCCAGGTCCCCAGCATTGCATGCGGATTCTTTACCAGCTGAGCCACAAGCAAAGCCCAAGAATACTGGAGTGGGTAACCTATCCCTTCTGCAGTGGATCTTCCTGACCCAGGAATCAAACCAGGGTCTCCTGCATTGCAGGCAGATTCTTTACCAACTGAGCTATGAAAGAAGCCCAAATAGAGTCAACTTATTTTTAATAAACATGCTAAGGTAACTTAATGGATAAAAAATATTCTTATCAATAAATGGTTATGGAACAGGCAAATATCAGTATCAAAAAACATAAATAAAACCTCAACCCTTATCTCACATCATACATAAAAATTAAATCAAAATGGATCTCAGGCCAAAATGGAAGAGCTGAAACTTTTAAATTTCTACAAAAAAAAAAAAAAAAAAAATGAGAAAACCTTTATGACATCAAGTTAAGAAAAGAGTTCTTAAACAGGACACCAAAAGTAGAAACTAAAAAAGAAAACGCTGATATAAATGAACTTCATGAAGGTGAAGAAGTTTTTGCTTCTAAAACATATAGTTAAGAAAAAGCCAAGCCATGGACTAGAAGAAAATTTTTGCAAAATACATCCAAAGGAATTGTATCCAGAATATATAAAGAACATACTCCAAAGTAAGACAATCAATTCAATTTTTTTAGTGTGCAAAATCCAATTTAAAAATATGGTTTGAAATGGGTGAACTAACACTTCAAAGAAGATGCATGAATGGCCAATTAACACATTGAAAATTCTCAACACCAGTCTTCAGAGAAACACTTAATAAAACCATAGTGTCATTACCATCACATGTATGCTGAAGTGGCTAAAATTGGAAAGACAGATAATACCAAGTGTTGCAGAAGATATATAGTAACCAGAATTCTCAAACTGCTTGTGGGAGGGCTAAATGTTACAGCCAGTATGGAAAACAGTGTGACAGCTTCTTATAAAGTTAAACATACATTTACTACATAACCCATCCATTCCACTCTCAGGTATTTATTTAAGAAGTCATGAAAACATGTCCACACAAACAGATGTTCATGAATGTTGACAGAAGCCAAAAGGTGGAAGCAACCCAAATCATCATTTTCAAACTGTATTTTGTAAAATATGAATAATACCTTGCTCATAAAATTCAATAGGATTTATGAAATCTGGTGTCCCCTTTATGTAAGAATTGGCAATATACTGCAATGCTTGCTTACAAAAGTACATGAGATAATTTTACATCGGAATGAACAGTAAAGCAAAGTTTAGTTTTCAAAGCCTGTCCCTACAGCCTTCCCACCTGATAAGCATCCCTTTTTTGCCTCTGTATTCTCCTTATTTACCTGCCCCTCCACCATATTCATTTCACCTCTGATATCTACCCACCTCAGTTCAGTTCAATTCAGTTCAGTTGCTTAGTTGTGTCCGACTTTTTGCGACCCCCATGGACTGCAGCACGCCAGGCCTCCCTGCCCATCACCAATTCCCAAAGTTTACTCAAACTCATGTCCATTGAGTCAGTGATGCCATCCAACCATCTCATCCTCTGTTGTCCCCTTCTCCTCCTGCCTTCAAATCTTTCCCAGCATCAGGGTCTTTTCAAATGAGTCAGTTCTTTGCATCAGGTGGCCAAAGTATTGGAGTTGCGGCTCTAGCATCAGTCCTTCCAATGAATATTCAGGACTGATCTCCTTTAGGATGAACTGGTTGGATCCCCTTGTAGTCCAAGGGACTCTCAAGAGTCTTCTCCAACACCACAGTTCAGAAGCATCAATTCTTTAGCGCTCAACTTTCTTTATAGTCCAACTCTCATACACATACATGACTACTGGAAAAACCATAGCTTTGACTAGACGGACCTTTGTTGGCAAAGTAATGTCTCTGCTTTTTAATATGCTGTCTAGGTTGGTCATAACTCTTTTTCCAAGGAGCAAGCGTCTTTTAATTTCATGGCTGCGGTCACCATCTGCAATGATTTTGGAGCCCCAAAAAATAAAGTCTCTCGCTGTTTCCATTGTTTCCCCATCTATTTGCCATGAAGTAATGGGACCAGATGCCATGATCTAAACTACCCACCTCAACCCCTCTAAATTATGTTTTAGCTATCAAAGGCATCACACTACCCGACAAGCAAGTCAAAGCATCTTTTATTTCATCCTCTCCCTTCTCTGTAATTCAAGTCACTAAATTACATCATTAGTCTTCCTAAACTACTCTCACATGCACCTCCTATCAAATTCTATTTCTATGAAAACACTAGTCAGGTCCACAGAGATAGGGTTCCTGTCTCTGGTCCTAGCTTTACAGCATCTTCCAGGATCTCTTCGTTCACTGATCATAAAGAACTGCAGTGTTTACTGATTCCACAGTCATTAGCCCAATTGCTCAGTTAAGATCTGATTGACCACCTGCTTTTGAGCTTTGAAAAGAGAGGGTAAGGTCCAGCCCAGATTGTGGTGACTGAAAGTCTCCAGGGTCAGGGCCTTAGTGTAGTACCCATCCTAAGCCAAGTGAATCTAATAACTGGTCCAGCTTGGTCAGTTATCGTTCATATTACCTCCTAACCATCTTTATTGCCAAATGCATACTCAGCCGTGTCTGACTATGCGGCCCCATGGACTGTAGCCCACCAGGCTCTTCTGTCCATGGTATTTCCCAGGGAAGAATACTGGAGTGGGTTGCCATTTCCTCCTCCAGGGGATCTTCCTAAACCAGGGATCAAACCTACATCTCCTGCATTGGCAGGCAGATTCTTTACCACTGAGCCACCTGGGAAGTCCCTTATTGCCAAATACAAGGACTCTAATCCAGGATCTTTCCTACTTTTTGTCTCACAAGCACTTTCTAAGAAAAGTTAAAACATACTGCTTAGGCTTGGATCACTATCACGTAGCTCTTCTCCATATATCTGAAGGACTACGTGCATCAGTCGCTCAGTGTCTCCGACTCTTTGCGACCCCATGGGGTGTAGCCCACCAGGCTCCTCGTCCATGGGATTTTCCAGGTAAGAATACTACAATGGGTTGCCATTTCCTTCTCCAGGGGATCTTCCTGACCCAGGGATCAAATCCAGTTTTCCTGCAACTACGCTATACTCTGACATAGATAATAAAACCACTGCTTTAGCTACAATGATGCTTCCATACACAACATTAACTATATATGTGTGTATAATAGACACACATCAACTATATATGAAACTAACATATAAAATTTTACTTAATGTGTATTGATGTTACCTCAATTTTTTTTTAAGTTCACTTAAATAGGATAATGATTTAAAAACCCAGAAGACCCTAATCACAGATAACTCTTCATTCTGTGTTTCCAAAATTATATAATAAGTTAAATCCAAGATCAGATGACTAAGTGGTAAACTGAAATGGTCTCAAGATTCTGAATAATAATTATTATTTTACAGTATATAAAGAACCATGGCAGTAAAAAATTTCTGCACACACATATCCTGTATATGATTTAGAC
Source organism: Cervus canadensis (assembly GCF_019320065.1). NCBI lineage: Eukaryota > Metazoa > Chordata > Mammalia > Artiodactyla > Cervidae > Cervus > Cervus canadensis. The sequence continues at coordinate 96,852,886 of NC_057386.1, forward strand.
TGGTGAAATAAAATATTAATAGTTTTCCTACTTGTAAAACTGAATTAAGTATGAATACTTAATGGTGGTTTTCTAAATGCACCCTTTTGAACTAAAAATATAATAATAAAATATAGGAAAATGTTGGACAGATTTTGTCCAATGCCTGAGTTTTTTAAATTACCTGAAAATGTCCAAGAGATAGCAAACTTTTCTTAATAAAATTGACACATTAAGCAGCTTATAGCTATAAAATGTAAGATAAGTCATTACAAAGTAAAAATTATCCTTAAATATCAGACTCACTCAAAAAATTTTAGATGAAGGGTAAACTAAGAACATCCAGTTATTTAATGTTTGTGTGGACCTATAATACACGAACATTCAATACCAGAAATTATATTTTATATTTAATTGCAAAAATATCCAACACCTATAAAGGCATAAATGTGTGACAAAAGAAAAATATCTAAGAAAACAAATCTTTTTTATTTTAAACTTACATTTCAATATTCTAATCAGTAATAAATATTAAGCATATAGTTTTTAAACCCACATTATACTTAATTAAATTTTAACAAAAAAAGGCAGTGATATACATGTCTAAGTTATATTTAAATTTATTTTATCTATTTCTTAATTCTTGAAGTACTTTTAAACAATTTTTAGCACATCTGAAAAATAAAATGTACATAGTATAGCATAAAGTCATTTTCTTTAACATTGAAATATACAGCTTTGCTGTCTATTATATATAAATATAATAAATACCTATATTTCATACATGCAAGTTTACAGTCATAGTAATTTTATAGTCATAGTAAAATAAAACAGAGGGTCCCTGGACTGTGATTAATTAGAAACTGAATTTTAATAACGACATTCCTATTTTACAAAGTATAATTTGCTTATCTATCAACTTCTCTCTTAGTGATAGCCTTACTCTTACCATTTTCTCTCAGGGTTCCCAACACTGAAAGGGTATTTCTTTACACAAAACCAAACTGAGTTGCTCTGTATTTTAAGACACCATGAATTCATACAGGTGGAGCAGTAATTCACACACCCCTCCAAATCAACCCTTCCCCAACAACTGTGCACACACAAGGGGCCCTTATAGCAGTAAACAATTCCAACATTTTAGGAAGAAAACAATGTTGTTGTATTTCATTGACACATATCAGACTCTGAAACCTTTATGAAGTATAATATCTACTTTTGCAAGAGAAATCCAAACATCACTGCCAACACAGACTTTCAGGGTGACATCATATACTTATTTATGCAAAGGTCCTAGATGACAAGCCCCCTGACTGAAGACTTTACGCATCAGAGGCGACAGAACATCAACTCTACATACATATACGTCAGAACGCTTCCCTTGAAGACTACTTACTCTGTTAGGACACCACCAACGCTGGTATTCCAAGGACCACGGAAGCCTGACTTTTATGCACAGCTCACCTGTGCAGCTGTAGTTATAGCAACCGAATTCCCAACTTGACCCAGCCACGAGCTCCCTCTCCAGAGAACCACACTGCTCTGTGCATCGGGTATCACACTGGAATAGGGCTGAAACAATGCTAAATCTATGCTAGCTTTCCAGGATGAAGACGCTGTGTCCTACAGCAGAGAGTACAGCCAATATCCTAAAGGGGAATGTTTTAGTATATCCCATTGTAGCTTTTAACAGATTTCACTCTACCTTTAATTTAGACATCTACCTTATTTCAAATTTAACACAGGATATATGTACACCAAGCACAACTAAACTCTGCCTTCAATAGCATTAACTCCGGTCAAACCAAGTTCACATTTGTTTCAAGATATATTTGCTTTATTTGGAATTCTTTCCCAGCTTCCTAAAACTCTTTAACATATGTGTTTCCCTTCTGTGTGTCCTGGGAACACTTGAACCTGAGTCACGCTCAAGTAGCACAATTAGGAGTTAGGAGTTATAGATGATGGAAGGGCTGAGGAACGGAAGGATCTGATAGAGAAAGGTAACAGAGAGACACTGAGGGAAACTAAAAGGAGCTGCTGGCTTCCTGCTCTAATCTTTCTCCATAGAAGGATGAAAATTGAAAGTGGAAGTCGCTCAGTTGTGTCTGACTCTTTGTGACCCCATGGATTTCTCACTTCTCTGTCCATGGGATTCTCCAGGCAAGAATACTGGAGTGGGCTGCCATTCCCTTCTCCATGGGATCTTCCCATGCCAGGGATCAAACCTGGGTCTCCCCACTGCAGACAGATTCTTTACCCTCTGAGCCACCAGGGAAGTCCCTTAGAAGGATATCTGTATATGATTATTTTCAGGGACACAATGCATCTCAGAATAAGATGAGATGACTTCCTGGGTGACTAGAAGCTGCCATATGACTCCATCTGGACAATGTGATGTGAAAGGAAACTTTGTTTCAAGAACAGAAGTTAACTTTTTGCTCATCTATCTTTCCCCTGCTTCTGGCTCCCACTGCAGATGCAATGGCTGGAGCTTGGCAGCCAGTCTGTGCCCTGAATGGATGCTGAGTACAAGAAAGCTAGGAGCCAGGAAGAAAGATGGGGCCTGGGGCCATTCTGGCTGGCAACCTTCAGGGTTCTCTCGCAGGAGAGAATAAAGTAACTCCTACTGCATTTATGTGATTGCTTTACGCAATCTAAATTAATAACTTCACTGTAATTAATACAGAGAGCAAACAATATACAGTAAGATTGCACCTGCCCTTTCCCCTCTTCCATGTCCCAAATGGATGGAGTACTGCCCTCAGCCCAGGCTCCCCAGATGCCTTCTTCCAAACATGCTGAAGCCCCATTCCCTCCTGACTTTTCTATACTAACCTGACTTTCAATAAATTATAGCTTGTTACAAGTGATTTCTCAGAGGGATTATGTTCTCATACTATTGTTAAGCTCTTTTTTTAAGTGATTTTTAAAAGGGCACAATAAAAATAGAATCCTGAACCAATACGATTCAATGAATATTTATTAAATGCCTGCTCTGGGCTAGGCCCTGCAGAAGCAAAGATGAATACACAGCTGAGGCCTTTAAAGACTTTCACAGTTGAGAAAGCATGTGGTTTTCACAGTGGGTGAGGAGGCGTGAGGGGCTGGAGCGGAGGCGGCAACAGTGAGGTGGCCATCCCGGCAGAGAGCAGCAACCCAAGACCATCTCACTGAGGAGGCTGGGTGTTGCCTGTTTGGCAGCTGAGTGCCGTTTAAACTCATTGTGCAAGGGATCAACAAGAAGAGTCTGGGCTTTTAAATGATGCTATGGTTTCACTATGGAAGAGTCTTGAGGGCAAGTAGGCACCTGCTCTAACAGAGCCAGTGACAATAAAGGCACTGCCGGTGGTGATGAAGGCAGGGGAGCTGGCAAATGTGGTCACTGCTAACCCTAAGGTGTTATTAGCTGAAAGAAAAAAAAACTGTCAGAGGAGAAAAGAAAGGTCAGAGCTGAGACTCAAAGAAATTGCTCGAGTAGGTGACAAGCTGTTTATAACACCATTAATGACAGAAGCAGCATTCCAGACATGTTATCTCCAATCCCAGGGCCTGGATACCCTGCTCCCCTTGCCCCCTCGCCGTGTGCAAGAGTAACAAAGCCCAGTAGCCCCCACTCCCGCCTGCCCCCTGCCTGTCCCCAAACACTTGCTGGACTGGGGAGGGACATAAATGACCACAGTCAGTGACCACTGGTATCAAGTGGGCACTCAACGCTCCTTCTGTTTCACAACCTCTCTCTTGCCCAAACTCCTCAGCACCCACCGCTGCGCTTCACAACCACACCTGGACCTTGGCTCTGACCGTGGACCTATAAAAGGGTAAAGCACTTTCACTCTTTCCAAAGCCAACACCTGCCCCGTCGTGGGCTTCACCCACTTCACCCACAACCCCCCACCCTCCTGTATAAGCCGTCTTCACTGGGTTAACGCACATCAACACACAGACACACTCTGGCATCTGCCAAAGAGATACATTCCCCCTGACCCCTCAACTCCAGCCAAAACTCCACTTCCTCCCTCCTCCCCACAGTGAAATTTCTGGAAATGATAAAATTTCTCTTTCACCAGTGCCTATCTCCACAAGCAGCCCCACGACTTCACTGAGATGGGCTCACTCGGTGAGCCAGCTCACTTGTGACCATCATGTTGTTAAATCCAAGGTCATTTTCCAGTCTCACCCTAGTGATGTTCCATGAAAAAGCAGGCTAAGAGACCACCTCCCTTCTCAAAATGCCATTATCCCTTGGCCTTGGTGACACACAGCAAATCTCCATGTGTCAGCTCCATGGTCCAGGCAGGCACTCAGAGGCTCAGTTACACGTGTAGGGTGGCTAAGACAGAAGATGACGCACATGAACAACTGCAGGGAGCCACTCAGGACAGAGATCAGCATAGAAGGGCCCATGCATACTCATTAAGCATCAAGTTCCCTCAGAGAGACATAACTAGCAGCCCAGGGTGATGGTTGATTCTGGAAGTTAGCTCCAGTCACCTGGCTCATCACGTTTGAGCACCATTTTGGTCAACAAGTATGTCAGTTTCTTCACTGCTGCTGGGCTGGATATGAGGAAAATAAATGTAGAAGATGGAGAGAAAACAGTCAAGTCCCAGAGGACCGGCTGACATTCATACACACACTTGGGTACACACTTGTGTACACACACACACCTCTATGCCTATAGGTGTGTATTTTAATCCAACTATACCCAGTTACACATATGTTTATATGTGCAGATCACATTAAAGCAAACAGAAGTACATTTCTATGACTCTCTGCCTAGCCAACTATTTCATTAACTGGCCAAATACAGGTCCAAATCATCTGCTCCTGAAGGTGATAAAAAAGTGTGATAATGGAGTATAGAAAACAATGCTTGAGATAGGCAGTTCTTATAACTTAATTAAAAGATGCTTGCTCCTTGGAAGGAAAGCTATGACAAACCTAGACAGCACATTAAAAAGCAGAGTCATCACTTTGCCAACAAAGGTCCACAGAGCCAAAGCTATGGTTTTTCCAGTAGTCATGTACAGATGTGAGAGCTGGACCATAAAGAAAGCTGAGTGCCAAGGAATTCAGGCTTTCGAATTGTGGTGCTGTAGAAGACTTTTGATGAGTTCCTTGGATAGCAGGGAAATAAAATCAGTCCAATCCTATAGGAAATCAACCCTGAATATTCATGGGAAGGTGAATGATGCTGATGCTGAAGCTCTAATACTTTAGCCACCTGATGTGAAGAGCCAACTCACTGGAAAAGACCCTGATGCTGGGAAAGGTTGAGGGCAAAAGAAGAAGGGGGCAGGAGAGGATGAGATGGGTAGATGGTATCACTGATTCAGTGGACATGAGTTTGAGCATCCACTGGGAGATAGTGGAGTGTTAGTTAGACTACACAACAGCAATAACATAACTTATTAGCCCTTCTAACTCTGCTGTCGCCTACTCACTTTAGGTCATCCCAAACATCAAAGTCTTGTGGTTTCTCTTGGAAGGGAGGGAGAAAGAAGGAAGGGATGACATTTTCTTTTAAAGAAATCCAAGAAACTTCTAACAGCACTGGCTATAAAGAAGACTTTTGAGAAGCTTATGTATCACCTGATTTAATCCTGTTATACATCACTGGTACCTCCCCATGTGAGAAGGTGTGTAAGATCAGTACATTATTTTTAAAACTCAACGTGGCAGTTAAGATGACTCATGGTTTTCTTTTGTTTTTCCATCTTCCCATCCCTCCTTTCAGAACCACTCTCTCCCTTCCAGGCTTCATCTGTGCTGCCGCTGTTGGGATGTTGCCAATGCCAGGGGTAAACCTCACCTGTGATGGACAATTTCCAGTACACTGCCTCTCAGCCCTTCTCACCTTTCAGATACAGTTCATGCCCAGTAAAGGTGCCCTTCCATGACATAATTCACCAGGGAGTTATTTTTTAAAAGTCAGCCTCCATCTCCAATATGGCATCACATGACAAAACAAATCTGTGCCCTTTCTGGAATAGGATATTCTAATCCTATGCAGCCCTTTAGGTGGAATAAGGAGTATTTAACTCTACCTTCAGTCCCTACCGCACAGACACAGAATCATTCTTCCATTGTTTCACCCCCTTTCACTACTGAAAACAACCAGTGAGTTCTCAAAGTGATCAATTAACTTATCACATACACTGGCAAGCAGAAGGGAGGCCTGCACTTTTTAATCTCCAGAAGTCATTGTTTGTCATAGGAATCAAAATGAGAATAGTTATTTCAGCCTCTCAGAACTGATTAGTTAAATGTCTTGTTTCCCCACTTATCCTCATTAGAGCTGCCAGGTCTAATTTAAAACGTGATTATTGAAAGCACCCTAGCATACTTTTAATTTTTACATTGTGGGTGCACCTGGTGTCAATGGAGGGAAGTGCTAAGGGTACGTGGACACAGCCACCGAGGAGCAAGCTTCCTCCTCAGCCGCTGCCAGCGTCTCCTGAGACCTAACCAACCAGCGGCCCTGGCCTGCCAGCCAAGGGAGGCCGGTCTGTGAACTGGGCTTCCACCACCGCCGCGGTCACCAGTGCCTGGCAACTCACCGCTCCATGCCTGGGGGTGCACTTCTAGTCCAGAAAAATGATCCTGTTCTCCTGGCCCTGTTGGACCTACTGCCCGGGCTTGGACTCTCCTCCTTCACTCGTGTTCCTGAGATGTCACTCATGCTCTCCGCTGCATCCAGATCCCCTTCCAACCACTGCCCAACAGTCTAAACCGTTAACCCAATTCCAAACTCCCTCCCTCCGGACTTCCCTGCTGGTCCAGTGGCTAAGACTCCTAGCTCCCAATGCAGAGGGCCCAGGGTCGATCCCTGGTTAGGGAACTAGATCCCACGTGCTGGAAATAAGACTAGGGCACAACCAAATAAATAACTTTTTTTTTTTTAAGATAAAATTCACTTCCTCAAGAGCCACACTTAACTACTATCTACATACATTAAAATACTCTGGTGTCTGAAAGGATTTTGCCTTTGGTGTGGCCTTAGCTATACTGATTTAGACTATACCATTTAATGATCCCTATGAAATTTTTTCATGTTGCACATAGGACTGTCTCATGTCCCCAACCAGGTATTAAACTGCCTGCCCGCAGGGTGGAGACCACCGTGCTTCCGTGTAGATGCCAGAACGTAGAAACCAAATGATAGGGCTTAATGCAAATTTCAACTAATATTGGAAATAACACAGAAATAGGCCTCAAAATTGGAACTCTACCAAACCCTCTTCAGAATGAGAGAGAAAAACCCACAAATATGAAAAGCGTCAGTAAACCAATCCTAAATTTTGATGGCGTGTCAATGTTAAGCCGTTCCACGGACAGCGCTTTGCCAGTTACTGATCTGATTTCTACGCCACATACAGAGCACAGGCTGCTTCACCTACGATGCCTGCCGCTAAACAAAATCTGGTCCCCAGACCCTAAGACTCATGCGTCAGAAGCCTTCACCCTTCTGTGTGGCCTTTGTCCCCAACCTTTTTGGCTCCCAGCTTTAATTATGAACTTTCCCTTGTCATCATCCAAGTTCCAAGGCTCACAGCTAATCTGGGCTTATATTTTCCTCCAGCCTGACGTCTCGTTCCTCACTGATACAAAGGGGTAGAGACTGCTGACTGACTGCTCTAAATATTAAAAATAGAGAAAGTTTTTAACTGTCAGAGCAATAAAAATATTATCTGTTTATGATTAAATATGGTATGCATGATCATTTCTATGGAAAGACCCTTCCTTGGAGGCCTTTATGATTAAATTTACTCAAAAAATCAGATTCAGTGTTTTATTTGGCTGCATCAGGTTTTAACTGCAGCATGCAAACTGTCAGTTGCAGCATGTGGGATCCAGTTCCCTGACCAGGGATTGAACCCAGGCCCCCTGCCTTGGAAGCATGTAGTCTTAACCACAGTACCACCAGAGAAGTCCCCTAGATTCAATATTTTAGTAGGAGTGTTTTTTATTTTCTTTTTGCCCCAAGATTATGACCAACATAAATTCAAGAAGAATCTGTGTAACAGTAAAGTTTCATGTCTAAAACATCTAGTGTACTCTTTTTTACTTTTTTTTTTTTACAAATAGGTGTAAAAATGATTTTTATATTAGTAGAAGAAGAGTCCAATCCTATGAGTTAATACACAACCTAGGTAAGGGAATTTCCTGGTTGTTCAACAGTTGGGACTTCAAGCTCTCAATGCCAAGTGCCAGCATTCAATTCCTGGTCAGGGAGCTAAGATCCTAAGAACCCACAAGTTGTGTAGTGTGGTCAAACAAACAAAAACCTAGGTAAACTATGTCCTTCTCTATAAACAATCCAAATCACATTGAAAGTTTAGAAGCAGTCTGGGCCTATCTTTAATACCTAAAATTATCAGCCTTTCAAAGAAGTCAGCAACTGAAAAATAATATTAACCCAAGTTACTTTTCTATGACTTTACTATAAATAGGCTTTGCTATTTGTAGAGTGGGGCACTTTTAGAAGTAAGAAAATTTAAGAATATAGCAATTCCTATTACAGTTCATTAAATACATGGATTTGGAGCACATTAGGGCAATAAACATTAATGTTGTCCTGCCCATTATGTACGGAAAACCAAAAGTTCCTTTAAAAACTATTTTTACAACTGCACCTTCAGCTGAGATAACTTTCATCCACTGCTTACCAGCCCCAATGCAGCTGCAAATGATGCCTCTGAAAACCTTAGGGGGAAAAAACGCCTTCCTCAAGACACTTCACTACCCTTTGCCTGTCACTGTCTAAATATACCAACCCACCTACCACGACGGCAGATGTAAACAGCAGGGCAATGCCTGGACCACTTAGTGACCACAGCTGCTCTGCTTATAGGCTTGGAAAAATACATACAGTCTATACGATTTCCATGTTTATCTATGGCAAGTGTCTGCTCTGGCCTTTTCCTAAATGGGAGTGAGAACAATCCCTGCTGTACTCCTGCCTTACTTTGCTCACCCTCCTTCTGATCATACAAAGACACTAAATTTACTTTAAATAAAAGAAAAACGTAACGATGTGTTGTAGATTGCTTCGAGAACCCAAACTGTACTCCAAATAAGAGTTTAGCTTTATATGTAACATTATAAGTGACATGACAGCCACTGTGCAAATATCCATGTTTCAAAACTTGGTAAATACCTAATAGGTTTACAACGAAACTCATAAAACAACATCTTATTACTGACACAGCTTGCAGTGCGGCAGAGTGGGCATGTTGTCACTGACAGTCACAAAGGAATTCATGAGCTCCACAAATGTTAAAAATCTCATCAAGGAACAATACTCATGCTTGAACAACCAAAATAAAGAACAAGCCTCATCTGTCTAAAAAGAAAACAAAAATAAAAAATAAACACAAAATGCTGGCCTAAATGTCAACTGAGGAATCCAGTAAAGCTCATGAAATCTGGAAGCCAAATGGCAGATTTTCTGCATGGACACCACCCTTCCCACTGGGCGGTATCAAGGCAATTTCAGGAGAATTAGTTAAAAATATGACAATGTTGTTCAGTGTTTTAATCCAGAACTAGCTGTTTAGGGTAAATTACCTTCAAAATGAGTTGAAATTTTCAAGAGAATGGTCAGGTTACTGATAACCAATTTCCAGGCTAATGTGAGAAAAACATGGTAAACAGAGAGAGTCACCCATGAACTGGATGTTTTATAAAACCAGGCTGCTCCTAACACCTAGTCCACAGGATGCTTTGGCCAAACCTCAGTGCTTGCTGGACAGGGAAACATCTCTGACTCACTGTCAACCTTTACAGCAGGACCAGCAGAGGGCCCTTCAGGACTGTTCCTAAGGCAACATCCCCGGAGGAAACAAACAACTTGGACTCAGCAAAGGTCACCAGGTGCAACATGAAGAAATAACCTATAAATAGCACGGGCTTGTCACTCAGTAGGAAACACCGGCCCTCCTCATCCCATTACAGCCCTGACTCGCCAGCATCTGACAGCCAAAGAGTAACTTGTGTCATCTTTGAAAATAATTAGAGATGGGAGCCAGTGTGTTCATGGAATAGGTCTGAACTGCAAGTCCTCTTTCGTGTCGAACAGCAGTTTTCAGAACATTGGGTTCCCTTTCCACAAGTTATAACAAGCTGTCACTTGGAGCTGACGATGGCTGGCAATCAAGAAAGACAGCCATAGGGTTCCTCTGCCATGCTGGGAACTCAGTCTATAGATTTCAACCATACAACAGACCTGGTATCACAATGATGAAGTTGCTAACCTCGGTTCTCTCTAAGATGCATAAACTTCAAAGCACATTCATTATAGCATTATTTATAATAAAAGGTATCAAAAACTTACCCTTTACAATTATTAACCAGATTGTGGAAAGTTCAAATAACTGAACATTAAACAGACATCAAAATGCATAAAGAGTAAGTCTTTATAAAGAGTCTCTGACATTATGAGCCAAGCACATACATACTCTTTAACTGAAATTAGCAAGACATTAAATTGTTTATTAAGTATGTTCTTAAGTATGTAGAACACGTACATGTAAGGCTAAATGGGAAAATACTAGAATATTAAAGGATCATTATCTTAGATGAGACTTCAGGTAATATTTTCCTTCTCTTTGATCATTTATATGGTAATTACCATTATTTTTTACATTAAAATTATATTTAATTTTTAACATATAACAGTGCTTAATTATTTTTTGCCTATACTCACTTCCAAGTTCAGAAATAAGAGTCAGAGCCCCCAGAAAGGGAGTAGATAGTAGGTCACATGTTTGAAGGAAAGAGAAGAGTGTTTTAGTCAATTCTCTATCTCTTCGGGAAACAGAATCCCAGGGATGACAGGGCTCTCTCACAGGGTCACACCAGGCCTCCCGGGCAGAATTCCAGGATGGACGACCACCCACCAGCCTGCACTGCCATTTAAATCAGTTATGAAATGCAGGTAACAACCATACCTACCTCAAGGGACAGTTATGAAGTTAAATGATTTATATATAAAGCTTTCCAAATGATGCCTGGCAAAAAAAAGCACTACCCACAAAGCCTCGTTCTCTCATCACTGCAATACCACTACAACTATGACTTCTGTTATGATCAAGGCCCCCATCAGTGCCCTCAACGTCCCAGTTATACCGTAGGAACAACAAACAAGCGGGCAACCGTGCTTCCTTCCCTCATGGGCCATCCTCCCAGGACAGTAATGCCACCAGGAGGGCGCGGAGGCTGGGGGATGCTCCCATGGGAGGCGGTGCCTCTGGCCCTCCTTTCTGCCACCCCGGCACATCCCCACACCTCTGTACCTGCCCCGGCCGATAAAAGCGTACTCTCCTTATCCCACGCACTCTTTCTTAGAAAAATGTGTAAAACACATTCTTCACGTGTCCCCCATCCATTCAGAATGATTTATCAAGAATATATCATAATAAGTTTATAAGAGAGTTAGGTTATAGAAGGTGAGGCTCAGAGGGGCACCGATTGCTACCCTTTAATAAATTTAGTCAATTTAAATAAAGTATGTGTTCAGTCATTTTAAATAAAGATACTTAGTTAAGATTTAAAAATCTTTAGACAAAATTAAAATATTTAATTGTAAAAAATATACAATCAGGGGGAAAAAAATAACTCCTGAAACTCAGTGGTCCCAGGAGGCCTCAGGAACCCACCCACAGGCAGTTGCATTTGCGGCTGGGGAGCCCTGACCCTCTCTGACTACAGCTGATTGGAACCGGGTAACAGCTGTCCCCAGCCCACCCCCCAGATTGTGGCCTGAAGATCAGAAGAAAAGACACAGACACGGCCATCAAATGGTACGGATGTCAGGGACACAGGTCACAAATCAACAGTCAGAACCTGGGAGCCAAAGTCACAGCGAGAGCCCGGGAGAGGGGAAGGGTCACAGATGTATTCTTCACCCTTGCCCTTCATTACAGCGGTTGGAATAGTGTGTACAACACAGGAAGAGTCCTTTCTTAAGATTCACATACCAACACCCCCAGGGTACTGCCCTACTTTGTGTCAGCAGAATAGGAAATTAAAGCAGAGAGGAATTCTGCAAAAGGACTCATTCTGCAAAAGGATTTCAACCTCTATGGATCATCTACTCCAGAACGTCTATACAATACCTGCTTCGTGGAAGAAACATGGATTCCTTGATGAACACGGAACCAGAGAGAAGGATGTACCAGCAGGTCCCAATGTCATCAGGACTGAAAAGAAAAGACAGTAACATCAGATGATTATCTCCAACAAATAGAAATAAAAACACACAAAGCACATTGTACCCATGTTAATCTCAGAATCCTGAAGAACAATGAAATATCATAAAACACGTACCAAAATTACCATTCTTCAACCACTGGAATCATGTTTAAAAATGATTTTTCACAGCCAAATAACCTAAAGATATCTATCAGTATATTTAAACCTACAGCATGTGCTATTTTCATTCCAAGTTTTATTTTTTAGTTTAATTTTTTGAGCTGAAAATATTTTATTTTGTTTCATAAAAAAGAAAAATACAAAGATGTAAACAGTAGAACTGAGTTTTCCCACCCATCTCCCCTGTCTACCAAGCCCCTACATTTCTCTACCACAGTTGTGGGCATCGTTTAGAACTTCCTCATGCACACAAGGATGGACAAACACTCATTCCCTCCACCCTCTTTCCTTCTTTATACAGAAAAGAGGGCATATGCTACGGCATTCCTTCCTATGTGCTGACACAGAGGTCTTTTCATCAGAAGACAGCTCTCTTGTTAGATGTGGTTTATCTGACTCAAGCAAGCCCCTGCATGTGCACGTGAGAGCTAAGTTGCTTCATTCATGTCTTACTCTGTGATCTCATGGACTGAAGCCCGCCAGGCTCCTTTGTCCATGGGATTCTCCAGGCAAGAATACTGGAGTGGGTTGCCCATGCCCTCCTCCAGGGGATCTTCCTGACCCCGGGATCAAACCCACGTCTACTGTACCTCCTGCATTGCAGGGGGATTCCTTACTACTGAGCCACCGGGGAGCCAAGAAGCCCCTCCTGCCCATCATTTCAGCGGTTTCTAATGTATGCATCATTTAAACATAAAATGAAAGCTGTAATGAATGACCTTGTACCTACAGGAGTAACTGTGGTTAGTAACTAGATGTGCAGCTGCTGAGTCAAAGGGCACAGACAGTGTAACTCTGATAAATATTGGGTGGTTATTGAGTAACTCCGGAGAAGGCAATGGCAACCCACTCCAGTACTCTTGCCTGGAAAATCCCATGAACGGAGGAGCCTGGTAGGCTGCAGTCCATGGGGTCACTAAGAGTCAGAGCGACTTCACTTTCACTTTTCACTTTCATGCACTGGAGAAGGAAATGGCAACCCACTCCAGTGGTCTTGCCTGGAGAATCCCAGGGATGGGGGAGCCTGGTGGGCTGCCGTCTATGAGGTCACGCAGAGTCGGACACGACTGAAGCGACTTAGCAGCAGCAGCACTGAGTAACTCAAGAGCCCACCACCTCCCCAAGGCCGTGCTAGTAGAGTCTATTTATGTAATAAATAGTTAACAAATTTTCAATGAGGGCTGTTCTAGGTGCCTAGGGGACTTCAGGAAACAACAGCAACAAAGATCCCTGTCCTCCTGGGGCTTATATTCTGGTTGGACAATACACACAAAAATAAATACACTTAACTTCCCCGGCTATTCAGTGCTTAAGACTCTGTGCTTCCAAGGCAGGGGGCGTGGGTTTGATCCCTGGTCAGGGAACTATTAATGAGAACCCACATACCACGTGGCATGGCCAAAAAGCTAAAAAATAAATAAAAGAAGAAATAAACAATAAATATAATAAGTTAGTAAATTATAAATCCATGCTCTGGGGAGTAAGTTAGTGCAGGGCAAGGAAAATGGGAGTGGGCTGTGGTCATTTTAAATGCTCCCTGAGCAGAGCACAATGGTCTCATTTCAGAGCACATATGAGCAAAGGGATGAGGGGCCAATGGCTCCCAGATGGTGAGGCTTCTCGGCCAAGAGCGCGGAGGTTGTGTAGGGGCCTCGGGCCGGGCAGCCGGGCAGGGTGGAGGGGGTGTGGCGAGGCATGGGGTGAGGGCATTCCATCCCTGAACCTGGTTGTTTATCACACTTTGGGGGTTTTGCCAATCTGCTCAACAAAAACTGTATCTGTTTCCTTTTACTTTTCCTCTTATTACTGTAAAAGCATCTTTCTTCTTATGTTCACGAGCCCTACGCGTTCCTTTTTCTGTGAAATCATAACTTTTAGCCAGTGCTCTAAAAGCCGTGGGACTTTTTCTTATCTGGAAGCACTTTATAAAAATTATCATTTGAAGACGTGAGCTGTGACAACCTCCTCCCCAGGTTGCTGCTTCAGCTTTGACTTTGTTTAGTGTGCTTCTTGCCGTGTGCTGAGTTCTTTTTATTTTAAAGAGCCAAGTTTATCACAGTTATTTGTCAGGGTAGAGCTCAGCTTACTAGGAAAACAGAAAGCCAAACACAGCAGCGGCTGAAGCGCGGACAAAGTTCATCTCTTTCACATGGACAGTAGCGAGCAGTGCTGGGAACCAGGCCCTTCCTGCTGTGTGGCTCGGTCACCCCAGCCTGTGGCCCCCATCTCAGACCCTAAGGGGCTGCTCCAAACCTGCCCACCATGTACACATTCTAACCAGTGGAAGGAGGTACGCACCCACCCGTCTTTCCTGAGAGGACGGCATGGAGCCTGCATCCTGGCAAACCACGCTTGAAACAGTCTGCAGCAACCTCTGCCAAATCTTTCGATATTTTGGCAAATGGATTCTTAAAGTTTGTAAAGGACACCAATGCTTCCCAGGTGGCGCTATTGGTAAAGAACCCGCCTGCCAATGCAGGAGACAAAAGAGACGCAGGTTTGATCCCTGGGTCAGGAAGATCCCCTGGAGAAGGGAATGGCAACCCACTCCAGTATTCTTGCCTGGGGAATCCCATGGACAAAGGAGCCTACACGGCTACAGTCCATGGGGTCGCAATAGAGTCAAACACGAATGAAACAACTTAGCATACAGGCACACACACAGGCGCTGTTTACGATTCTAAATAAGCTATTTAAAACACTAATTAACATCACCTAATCATTTTCATTGCTATCTGCTTCTAACTCAAATCAACAAGTCACTGTTTCCCCCCAAGTCCATCCTCTATTTTACAACTGCTCAGTCCTCAATAGCAGAGCCTCAAGAAATCAAGAAGGAAAATTACTATCAAGTTTAGTTCCAAAGAAACCATCAAGTAAAATGATTTCACAAATGAAAATGTAAAGTGCTTCAAAAAATAATTTATACCCTTTTCTCTCCAGTCTTTAGTCATGAGCTTTTGCAGTTAACACTGATTCACCTAATTTTGGGGGATGGGAGGGCAAATGTACTTTTCTTCCTATATGGTGACAATATATATTATTAATTCTGACTTCTGTCAAGTAAAACTCTGTTCTGCCAGATGCAAGAATGGTTTAAATTTTTTAACGACAAGTAATAAATCACTGAAACAAAAAGAAGAAAATGAATTATCTTGTAAACTTATCTGCTCTCAAACTTACAAAGCTCCCGTTATCACCAAAAGACTGGTCAACAGAAATGAGATCTAGAAAAGTAGGAAATTGAGGCTGATCACCACTGGCTAACTAGGCACGTGACCCAGTAAACACAAATAATGAACTGTTATCAAGGTAAGAAGCACAATAAATGTCACCATGGTCCAGATGAACCATGACACAGAGAATATAACAAACATTCCCTGACTTCTTAGTTACTTCATATAGGTCCATTTGGAAGTAAAATTACTCTGGACAAGACAAACACAAGGTTTGTAAACTCAGCTTTCCCGGTGCTGATCAGAAAACACGCATGAAGAAGCAACCCATGTCCAAACTGGACAAAATACTGTGACAGTAAACACTCTGGTCCCCTGAACACCCGCCAACTATCCTACAAAAAGGGCCGACGCTTCATACCAGGAAAGCAGCGGCAAAGATTTAAAAAGTGAAGATAAGAAACTGGTCCTCTAGACCTCTGCCACTTACTATAATGTCACTTGCCTGATGGATGAGCTGTTTCTCTCCCTTTTCCAAAAACTTCAAATCTTAACTCACAAGAGCTGTGTTTGTTGCAGGAGGCATTTGCAGAGAATGACCATTGCAACACTTGACTGGATTTGGTGGGCACGACTACCTGCCACGCCAAATATGACAGTCAAAATGCCTTAATCTTTAAAAAAATTTTGTCAGAGTATATTGATTTACAATAGTTTGTTGGTTTCAGGTGTAAAGCAAAGTGAATCTGTTTTATATACACATTTGTGAAAGTGAAAGTTGCTCGGTCGTGTCCGACTCATTGTGACCCCATGAACTATACAGTCCGTGGAATTCTCCAGGCCAGAATACTGGAGTGGGTAGCCTTCCCCTTCTCCAGAGGATCTTCCCAACTCAGGAATGGAACCAGGATCTCTTCCATTGCAGGCAGATTGTTTACCAACTAAGCTACATATGTAAGTGTGTGTTTAAAACATAAACAGTTATCTGTTTTATACATAGTAGTATGTATATGTCAATACCAATCTCCCAATTTATCCCTCCCCTCCGTTACCCTCTGGTAACCATAGCTTATTTTTCTACATCTGTAACTTTACTTCTGTTTTGAAGATAAATTCATTTGTATCATTTTTTTTTGTATGTGTGGCTACCAGTGGCAAAAACTTTTATTTTGAAGTCCTTACTCTTTAAAAAAATAACAAAAAACTTATTCTGTATTGGAGTATGGCTGATGGCATTAGCTTGGCTCAGTGGTAAAGGATCTGCCTGCCAATGACGCAGGAGACGCAAGAGACACAACTTTGATCCCTGGGTCAGGATAATCCCCCGGAGAAGGAAATGGCAACCCACTCCTGTATTCTTGCCTGGAAAATCCCATGGACAGAGGAACCTGGCGGGATACAGTCCATGGATTTGCAAAGAGTCGGACATGACTAAGTGACTGAGCACACACATAGCAGATTAACAGTGTTGCGATAGCCTCAGGTGGACAGCAGAGAGACTCAGCCCTGTATACACACACACACACACACACATGTATATCCATCCTCCCCCAAACTCCCCTCCCATCCAGGCTGCCACATAATAGTGAGCAGAGTTCCATGTGCTATACAGCAGGTCCTCGTTGGTTATCCATTTTAAATACAGCAGTGTTGTCTCCTTTTTCAGATTCTACATTTAAGTGATATCATATATTTTTCCTTCTCTTAGTTGACGCGATATGACAATCTCTAGGTCCACTCATGTTGCTGATAATGACTTTATTACTGAGTAGTCTCTTTTAAAGATTCATATCTTAGCAGTCAGTCAGTTCAGGTGCTCAGTCGTGTCCGACTCTGTGCAACCCCATGGACTGCAGCACGCCAGGCCTCCCTGTTCATCACCAATTCCCAAAGTTTACTCAAACTCATGTCCATTGAGTCGGTGATGCCATCCAACCATCTCATCCTCTGTTGTCCCCTTCGCCTCCTGCCTTCAATCCTTCCCAGTGTCAGGGTCTTTTCAAATGAATCAGTTCTTTGCATCAGGTGGCCAAAGTATTGGAGGTGCAGCTTCAGCATCAGTCCTTCCAATGAATATTCAGGACTGATCTCCTTTAGGATGGACCAATTGGATCTCCGTGCAGTCCAAGGGACTCTCAAGAGCCTTCTCCAACACCACACTTTTCAAAAGCATCAATTCTTTGGTGCTCAGGTTCTTTATAGTCCAACTCTCACATCCACACATGACCACTGGAAAAACCATAGCTTTGACTAGATGGACCTTTGTTGGCAAAGTAATGTCTCTGCTTTTTCATATGCTGTCTAGGTTGGTTGTAACATTTCTTCCAAGGAGTAAGAGTCTTTTAATTTCATGGCTGCAGTCACCATCTGCAGTGACTTCGGAGCCCCCCAAAAATAAAGTCAGCCACTGTTTCCACTGTTTCCCCATCTATTTGCCATGAAATGATGGGACCAGATGCCATGATCTTAGTTTTCTGAATGCTGAGCTTTAAGCCAACTTTTTCACTCTCCTCTTTCACTTTCAACAGGAGGCTCTTTAGTTCTTCTTCACTTTCTGCTGTAAGGGTGGTGTCATCTGCATATCTGAGGTTATTGATATTTCTCCCGGCAATCTTGATTCCAGCTTGTGCTTCATCCAGCCCAGTGTTTCTCATGATGTACTCTGCATATATAAGTTAAATAAGCAGGGTGACAATATATAGCCTTGATGTACTCCTTTTCCTATTTGGAACAGTATATTGTTCTATGTCCAGTTCTTACTGTTGCTTCCTGACCTGCATACAGATTTCTCAGGAGGCAGGTCAGGTGCTCTGGTATTCCCATCTCTTTAAGAATTTTCCACAGTTTGTTGTGATCCACACAGTTAAAGGCTTTGGCATAGTCAATAAACCAGAAATAGATGTTTTTCTGAAACTCTCTTGCTTTTTCAATGATCCAGCAGATGTTGGCAATTTGATCTCTGGTTCCTCTGCCTTTTCTAAAACCAGCTTGAATATGTGGAAGTTCATGGTTCATGTATTGCTGAAGCGTGGCTTGGAGAATTTTGAGCATTACTTTACTAGCGTGTGAGATGAGGGCAATTGTGCGGTAGTTTGAGCATTCTTTGGGATTGGAATGAAAACTGACCTTTTCCAGTCCTGTGGCCACCGCTGAGTTTTCCAAATTTACTGGCATACTGAGTGCAGCCCTTTCACAGCATCATCTTTCAGGATTTGAAACAGCTCAACTGGAATTCCATCACCTTCACTAGCTGTGTTCATAGTGATGCTTCCTAAGGCCCACTTGACTTCACATTCCAGGATGTCTGGTTCTAGGTGAGTGATCACACCATCGTGGTTATCTGGGTGGGTCGTGAAGATCTTTTTTGTATAGTTCTTCTATGTATTCTTGCCATCTCTTCTTAATATCTTCTGCTTCTGTTAGGTCCATACCATTTCTGTCCTTTATCAAGCTCATTTTTGCATGAAATGTTCCCTTGGTATCTCTATTTTCTTGAAGAGATCTCTAGTCTTTCCCATTGTATTATTTTCTTCTATTTCTCTGCACTGATCACTGAGGAAGGCTTTCTTATAAAAGTAAGCTAATTAGAACCAAGAATACAAAAACAATGAGTCTCATAAGTTTCTCATAGTGAGATGCCACCAATAAAATCTGTTTTACTCAACTGGCCAAAGAAGTCTCCTGAGTTCGTTAGAAACCACTGTGCTACCCTGCCCTCTCCTGCATTTATAATAATTACGTGTCAGGCAGGCAGTGTTTCAGTGTGAGACATAACCCACTTTCCTTCAACATCTGCAACCACGCCCCTTCCCACGGGGCACCTGTCATCGCGGGACTCTACATGTGCCAAGTAATGACTATTTTTTAAAAAGAAATTACCTAGCAGTAACAGCATCAAACTTGTCTACACTTAGAGAGGAAGCAAAATGAATCTGAGATCTCGCTTGCAGACATATTTGGCAATGCAGCTGGCTAACAGACTGACTAGTAGAATGATAATTACAAGTCTAACAGGAACAAATGGCAGGGGGAAAAAAACTACTACAAGTCAGTCACTATGGATACAACTGATTTTATTCACCAATGTCATTTACATTTTTCCCAGGTGTTTAATGTTTTAAAATTATGAGCTCAGGAGTCCCATGAAGGGTTGCTGAAATGATAAAAGTTGAATCTCAGAGTAACTGACCATTTCCAAATAACTTTAGGGTTACATCACCAGTAACAGGTAGAAAAGAGACACTTAGAGATCACAGAGGCCCCTCTGATCACCAAAATGGACACTTAGAGAAGACCTACAAGTTTTAGATGGAGCTAAGAACTCCAACGGACAAACGATTTGATTCCAACACCTCCCATCCTACATCTGACAAGATGAAAGCCACAGAGCCCAGGGTATGACAAGGCCCTCAGCAGAGCTTCTGTTTTGATTCTGTCAACAGAGAGAAAATGAATCAAGTCAAACAAAACAAGCAAGCAAGCAAGATATAAACAGGACATCATAAAATGACCGATTGGCCATGCCGTGTGATCAGACAGAAGGACCCTAAAAAGCCATCACGACTGATCAGTCTAGGTGCCCACACCTCCTGGGCTAAATCAGAAGGGCAGGTGCAGCCTTGGAATGATGGGAAGAGGCCACTGTAACCTAGTCCCACTCTTCCCACCTCACTTCCCTCTGCTCCTCAGCACAAACCCCCTTCCTAGATGGTATCTCCCCACCTTCTAAGTCACCCTGTGCCCCAAAGGAATGGCTCTAACACCACTTCTTCAATAAGGTCTTCTCACTGATTCCCGCACTCCAAAATACTGATGCCATCTAACTGATTCTGTTTTGTGCTTTTCTCGATTTCTCACCACTGAGCAACCTAGGTGTCTCCCCCCACCTGGATGGAGGCCCCCTGCAGACAGGGCCGGGGGCTGCAGCTTGTAGGAACAGGGCAGGATCTTGGCAGCATCTGCTCAGGGAACCGAGATCAAGACAGGCTTCTGCTTATAACTTGAACAGGAGGAAGCCCAGTCCTGACGACCAGCACCTAAAAGCAGCAGTCTGATGCCCTGCAAAGAGTAAAGGTTTGGAACACACATTCTGTCACACCAGCCATGTGATCCTGGTGACGTCAGCCCCTGGGGCTCTGATTCCTCAACCGTGAGGATATGGGGATATCAGTCCTTCTTCACAACGTCACTCTGATCTAATGACACAATACATACCGAGTGCCCTGCATCGCAGGGACACAGAACACTGGTCTCTTCCTCTCCTCCTCTCCCTCACCACCACCTCTGAAAGGGTCACCTACACCTCTCCTCTCTGCTCTCAACCCCAGCAAGTCCCGGGCTTCAGACTGCATGCCACTCACCAGCCTACACCGTTTCCTCCGCCTATGCCTCAGGGCCTTAACAAACCTGCTCTTCCAGCTTCTAAAGGGTACCTTCAGCCCAGTAAACTCCTTACTCATCCTTTGAATTCCAGGTTAACGACCACTTCCTCTGAGAAACACTTTAGTACCTTCCAAATAAAGTGAGTCACTCTCTGCTGGGTTCCCAGCCACTCTGGACTTGTTCACAAGCAGCAGAGCATCATTATCTCTACATCATTTTCCTCTACTCGTCAGTACCTCCACAGACACACTAGACGATGCTCGACTGGCACTCAGATATTTTATTAACAACTTAATTAATAGTTGAATAGACACTAACTCAGGTGAGGTGTTAAAGTATCTGAAAGCCAAAGCTGTGAGTTTCAGTTTACCAGGAACTAGAAAAATGAAGTGAGGGTTAAAGAATGTCGTTGACAATAACCTAGATGTCCACAGGGTGGCGGTGTCTCCCCATGAAAGGGATATGTGAGCAGCAGCATGGTCCCCAGTTCCTTTAGGAGAATGAATACAGGGACCCAGTACATGTACCCCCAGTACATGGGGGATGCAGGATAATAAGCTAATAACTCACAAGAAAACAGATTAAGTCAGAAAGAAGATCATCAGAAGGCAAAAAGTAATTGGGGAGATGCCACTTAATTCATTTGTTACCATATGAAAATTTATGTGAAGCCCAACTGGCCAAAAGGCTTCAAAAAGAGTAGGAGGGATGGGGTAAGGAAGAGGCTTCAGGTAAGGGCACACCTGTCCTTGCGGACACAAAGCTTCACACCCACCCCTGCCGGCCACAAACTGACATCTGGTCTGTGTGTGTGTGTGTGTATTTGAAGAGGGGGGATGTCAACCAACAGAAACTAGAGGAATGGTCCCCGTGCAAAACACACACAATCAGGACCAGAATTTAGTGCCCAAGGAGGGCATCGGGTCTGCAGGAAGGGTTCCCCCGGGAGCAGGTCAAGGGCAGCGCGGCACAGGCAGGAGGGACTGGAGCGGAGGATGCCCTGCGGGGCCAAACGGGGCGACAGCCACAGGGGCATCAGGACACACACGCACAGAGGCGGCCACCGTCCGGGAACACGGTGGGTGATACGGCCGGAAATATCCAAGGCCAGTGGGGAGGGCGCCCAGCCAGGGAGGGGTGGGGACGCGCAGTCACGTGGACCCACAAGCATCAGGGTTTGGGTCGGTTTAGAGAGGGAGGCTGCACTGTGTTATGCACACTACCCAGATGCAACACCACCTTCACACAACAGCCGCCGGCACCTGGGAGCAGCGTTACCTCCCGGGCCTACTGGCTTCCGTCAGTGGGAACTAAAGTGAAGACCATCCAAATTCCACCAAGTAAGCAGAGCCCACAAGCAAGAAACGCAGAGGGCCGGCCACCAGAGGCCACGACTACAAAAACACTTGTTTCTTTTCCTACAGCTGCTGTCCCAGTAACATCACCCAGCCTAAGGATAAAACAGAAAAAAAGAAAGTCTCCCTAAATTTCTTCCTCTGCACAGCCCACCACCACATCCTCTGGGGTCCCCTCCAAAGCCGCTGCTGAAGTTTGACATCTTATTCTATTCACCGCCACCCCCACCCCCCCAACACACACACACACGGTCACTAGTCTCTTCTGACCGGTGCAGACGTGTACTCTCAAATATACAATTATACCAAAAACCAGAGCAGGACTAACTCTGCCTTCTGACACCAGATGACCCTGTACCCTCTCACGGGAGCCCCGCAGCTAGTTCAGACCAGAGGTTCTCAGTAGGGACATGGCCAGCCCCAGGGGACAGAACCACGTCCAGCTCTTCCCCCACTAACAGCCACTACGAGGAGCCTCCACGAGGAATCGAGGAGGATTTCCCATGAACAAAGTGTTCCAGGGCTTAAAACTGTAGCCCTGACAATCGCCACCTTCCAACATGCAGATGGAAGAGTTGTGCTCTTTTTCACAAATGTATTACCACCACTTCTGCTACTGGATTTACCAAAAAGTTTAATAAAATTTTTTGTTGCTCCCTGATGGGACTCTAAGCCTTATGCTCCAAGACAAAATATATATGATACATTTTTGCGCAGCCAATGGCAGAGTGTAAGCTCACGAGAAAAGTTAAAGCAGCTCGGCCGTGTGCGACCCCGACAACACCAGATCACCATCCAAAGAAAGCCAAAGCGCACACATCACCTGTTCTCAGGCATCAAGTGTAGGACACGTGATAGAAACAGTCCTCTACCAAGGGTTAACACGCACATTCCTGACGTAAAGAACAGCAATATTGTTCTATAAAATTATATACTTCATAATATTTAATTATATACAAGCACATAACCACAAATTTCCACACTTATGAAAACACATATTACAAGCAGAGGCTGACTTTCTGTTCCATTTCCTAAAAGTTCTAAATCATAAGAAGCTACTTCACTTTTATCACTTAAAACCCTGAAAGAAAAACAGCATCATTATAACATTAAGTTTTTCAAAAATCCTTAATTTCCTCTCAACAAACTATAGTGGCTTAAATCCAACAAATAGGATAGATCAGTAAAATCGGTAAGAACTCTGATAACTGATGGAAATATTGAAGCTATTTCAGCTAAATACTTTGAAAATATTTTATTTTGAATATATTAAAATATTTTGAAAATATTTTACTTTTAAAAAATCAGTACTTTGAAAATGGGGGGGGGGGGAATACATGGACATATTTTTTTTTTAACCAGGGTAATTCACTAAACCAGCAAAGGGAATGATAACTGAAGAACTATAACAAAGATTCTATAGACTCAACATACAGTCATTCTTAACTTTATAAAATTCATTTTAAAAACAAAATGAAGGAGTGAGGTCTTAAGCGTCATTAAGTTACTCAATAAACTTTTTTTGAATGAAAGAAAAAACATTGGTGCAGATTAAATTTATGACAATCCATTCATCAGTGATTCAGCTATATTGAGGGCAGATGGCTAAACCCAAGGACTTGAGGGACAATTTCTCAAATTTAACAGAGCAGCCAAAAACTCTTCTGAAAACCACCAGTGGGTCATGAAATTCACACATCTGCGTCTTTCAGTTACACACTACAGTTTCATTTTCAGGGCAAACCTGCTCCTCACCCAGAGAAAACTGGCACCAGAAATGCTAAGAAGAACTTGTAGCCGTCCAGAAACAAACCCACCCCAAACCTGCCCAGCCCACTGCCAAGGTCAGGGTTGACACGCACTGCTAGCTCACAGCACTGTGGCCACGCTGATCAGACAGCACAGGGAGGAACCTCATTTGCTGACTACATGTAACTTCAACAGCTGAATTTAAGAAGAGTTCAGGTTTTTACTCACTAAGTAGTTTCATAGAAAATCAACACAAAGAACCTAACACCTAACCCTAACATGCAGGCTGTTTTACCTGAAAGACCATGAAGAAGGTCCTTCTCTGCTGATCTAGCAAAGGAATAACTCCTTTCAAGTAAATGCAAAAAAATAACAACTGAGAATAGACAAGATGCAAATGTCTGTGCTGGGCCACACAGACAAGCATAAATCTTGTAACCCAGTGTAGTTTCTGCCCTGATGGAGTTCACAAATTAAATACATTTTTACAGGTTTTTATTTTACTGCACTTTGATTCATCACAAAAATAAAACATTTTCAAAGATCAAAAGTAAATGTAAAAATATTGTATTTTTTAAAGCATTGCTAAGAAACCTTAAACTATCACCATATGGACATAAAACAATCTTAAGTAAGTCTATTTGTGGGTAGGCATGTATCCACGAGTATTTGAATTTTCGTACTTACACACAGCACATGCGTACATCACGATATACCAAGCTCACAGTTGAGCATCTTTATCCTGTTAAGTCTGGGCAAGGACCCAGGGGTGGGGGCAGTGGGGGAAGCAACAGCGCAAAGCAACAGCTCCTCCTCCAGGGGGAGGAGGGACCAGGGGAGAGGAGGACCAACACCACGGGGAAGGGGCAGCTCCTCCTCCAGGGGGAGGAGGGGACAGAGGTTCAGGCAGATCTGAGCACAGAATGGCCACTGGAGTAGTAAGGGGATGTGGAGGGGACAGAGAGAGGTGAGATCTGGACACAGGCTACTGTGGAAACCAGAAACCACATCACAGACTGAAAGGACTGCTAGGTCCTGGGAGAGGGGCAGCTGGGCCAAAGTTCTGCAAGATGGAGATTTAGATGAAATTGCCTTAAAAGAAGCCACTGAGTTCAATTTAACTTTATCGAGTAAGGGAAACCATTTCCTCTTCTGCAGTAAGGGGAGATAAACCCCATATCTAAGTGCTATGAAAACTCTTCTGGAAACCAAAGCACCCATTTCAACACGTGTGTGGACAGAGGGGGTGCAGTACAGTTACCTGAGTTTACAGACTGTCTGTGTGTGCTTTAAATTTAAAAAAACAAAACACATTTTTGATGGTTGAATTTCTTATCCAAAGGTTTTTATCTTATCCAAACCAAATGGTGAGGATGGCTGGCCATTAAAGAAAAAGAGAATGGACACATTTGTTTAGCTCCTTTCTTAAATTCTCTAAAGTCCCTCAGATATGAAATGTATACTGTCCCACTCAGCACTTTTAAGCCAGCAAAACAACCATATACAGTCGATAACAAATGAACGGAAGGGAGAATTTACCTGATGTTTTTGTCCACTGTGTAAAGCTAAACTAACGATACCTAACTTTCTAGGATAACAAATACTAGATCCTAAATGGGAGAGTCTACACTTTAAAAATTCCACTTCATCAGAATCACAACTCTCCCCTGAATCACAATACAACTTCAAATGGCATTCTGCCATACTGCTCATGTTAAAGTAATGCCAGGGGAGTTACTGATAGAACACTTGTCATAATTCCTTCCTAAGCAAAGCTTAAGGCAGCTAAAACAATGGGAGAACAAAATCCAAATGATGAGAACAGTGGATGGAGTAAGAACACTCCCCACTGCTGGCATTTCTGACTGTGTGTGCCTGCTCTGTATTCTCCACATGGGGCCCTGCCTATCAGCCTCGCACTGGCACCAAAGCGGGGACCCTGTGATCACTATTCCCATTTGACAGATGAGAAAAAGCGAGGCACAGAGGTGGAGTAAAAGAATACTAGGTTTACCTGGTGAAATTATGAAAATTATAGTCTTCGAAGTCACCAGCACACACACAAACAGAATAAGGAAAACTCATCTCTTGGTTATAAAACCAAATTCTGAAAGTCTCTGATATTTCGACTATACTGTGTTCTCCAAGCTCAAGCAGACAAGTCATTCCCCCCATGAGGTAAAAACAAGAGAGCCCTAGAAAAGTGGTGGTATTACTAAATCATCACAGAGAGTTTTACACACCCCAAATACAGAAGTTCTTTCATTTTTTAAAACTGCACCTATACCAACTGCTCAGAGCAAAGACAAGTCTGTTCACGGATCAGAGAGGAATCCATCATCCTTCACACGAAGTCAGCCAAAGCCTGGGAATGTGACGGTGAATCTACACTCAGTCCCTGAACTTTTGGTCTTATGAAATCATGACACACAGACTCTTCACTGCTTACACTGCCACCTGATTCTAATTTGCCGAAAGAAACAATTAACACAATCAACTTGGGCTGCAAATTCCAGCCCAAATGCAGTCAACGTAGGATATTCCAAGTCATGGCTGTGCGTGATCAGCAGAGCTTATATTCGTGGCCTAAACTGACTCCATTGAAAAAAAAAAAACAAGTAAATTTAAAACACTACAATCTAACTTCCATTTAAATGGATAACAAATAATAACTGTTAGGAAGCCAGGACAACGCGGGCAGAAGGGCTGGTGAGTTGCAGGGGCCGCCCTTGCCCCTTGGGGAGGCGCCCTCCAGCCCATGGAGAGATGTGGTCCTCACCCACAGGCACATGACATCATCTTCTATGGAGGCATGAAGGGGGTGGGGATGCTGCTGCGGAGGGGGACAGCCGAGGCTGCAGTCACCAGGTCTGGGGGGGCGAGTCCAGACCCCATGTTGAGCTGTGCTCTCGGGGCAGCTTTCTGTGAAGCCTCAGGGCCCTCCCACGTAAAACAGCGGTGATGAAAAGATCCACCAGGACGGCTGTGAGGAGGAAGTAAACTAATACACACAAAGCTTGGATTACGTATGTGGGATGAACAGAGGGCTTGTTACACATTTGCTGTTATCTCATCATCAACACGGCCCAGATCATGTTTCAGGGGGAAAGGACAAACCAATACAAAGCTGACACTGCCTGCCACTGGGCTGCTGAAACAAATTAATAATACTCATCAGAGCTCATCAACCCTAACATACGTATACCCATTCCACAGGTAGCTTTTTAAATTGCCCCTAAAAGAGAACTAATAGTCTAAATTATTTACATCTTGATTCCTTCAAGGATAAATATATTAAGGGCATCTGCCCCCAGTGTGAGTTTTCTCATTACCAATTACATTCTGGTTATTTCCT
Source organism: Cervus canadensis (assembly GCF_019320065.1). Lineage (NCBI taxonomy): Eukaryota > Metazoa > Chordata > Mammalia > Artiodactyla > Cervidae > Cervus > Cervus canadensis. The sequence goes on from NC_057386.1 coordinate 96,880,260, forward strand.
ACTCTGCTCTATTGGATGTATGTATGACTTCTGAAGCCCAAGATGGATACAGACAGCCTGGAACCATCCTGCATCAGATCCACCCATGTCTTCTTCTAAAATCCATCCGTGGGACTTCCTTGGTGGGGTCCAGTGGTTAAGAATCTGCCTTCCAATGCGGGGGACTTAGGTTTGAGCTAAGATCCCACATGCCTCAGGCGACTAAGCCTGTGCATCCCAACCTCTGAGCCCGAGCACCACAATGGAGACCCACAGCAGCTAAAATTAAAAAGAAAAAAATTCACCCCTGACTGTCCCATTTCTTCTGTCTTTGCCCCAGTTCAAATATCATCATCTCAGATTCTGGCAGTGGCCTCCTGACAGATCTCCCTGCCAGTTCACTCAATCCAACTCTGTGCTTTCAGACAGACACAGATCCTATCTTTGAAGGAATAAATGGGGCTGGAAGGCCTCTGGTCACGTCATTTTGCTGCTTGAAAACTAGCCACTTACCTGAAGATTAAAAGACACTTAAGAAAGATACCAACCAATAAACAAACTGTACCCAAAAAATTTAATTTTCATGATATGAAAGAATTATGTTTTGAGGTTTGATGATAAAAAAAAAAAGCTTAGCCACAGTATTGAGTCTATCTTTTAAAGATAAAAATACATATCAAAACAATTATGGGTGAATTGATATGTCTGGATTTCCTTCAAAATAATCTACTGGAGGTGGAGTAAGAGGTAAAGCACTGTTGGTGATCAGTGGATAGTGTGGCATGATGAACCCATGGGGGTCTGTTTTATTACCATGTCACTAATACTGTGCACATTTGTGATTTTCCATAATAAAATGTAATTGAAAAGGAAGAGCACTCATTTCCAGTTGCCTAAAGAAGCAAGAATGACTTTTTTAACAACACGTTCACAAGCAAACGTGACTGGGACCTACCTCTTCTCTTGACCCCACAACACGCCAGGCCACTCGCACTAAACTTGCCACACTGTTCAGAATGTGCGGCCAGGCCCCTCCCCTCTCTGTGCCCCTGTGTACATGTTGTCTCCTGCCAGGAAAGTCTCTCGAGGCCCCAGACACACCAGGAGACATAGTACAAAGGGCCACTTCCCCCGGACCCTCCCCTGCGCCCCTGCTGTGCAAACCCATAGTCTCCGTCATTCTGGTTGGTTAGTTTTTGTTGCTGCTGTTTTCCATTTTTTTCTGTTTGTACTTCTACCAAAAGATTATAAAATCTCCTTAAGGGCAGATGCTGTATCTTATTTATTTCCATAAAGACTCCTTATAATATGCATGAAAAGTAGTAATTATTTAGTAAGTGCCTTGAAAAACAGGAAGAAAAGTCAACAGAACAACCATCACTCATGGCAAACATTATGAGCAGAATTATGTCTATTAGATCAGAACTTCCACATCCTTAATACACCAATATTTATCTACCGCGTGCTTATCACATTCTGAAGAAACTAGTTGCCACTGTTTCAAGGAGTGTGTGACACACCTAAAAAAGAATACCAATATGATTTAAGGAGGAAACTAAGCCTGGGGGGGCACAGGCAGCTTATTTTCCTGTTGGGGGTCCAGTGGTTAGGACTCTGCGGTTTCACCACTAGGGCCCAGGTTCAATAGCTGGTTGGGAAACTAAGATCCCAGATGCCACAGGGTGCAGTCAAAAAAAAAAAAACAAAACAAGTCAAAATATGGCATTTATGCTATCATTACATTTCATGTGGTGTGATGGTGGGAATACATACATTTTGTTCCTTTGGAAAGACTCCAGTCCAGACTATTTCTCACTTCATAACAACAAAAGTCAAAATACTCCATAATGTCAAATACCATCTCTGAACTACATGAGAGACACATAAATGCACATGCGGACTTATCAGCAAAGGGCTGCAAAGTTTTACTTTATGACCGGAAACAGCTGAAATGCTTCCCATTGCTACAGCATGCAATAAAATTTAATGCAAAATTAAGTAACGCTGACTTGACAAGGTGTCCCTAGTAATTCTCTGACACTCTCAGTGCATCATTTAGCTGCCATGTTACGCACGGTGCAAAGAAAAAGGAAGCACCTACTAGTACAAAACTTCATTGGCTTCATGTCTTTCGTATCTCACAGTTTCACACATCAACCTGTAAAACAAAAAATGAAGACTTGAGTTCACCATTTGTCACTGAAAAACAGACTAATAGTTTTAAATTGTAAATGAGACATTATGTAGAAAATTAAGATTATTTCTATGAATTGTCACGACCATTTATTGGCCTCAAGGTAAACATTTATGGTACTTAGGTTAACAAAGTAAAATGAAATCTGGTAAAGAAATGCTTGAAAAGAAACATTTTGTTAGATGTCAGCTTCACCAGGTTTATTTCATAGAGAACAAAATTGTATGTATTTTTTGTAAAGGATATGTGGACAAACTAATGTTCTCCAAGGTAAATAGAAAATGAAAAGGAAGCTGAAAACCAAAAAGGAAAACCTATTAATTTAAAAAGTGATAACGTCATCCACAGTTTAACACTGATGTTACTTAACGGTATGGAATTTCAGACAAAAGTAGGCTTTCATTAAAGTCATTATTTTTATGACTAAAATGACTAAACAGATGCTTTATAACTTAAAGATTTGTTATTTCAGCTGATTCATCTCTGGGGGGGGGAATTATGAAAATTATGGAAAACATGAATGTTTAAATATTCAAAATTACCTCAAGAACAGCATCTTCAAAAAGCATCTTATTATATTAAGCCCAAGTAAAATGTCCCAAAAGTACAGATATGCAAAAGAGAAAATGACTATTTCTTCCTAAGGAGAAACTAAGAAGGAATAAAAAGGACTGACTACAAAAGTGATTACTTCAACCGCATCTGCAGTTTGGTCAGTGGGGCTACCAACCTCCAATCTGTGAAACACTGGGATCAACACACACAGATACCTTCCCTGTCTGCAAACTCCAAACAATGCCACTCTTGATATTTTCTTTCACTTGAAAACAACTCTCCTGAGTTCTCTTTTGCCTTGCTCTTCCTGCGACCACCACCCTACTTCAGAGTCCCTCAGCCTCTCAACCCCTATCCCGAAACATTCACTGAACTCCAGGAGGCAGCATGGATCCTTGAACACACATTAGACACAGTTTTAAGTGACTGAATCACACGAAGTCTTCCCAGGAAGGGATGAGAGACTTAAGTAATCGGTCTAAAAATACCAAGTCTTAAATTACATAACAGGCCTGCCCTGTTTCCAGTCGCATCCTCTCCAAGATCTCAGTCCTCCTACAGTGGCTCCTGGGCTCCTGCACGCTCATCTCCTCCCTCACCATCACCCGTTTCTCCCTCTCTCCTGAATGGCTTCCTTTGATACATAAACACGCCTTATGTCCATCGCCCATACAGAGGGAGGGGACACTCTTGACCCCACAGCCCCTCCAGCTGCTACCCACACTCTGCTTTTCCCATGATGGAAATTCTCTTTTAGAGTCGTCTACATAAATAAACTGTCTCCATTCTCTCATCCTCCTCCCACTCCTCCATCACCAGGTCCCTGAAACTCAACAACAACAACAACAACAAAAAAAAAACACCTCTAAGAATTACAGCATCCTCTCTGTTGCCTAAGTCTTTTCTGACTTTGTATCAATTCCACTTCTCAGTAGCATGTGATGACTCCCTTTTCCTTACAGCATTATCTTGTCTATGTCTCCTGGTTTTCCTCTTACTCAGTTCAGTTCAGTCGCTCAGTCGTGTCCGACTCTTGGCGACCCCATGGACTGCGGCACGCCAGGCCTCCCTGTCCATCACCAACTCCCAGAGTTTACTCAAACTCATGTCCACTGAGTCAGTGATGCCATCCAATCATCTCATCCTCTGTCATCCCCTTCTCCTCCCGCCCTCAATCCTTCCCAGCATCCGGGCCTTATGAAATGAGTCAGCTCTTCACATCAGGTGGCCAAAGTACTGGAGCTTCAGCTTCAGCATCAGTCCTTCCAGTGAATATTCAAGACTGATTTCCTTTAGGATGCACTTGTTGGATCTCTTTGCAGTCCAAGGGACTCTCAAGAGTCTTCTCCAACACCACAGTTCAAAAGCATCAATCGTTCGGTGCTCAGCTTTCTTTATATAGTCCAACTCTCACATCCATACATGACCACTGGAAAAACCATAGCTTTGACTAGATGGACCTCTGTTGGCAAAGTAATGTCTCTGCTTTTTAACATGCTGTCTAGGTTAGTGATAATTTTTCTTCCAAGGAGTAAGTGTCTTTTAATTTCATGGCTGCAGTTACCATCCGCAGTGATTTTGGAGTCCAAAAAAATAAAGTCTGTCACTGTTTCCACTGTTTCCCTATCTACTTGCCATCAAGTGATGGGGCCGGATGCCATGATCTTAGTTTTCTGAATGTTGAGCTTTAAGCCAACTTTTTCATTCTCCTCTTTCACTTTCAACAAGAGGCTCTTAGTTCTTCTTCACTTTCTGCTGTAAGGGTGGTGTCATCTGCATATCTGAGGTTATTGATATTTCTCCTAGCAATTTTGATTCCAGCTTGTGCTTCATCCAGCCCAACATTTCTCATGATGGACTCTGTAAATAAGTTAAATAAGCAGAGTGACAATATACAGCCTTGACATACTCCTTTCCCGATTTGGGACCAGTCTGTTCCATGTCCAGTTCTAACTGTTGCCTCCTGACCTGCAAAAAAAGGTTTCTCAAGAGGCAGGTCAGGTGGCCTGGTATTTCTACCTTTAAGAATTTTCCGGTTTGTTGTGATCCACACAGTTAAAGGCTTTGGCATAGTCAGTAAAGCAGAAGTAGATGTTTTTCTGAAACTTTCTTGCTTTGTCGATGATCCAATGGATGTTGGCAATTTGATCTCTGGTTCCTCTGCCTTTTCTAAATCCAGCTTGAACATATGGAATTTCATGGTTCACGGACTGTTGAAGCCTTGCTTGGGGAATTTTGAGCATTACTAGTAAGTGAGATTAATGCAACTGTGTGGTAGTTTGAATGTTCTTTGGCATTGCCTTTCTTTGGGATTGGAATGAAAACTGACCATTTCCAGTCCTGTGGCCACTGCTGAGTTTTCCAAATTTACTGGCATATGAGTGCAGCACTTTCACAGCATCCTCTTTTAGGATTTGAGACAGCCCAACTGGAATTCCATCACCTCCACTAGCTTTGTTCACAGTGATGCTTCCTATGGCCCACTTGACTTCACATTCCAGGATGTCTGGCTCTAGGTGAGCGATCACACCATCATGATTATCTGGGTCATGAAGATCTTTTTTGTATAGTGCTTCTGTGTATTCTTGCCACCTCTTCTTAATGTTTTCTGCTTCTTTTAGGCCCATACCATTTCTGTTCTTTATTGTGCCCACCTTTGCATGAAATGGTCTCCTGGTATCTCTAATTTTCCTGAAGACATCTCCAGTCTGTCCCACTCGGTCGTTCTCTGTTCCTTACTAACCATTCTTCTGTCTCCTTTGGAGTCCCTGCCCCTGCCCATTCCTCGACCTCACTTACTTTTTTTGGCCACGTCATGGGGTTTGTGGGATCTAAGTTTCCTGACCAGGGATTGAACCCAGACCCCCCGCAGTAACAGTGCAGAGTCCTAACCACTTGACCACCACGGAAGTCCCTACTTGACTTCTAAATGGACCACCTCCAGGGGCTGTCAGTCCTCTTCTCCTCTGCACCATGTGATCTCATCCAGTCTGTGATTTTTAACTTCATCCATAAACTGATGGCTTCCAAAGCCATGCCCCACACCTAACCCCTCACTGTGATACCCACTCTTCTAAATGCCTACTTCGTATAATAGCCATTTCATCTTCAAAACATCCAAAAAGATTTTAAATTTCTACCCCACAAATCTGCTTTCCCCCAGTCAGAACCCAACTGTTTAGGCCCAAAACTCTGGAGTCAACATCCTTGACTCCTCTCTTTTCTTCACATCCTGTCTTTCCACCAGCTCCTGTTTCCAAAAGACATCCTCCCAAGCTGACCACGTTCACCACCCACCTGTGAAAACCTGGCATCAGTCATCATGCTCACATGCTCAGTCGCTCAGTCTTGTCTGACTCTGCGGCCCCACCGACTGTAGCCTGCGAGGCTCCTATGTCTATGGGATTATCAAGGCAAGAATACTGGAGTGGGTTGCCATTTACTCCTCCAAGGGATCTTCCCAACCCAGGGACAGGACCCAAGTTTCCTGCAGCTCCAGCACTGGGAGGCAGATTCTTCACTGCTGACCCACCTGGGAAACCCGTCTAAGCCATCATCCCTCTATGATCTCCTACGAGGACGACAGAGGTCGTCTCCGCTTCTCTTCTGCACACCTGTTGCCTTTAGGTGTTCTCCCGACACACGGTCACAGCATCTCACACCTGCTCTTAATCTCTGCTGTCTTCAGGAGAAAATCCAAGCCCCTGTCCTTGAATACACAGCCCTGTCTGCTGACCACTCCGAGCATCCCGACCTACACTCACCTTCCCATGGCTCCTGCCTGCTCCTACCCAGAGCATCAGGGCCCCTCAGCACCGTGGGGATCCCTAAGCAGCTGAGCCAACACAACTGCTCCCTCTTTTCGACACAAAGTCAGAGCAGCCCAACATGCTAACATCTGAATGAAACAACAACGGTCCACACAACTAAGTCCTGTCTGCCCCACTAGGAACAGAAGCTCCGTGGCGGCAGGGGTCCGGTCGACTTCACTGCGGCATCCCCACAGCCGACCTGATTTCCAGCACATAGCAGGCATGCAGGCGACAATTGCTGACTGCATAAATCAGCCTAACCAACAGAAGATCAGGACAAAATCATCTATATGACAATGCTGTAAATCATGGGAAAAGTACAAAAATATTTTTTTTTAAATGCTGTTAATGGAATGTTTGATCTTCCCTGAATTCCTAAAGAATATACTAGCCACATTTTAGTTGTCCCTTAATGTCTGTGTAATTGCCTGTGTAATAATAATTATGCTCATCCATAATGCTGAAGAATGTATACATGGACACACACACATATACTATATACAACTATATATATAGTTTTGTATGTGTGTGTGTATATATATATACAGTTTTGTGTATATATATATATACTCTTCCCCCCGCCAGCAAGCTCTTGTTTCCAACACCTCAACTCCCAGCTGGAGTTTCCTCCTCCCCTTTGGCAAATATGCCGCTTCTAATCCATATGGATTAAGGGAGTGAACATTAGAAAAATGACGCTGTGCGGGAAGGACACCCAGGTTTTCAGTGAAGCTCGGAAACCTCAGATTGTGTAGAGTGAGCGACCTGACAGCAACACAGCCAACTGACTGCACGTGACCAAGCGCTCGGGATCCACGCCCTGGATGCCCCACCGCGCACCAAGCGGGGCTCCCGAGGAGGAACGCCTCCCCGCCTGCAACCCCAGATACCAGTGTCCTGCTGCCCAGTACTGAGGAAACAGACTTGGAAAATCTTACGAGCTGCTTTTTTTTTTTTTCCCTAAATTTGGAAAACTGCGTTACATGTAAGTCTTAACTGCTCTCTATCAATCCCACAGGGAAAACTTTTATTTATAAAATTCAAAGGAAGTAACATCTAAATAAGATGCACTTTTCCCAGAAATGGTGGTTACTACAAAGCAGTTTATCCAAGTCATTGAGTTTATCTGTACCTCTTTTCTAGCTATTATTCATTTTAGTGTTCCAATCTTGTTCTAAAAAAGGACTTAGTTTCAGCTAATGTTTTCCATAAATATGAGAAACAAACGACTTTTCAACATAAGCAGAACAAGGTACACATCCTAAAGGTGTCTCCTTTTAAGTTCATGCCAACAAAGTTGAATGATCTCCAAAATGGACTTTTTAAGGTACAAATACACTAAACCATACTGTTGAAGTAATCAGTTATTTCCAGCCAAAATTTACTTTTGAAACAGTAGGAAATTGATGGTTCTGAGGCAGGTTAAGGGGTGTATGGGGCTTTATTATATTACCTCTACTTTTTTAATATTGAAAATCTTCATAAGATGTATTAAAATTTTCCTCTTTTTATTGCATAGAATTACTATTACCTTAAATAATTTTATGACCACATATACTACAGACACACATTAGATAATTAATATAATCTAATTATCGAAATATTACCCATGTGAATTTTTATATGCATATGGCAAAGTGACATTTGCATTTGTATATTAATCAATTTGCATTTTCAGGTTAACTGCACTCAGTAAAACAGATAACTGGCACTACAGGCTTTTCCTAGGATAGCTGCCATCAAAACTCATAAAATTAAAATTTCACACTTTAGAAATTATCCTCGCTTTAATTTGAGCCATCTTCTAAATTCCCAATGGTTTGGCCCTTTCTAATAAAACTTGACTGAATTTTTAAACACTTAACCTACAATCTATTTTAAATGATTTTCATTAAAAATTTAATTTTAGAAGTATTCAATCCTCTTGATATGTTTTTCAATTAACAACTAAATATGAAATTGACATGCTCAAAAATTAATTAGTGTTTAAAGAGTAAAAGGGAAATACATAGAAAAAGTATTCCTTTCATAATTAAAAACTGCTGGTATCAAAAGTATCTGGAGATGGAGGAAACAGAATTTTCCCATAACTTCCTAGTTGGTGTTTATATGCAATCCATCTTCCCAAGGTCCTTTCTTTTCTGTTCCAGTTAATCACTAGATTATACAAGATGTTTTGATCTTTTAGTATAAGCCCAGAAAACCATAAATAAGGCTGCTGTGTTGCTGTAGAAGAGAAGCGATAAGATTTTTATGAGTTGACTCGCATAAAACCAACTATGGTATAAAGTGAGTTTCCCAGAAAAGGGCAGACAACTTAATGCAATAAATATATTCCACACAAAGACCTAAAACAGTGAACCGAGTCATTCTCTGAACAGTTAAAAACATTCTGGTTTCATATGTATGAGTGCTAAGAAATTGATTTTTATTTACCAGGATGGCAAACAATGCTCCTTTGGTGGATTCACCAAGTGGTGTTTATTACTTTAGGTGAGAAGATGGACAGAAAGGAGAGAGGTGATCACTCTGGCAGAAATGTCAAAAACTACCACATGGATATAAAACTTACAAGGCCAAGCACGGAGGCCAGATGAGGCAGCGTGTTCAGAAGTAAGTTATCTTTAATCCTGCTTCTACAGGATAATAAATGATCACACCAAACTCTCCCATCCCACTGTCATTCATCTTAAATTGACTCACCTAAGCTGATGCTCTCTCAGGTTGGACAAGGCTTCCATCCCGTGTAAGTAGGAATACACTATTTCCAGATCCTGTTTGAAAAAAAAAGGACAGGAATTATTAGACTTGTCAGAAAAAGAGGCTTCTAAGATAAGTCATTATATTTACAGGCCAAATTAAAGATAGCCTTTTTCCAAATAAAAGTTTTTTAGACATCAAAAATCACATTTATATATTTCAAGAGAAATCCTGGGCCTACACAATGTCATCCATCACAACTGCCTTTGGGACATATACAATGGCCATAAAAATATAAATGACACTGGCTCAAAGTTATGAAAATAAATTCCTCATAAGTTGTTACCAATTATTTTCTGGCTTTATCAGTAAAATATCAAAAGTAAGGTTTTAATTGTAAAGTATAAATATTTGCCAATTCAGTCATTATTTTCTTAATTAATGCATGTTACTTCATGCCTACACTTAAAGATGAGCATGAATCCAATTTTTCTTTTCAATTCTTACCAAGTCACATTACTTACATGCAGAAATATTTAAATTTAAATATTCTCTTTTTAAAAAAGAGACACATGTCTTGTTTTTCCAGATCATGTTACAATACGTAGAAAAAAAGAGTCCTAGTAATCATTGAAAGTTAGAACAAGTAAAGATTCAAAATCCTGTTTATATTGATTTACAAGCAAGGAACCTTTACTGATTTACAAGCAAGGTTCCTTTACAAGCAAGGAACCAGCATTTTTTTTTCATTGCGGTACAGTTGATGTATATTATTATGTAAGTCTTAGGTGTACATGAGTTAGTATTTTAAGACTCCAATGAATAGCAGCTTCTGATTTCAAGAATATGAATAGATATTTACTCCTCCTCCAAATAGTGGCCAAAATCTAAAACAAACATATTTTTAAATATCTGTAAAATTATCCTCTTCCTTTTTAAAACAAAAGCCCTATTGAGATATTCACACATTTTTTCTGGTGGGAGACCGCAGGACCAGGGAGGGGGTGCAAAAACCTCCACCCCCACCCCACACTGAGGCGACACCTCCTTCTACAGAGTCGCTGTAAGCAGGTCCAGGGGTTCTCAGATATGTCAGAACTCAAGATTTATCACTTGTGAATAATTCACGGTTTGTCTTTGTCAAACACCATCATAATTCCTGGCATTTTACCACCCAAAAAACAACCCCATAACCATTAGTACTTTCTCCCCATCCTCCCTTCCCTAGCTCCTGGCAAGCATTAACCTGCTTTGTGCCTACGGAATTGCCTATTTTGGACATTTCATGTAAATGGAATCTCACAATGGAATACACGCTCTTTTGTGACTGGCTTCTTTCTCTTGGCCTAATACCTTTAGGGTTCCTCTCCCCTGCAGCAGACAATGATACTTTCCTTTGTATCGCAAAATAATATTCCACGGTAGACAGATGCCACGTTTCGTTTATCCATTCATCAGCTGATGGACATTTGGGCTTTTCCTGCTTTATGACTGGCATGAATAATGCTGTTATCAACTCTCGTGCATACATTTCTGCTTACACACCTGTCTTTAGTTCTCATGGGAATGTATATACCTGGAGGAGAACTGCTCATTCATAAGATAACTCTTGTCTTTAGCTTGTTTACCTAAGTGGCTATGTCACTTATAATCCTATCAGCAGGGTCTGAGGACTCTAATTTCTCCACATACATCCTTGTCAACACTAGTGTCTGTCTTTTCTATTTTAGCCTTCCTAGGTGTGTTTGAAAGTGTTGATTTGTATTTCCCTAATGACAATTTTTCACGTGCTTACTGGCCATTTACACGTCTTTGGGTAAATATTCAATTCTTTGTTCACTTTTTAATTGGGCTATGTGTCTTCATCATCGCATGTTAAGGATTGTTTATGTATTCTGGACAGAAGGCCCTCTCCAGACACGTTATTGGGTAACACTGTCTCCCTTTCAGTGGGCTGTCATTTCACTTTCTGGGATAGCGCCCTCTGAAGCACAGGGTTTTTAATTCTGATGAAGTTCAACTTGTCTACTCTTCTGTTATGTATGCTTGTATAGTCAGATTTAAGAAACAGTTATCTGATCCAAGGTCACAAAGATTTATTAATATATTTGCTTCTACATAGAGTTTCTTCTTCTACAGTCGTAGCTCTTATGTTTAAGTCTATACTCTGTTTTTATTACATATACAGTAAGGTAAGCATTCAACTTCATTCTTCTACATGTAGATATCCAGTTATCTTATCGTCCTTTGTTGGAATACACTATTGTTCCCCCAGTAAACTGTATCGTTACCCCTGCTGAAGATCAATGGATCACAAATGCCAGTATTTATTTCTGTACTCTGAGAGCTATTCCATTGGTCTACAAGTCCGTCCTTATGCCAGAACCACATAAGGTCTCATTTATGCAGCTTTGGAGCAAGTGTGAAATCAGAAATTGTGAATGTTTCAATCTTATTCTACTTTCTTGGGTACATGTGAATTTTAGAATCAGCTTGTAAATCTCTACAGAAAAGCCAGCTTTAAAAAGATTGCAATGAAACTAAAGATCAATTCGGGTAGCGTTGCTCCTGTAACAAAATTAAGTCTCCTAATCCATGACATGGGATGTTTTTCCCTTTACTTAGGCCTTCCTTAATTTCTTTCAACAAAGTTCTGTATTTTTCATTGCACAAATCTTGTACTATTTCAGTTAAATTTAATCCTCTGTCTCCGGTAAGAAAAAAATTTTGTAACATTAAGGGTACCTTTGAGAACAATTCAAACTGCACCTGCAATTAGATTTCATACATTAAGCGCACAGATAATAGACAATGATTTACAGAATAAATTAGGCAAGGAAACGAAAACCTTTCTAAGAGGATTCCAAGAAGATTTTAGAACAATATTATGATGTGTTGGTGGGGGTGGTAGAGGGAAGACCTCATTTATGGTTCTCAATTGCCCCAATTTAAAACTTATCAATACAGAAATTTAAAGTAGCACCTTCTGATGGTAAACTTTCAGATAAAGTGATGGACTTTCATTTTGTTCATCTGTAGCTTTGTTATTTCCCACAAATCTTGTAAAAGCTATTTATAGACTGAAATCTACATACAGATCTAAAAATTCAATACAAATAAGAAAGCTAAAACAAAACCATTCCCACTATCCAGTTAACAGTGTGCATTCCTAAACCCCTTCTTTAGAAGCAATCCTACCCCAATCATAATAGTCTATGTGCAGGTAGGAAAAGCCAATAAAAATGTCTCAAATAATTGGTTTTCTTTAATCCTCATAATAGAAAGTCCTTCTGAATAATGCTAAGATTCACATTCTATTTTATGTATTATAAATGTGTGTGCTGCTGCAGTCCTTAAATAGTAACAGAGAAACTACCCTCCCATTTCTGAAGAGTTTATAATCTAACACAAAAGTCTGACCTCTTTTTCACTGAAATATTGATCAACCTGTTGCTGCCCAAGGCCCACAGTACTTCTAACAGACAAGACTATTTACATTCATTAACCCTAATCAGGCACATACATTTACACTGAAAAAGTGTATTTAGCAAAGGAAATAGGAATTTAGAAAGAAATAGGAATTTTCAAAAGTGCAGGTCTCTGGGTCAGGAAGATCCCCTGGAGAAAGGAACGGCTACCCACTCCAGTATTCTTGCCTGAAGAATTCCATGGACAGAGTCTGGTGGGCTACAGATCACGGAGTCACAGAGGGTCAGATGACACCCAGAGTTTCCTCTATTACTCTTAGAGCAAGTCTAAAAGAAACGTGTCACGTGGTCTGTGCCACAAGCAGCTTGGAAACTCCAGGACAGACACCACGTTTCCACGTGAAGCTGTCACAGGGAAGGCAGTTTCATCTAGCTGGAATTAGATGACTTTACACAGAGTCCACACCTCAACCTGAGATCTCTTCTCTGTAACTAACAAGGTCAATGTAACTCACTGATGTCTGCAGGCAACAAGTAAGATGATGTAATGTTTCGCTGTGACCAGCACAGGTTTGGGTGAGTCAGAAAGCTTAGGAAAAGGCATCAGGAAATCTCTGGTCTCAGACTGCCAGGGATGAAAGACAACGAGACACAGAGATTCAGACTAAGGAAGGGGAAAGCTGCTGGTAGCCAGGCTTTCAGCAACACACAGCCCGAGAGCCAAAGACTGGGTGTACTAGAGCAGAGGGACTGCAGGGGACTTAAAGACACGGAGAGGCAAAAAGGAAGACAGGTTTTCCTCTCCTCTCCTAGGGGCAAGGTGGGCTGGGTGGTAATTTGAAATAGGCAGATGCGGTCTTTTCTTTCTTATCAATGTCTTCTACCCTTTCCCCAGGTGTCCAGTGGCCTGGATCACCTCCACCCTCAGGTCTAGGTGCCCCACTCTGGTCTAAAAGCAAAAGAGTCATCATCTGACCTGAAGCAAATGTGAGTGATCAGAGGGGTCTTGCATCTTCCCAGGGGAACTATTGGTCGGCGTCTACATTTCCACAGTCCAAATAAACCTCCAGGTGGCCGGAGGTTTCAGAAATGAAATACATTGGTGCGTGGGGGACAAGACCCGGGGATCCAGGCTCTGCCAGGAGCCACCCCACCCCTCAGCACCTGCCCCCACACTTCCTCCACTTTCCATGCAGAGGTTTCAACACTCATCGCCCCTTCAGGGTTGGCCTTTTCCAAAATAACCTATGAACTGGTACACGGAACTGCCTTCACCCAGCAAGGAAACAAACAGGCATAAGGGCAGGTGCTGAAGAGACTTGCTGCTCAAACCAATCAGAGACCTGCCACATGGATGGCCTCTCAGAGCAAACTCCCTCGTAAGACGAACAAGGAAACATATGCCCTTCCAGGACTTACATTCTTTGATGCTTTTTTTCCCCCTTTCTACACAAAGAAACATTCAGAGTGAAGTTTTCAACAAACTTGACTATAGGGAAAAAATGCTGGAGAATTACATCACCTTAAATGCTCCAACTGTCATTTGTCAAGAAACTAAGATTTGCAAACAACCTTCTAACCTCCCGCTGCACCTCCCATGACAAATAATATCCACATAACCACTGCTATTTTTAAAAGACCCTCAAAAATATAACTGATCCCCCCCCAAATTCTTTAGTCTTAGATACAAACAGGAAAATCTTGCTTTAACTAGGAAGCAGCATTTTTCAAAACAATAGATCTTTTCAAGGAAGGACATCCTTTTTTCAAAAATAGATGTTATTTGAAAGCAGAAAAAAGTCATAAAACTGCTATAGCCCTGTAGACAAGAACACGGATGTACTGATGGGAATGCGGTATTCCATGAAAAAGACTTTTTTTGGCCCCAAATATAAACCAGGTATCAAACCCAAAAGTATTCTCTAAGTCAGAAGTACTCAACCTTTTGGTCAGTAGGGACCAGTTTCCACAGACTGGGGTGGGGGCGAGGGATGGTCCCGGGGGTATGGTTCAGGCAGTAATGAGAGTGATGGGCAGCAGCAGATGAAGCCTCACTCACTTTGCCCACAATTCACCTCCTGCGGTGCAGCCTGGTTCCTAAAATCTGACCCGGGAGTTGGGGACCCCTGCTGTAGGTCACTGAGGAGAATGACTGCTCACAACCTAAGGAATCCTCTTGCTCAGAGTCTGTAAACAGAACCCAGGGCCAACAGGAAGAAGTCAGGAAAGCTTTCCACACTGTGGGAGCCTTCTCCGGTACCTTCTAAGAGGCTCGCTCAGGAGGGAATCAGCCTCAGAGCAAACTCAAGATTCACCAGGAACTAGGTTTTAACTCCCCTCATTTACCAGCATGAGGACTGGCTAAGCACTGAGGGTGTATTTTAACATGACCTTTGAAGAGCTGAGAGAGGAGACCGTCCCTCACCTTCCTGGTCCCCCTCCTCCAAAGATGCTCTTGCAAATGGAGTGTGTGGGGCGGGGGGGCGGGGAGGTTTGCTACACTCTACTATGAGAAACAATATATCCTTCTCCTTTAAAGTGAATTCTTATTTCATATATGAAGCTACATATTTGAACCAGAATCACAAGTAAGGTACAACCTTGCAGTTAGTTATAAGATCAATTCAAGAGGTAAGGTTGATCCCTTTAAAAAGACTGTATCTCAATCATCACAGAAACTAAGGCCGAGACCACGCTAGAGCTCAAGGCCCACATGGTGAACCGCCCCGCCAGCCTCTCAGGACCGGAGACTGCAATGACCCACCGCTCTCTGTTGCCTAGACAACAAGGTGCTGCATCCTTCCAGCCAAAGACCACTAGCAAGGAATTACAGTTCTGTCCTGCACAATAATGACAAGGAGGTTAAAAGCCAAACTATCCAAGGCTCAAACTCCCGGCCACAGCCAGGAGATCGAGGACCAAAGTTGGGGGGACATCTGCTGGCTTTGCTGTGTCTACCCACACCAGAGTAAGCTTAAAAAGTTTTACCAAGGAGAGGCCAAGGTTCTCTAACTAAAACATTTAAAAACCACCCTTGGAAGGTTAATGGAAAGAACATGAGCTCTGGTGTCCTCCTCCCCACTGCTGCAAAGGCCAGCAACCCTGGATGTGTTACTGAGACACTATTTGCATACCAGCATAAAGATCGTCTGGAGGAAGACATGGCAACCCACTCCAGTATGCCTGCCTAGAGAACCCCATGGACAGAAAAGCCTAGCGAGCTACATGGGGTTGCAAAGAGCTGGACAGGGCTGAAGTGACGGCACACATGCATATATGACTCTTCTTCTTGACTGGGTCATGTGACTAAAAGATACATAGTTTCATAATGACACAGGGCATATACAGACCCTTGAGAAGCAGGGCGGCTGATTTCACCTGTGAGATTTGCAGAAAGGCAGGCACACAGTAACATCAAGAATTACAAACTTTTAAATACTGCAGAAATTTATATACATTAGAATTTGTATATATCAATGAATCCTTTTCATATATTTATCTGGCCAAAAAATAAGTCAAATGAATTATTTATAAAACATGCACAGGGCCCCTGGATGACCATCTGTATCAATCCAGCCTTTATACCACAGATGGTATAAAGGGAGCCAACCAGCCCCAGAGCACAGACCTGCCTGCACTTTTCGAGCCTGTCACTACCGGCTCCCAAAGCCCCCAGGCTGGCTTCCCAATAAAGCCCCCACCAATAGTCTTTGCATCCCTCCCATAGAGATGGCTGGCAGCGTGGGGCCCAGCCTAACACAGTCCCTCGACCACACTGGTTCTCCCTCACCCCTGAGAAAGTGTCCTACAACTCGACCCAGCAGTGGCAGGGACTGCTTCCTCAGCCACCCACACGGGCCCCCTGTGAGCTCTGTGCAGCCACTTTACATTTCATCTCCTCCGTCAGAGAAGAAACACCTCAAAGTCACTGTTTTACACGTTGTTCTAATCTCTGCATCTAGCAACAGGCTGTGTTGCAAAGAAGGAACAGGGTCACACTCTTGCAGGGCTGATGGTATCCACGTCCTGCAAGTAAGGTGAGCTCGACCTCTGGGCGAAACCAGGACAAAGGCAAGGGGGAAAGCTGTTAGCACGGGTACCCAGACAAGGCTGAGGCAATTCTGCATGTGGCCACCAGGGGGCAGAGAGGACTAGCAGTCCCTCTAGGGCTTACACACCTAAGTAGGAGATAGATCTTTACATCATCCCTTAGGGTTGTGCAGAGACCAGGACCATCTTTTCTCCTCTGTCCCTAATGAAAGGGCATGAGGGATGGGAGACAGGCCCACCAGCACTCTTGCTAAAATCATTTCATTTCTATCATCCCCAGGAGGGAAAAGTCATATTTTAAACCTGTCCTCCACCCCCACCCCTCACAATTTGGTAAAGCACCAGAACCTTTAAAACAAAAATATTCCATCCTGTGATAACTGCTGTCATCACATACTTCAGGGAAATATAAGGAAAAATCCATGGTGGACTGTTATGATTTTGAGTAAAACTTTTTTTTTTTGACTGTTATGATTAGTTTATTAATTGTGACAAGTGTACCATACTTGTAAAATATCAATAGGAGAAACTGTGAGGAGGATATATGAGAACTCTTTATACCAGCTTCTCAACTTTTCTGTAAACCTAAAACCGTTCTAAAAATAAAGTTCCTTTAATTAATTTTTATTGGAGTATAGTTGATTTATAAGGTTGTGTTAGTTTCTGCTATATGGCAAAGTGATTCAGTAAAACTCTTAACTTTGTTCTTAAACAGCAATTTCAACCTAAATCTTATGAAGGCTTGTTTCTACGTTTACTATAACTTATATCCAAAAGGAAGACTGTGCCCCAGAGCTGTGATTTCATTCAAATTCACAAGTCAAAACGCAGGAAAATCTGTGATTATATTCCAGTCATCTACAACTCGGTTTGGAGGCATTTCTTCAGCCCTGAACTCTTGAGCAACTGCATGTTTTAAAGACAGGTGGATAAGGAATTCCAGAAGTAAAAGATACTGATTTAAGTTATTGCGTTTGTCCAAAACTACCTCAAGGGTTCTTTAGAGCCTTAAAAAAAAAGAGTTTTTGAATAGTTCCTAAACTTGAGACAGAAGTCATTCTAAGGTAATTACCTTTTGAATTAACCATGAAAATTACAAAACAGACCTCAGTTAAGCAGAGCACACCCTTGCCCCATGCTTCCTCTGCTTCCAGGTGGTGGCAGGGAGCCCGAAAGTGTCACATTTCAGGGGAGATAGGCTGAAGACAGAAAAGTACTTCCTAAATTACAAGGAGCAGTGGAAGTACCACATCATCCTCAAAGTTTATCTCTTATTGAAGAAAACGTTAAGAGTTAAATGATTCAGCAACAACCGCCATCCCGAGGTAGTTTTTATGCTCCTAAATGAGCAGTGTTATGTTTAGCGACTTAGACACGCATCACACGCTGCGTCCATTGCCCTGTCCCAGGGGAAAACAGCCATGGAAGCAAGTATTGTTTTTGAGGATTAAAATTTCTCACTGTGTGTGTTTGTCACTCAGTCGTGTCCGATTCTTTGTGATTACATAGACTGTAGCTCACCAGGCTCCTCTGGCCATGGGATTCTCCAGGCAAGAAAACCAGAGTTGGTTGCCATTCCCTTTTCCAGGGAATCTTCCAAACCCAGGGATCAAACCCAGGTCTCCTGAACTGCAGGTGGATTCTCTACCATCTGAGCCACCAGGAAAGCCCCAAATTTCTCATTAGAAATATCAACAATTGTTAACTAAAAACTCATCCTGGAGACAAATAAGAAAAATATCAAGTGTCTAAATCACAGAGTCACTATGAGCTTCAGAGTTGATATTTCCCCTTCAGAACAATGCCCATGACCGAGCCGACAGCTCCCCGGAAATCACATCTCTCAGGCAGCGAGAACAAACATCAAAACAGATCTTTTGAAGTAACTCTCTTATTTTAATCTCTCAGACTACAAAATACGTCGTCAAATGTTAACTGCCCATGTACAGATTAACACACTAGAAAATGATTTGCCATGAACTGAATGCCAGCCTGGCTTTTGTTCTCCGTAAGTGAGCAGGTAGTGAATGAGCACATTTTAAACTAACATTTAAAATTTTGATCAAGTACAACTGAAAAGGTAAATCAGCTGTACACACACACGCACACAATGCCCCCAACTCAGATAAAATGATTCCGGGACCATCTTCCATTTCTTTTTTAAAAAAAAAGGAGCTATACATGCCCCCTGTGCCCAGTTCTCTTCTAAGGACACAGTTAAAACCTTGGGCCCGGGGTGGCACTCTTTCCCAGGGATGGTCTGGCTCTGATTAAGCCTTGCAGAAACCAAGCTGGTGTGGGGGGAGGCGGGGGCCACGGCCCACTGAAAACCTGGCAACAGGGGCCCAGAGCTGCAGAACCACCCGCAGGACACCTCCAGTTCCAAAGACAACCTAACTGCAATGACCAGGCCAATGTCAGCATCCTCGCAGCGGTGGGTTCACACAGTCCTGGGAAAACAAAAGCCAAGCGGAACAGGTCACCGAGGACACACAGGCTCTCCGCAGAAAGGAAGCGCTTCCGAATGAAAGCAGGTTTTAAATATAGAAAACCTCACTGCTGCCATTTTTCTAGGACAAAAGACAAAAATAATTGGACATCTGTTTCTCCCATCTTGAATGTTTTACCGAGGAGTCAACCACCAAGAGCATTACTTATTCTCAAACTTCTCTGTTTCTCAAGAGGACAGGAGAAGCACACAAAAATATTCTGCGGACACGGCTAAAGCTTTCCAACTCTGTTCATCAGAAATGAACTAAGTGCTAAAGACATTTTAGTTACCCTGCAAAATTGATCTCTTTCAGATCTGTCCATATGGGCGAGGGGAAGTTTAACGATCCCATCAGATAAACACTAGGGGTGGGGGGCGCAGTTACGAAAAAGGAAGTGCATTACTAGATTGCAGAGAAGACATAAGGACTAGTAAACATATATATAAAATATTGATAATGGAGTGCTCATTTAAAAAGAACCACAGTTGTAATTTCTGAAGCATCCTGCCTCTCGATCATGTTTCAAACTCTCCTTGGACACTAACGTCTAACATCTTTAGCTTACATCTGTCCTACCTCCCACAATTGTACAGGGTGTACCACCCATACCTGACAGCTCAAATCTGCGGATGTGTCCACCTGATCTATATGATGGTCTCCATCATATTCATAATTAAGTAGCATAAATCAAGAGACCTTTGGCCATCACAACAGCAACGCGCGCTCTCTCTTACACACACACATACACACACACACGGCCCTTTGGGCATCATTATCAAGACGCTCCAGAAACCAGAAGGAGGCAAAGAGCCCTTGGTGAATTCAGTTACCACAGAGGAGCCATTACAGCCAGCAGGGGAATGAGAAGGAAGGCAAAAGGCGGCCCTCACCCCCACATTCCCTGACCTACGTTCATAACCCAGAACGCCTGGCACAGAGATCAAAGCAACAAAGGGGAGAGGGGTTTGCTGACCAACCACTTCATCCCAGAACTAGAACATCCCCGTAGAAAGAAGGAAATGGAGGCTGTGAAATTTGCTTTTCCAGGTAAAGGACAAATTTCAAAGAGGCCCAGTGAAGGCGCTCCAAACATAGGTCCATAGGCAAGTTTTCACCAGCATACGGCACAGTGAAAGAACAAAGATGCTGCGTGAGATGCTTCATGAGCCGAAGTGGTCCAGCAGTTAACTTACAGAGCTCAGTGGTCCAGCAGTTAAAAACCCACCCTGCAATGCAGGGGATGCAGATTTGATCCCTGGCTGGGGAACTAAGGTCCCACATGCCATGGAGCAACTAAGCCCACAGGCCACAACCAGAGAGTCTGTGCGCCACAGGAAAAGAGCCTGCAGGACGCCACGGGCTTCCTGTGCGCCCCAGCCAAGACCCGACCAACACAGCCAATAAATAAATACAATATAATTTTACAAAAATAAAGAGCTTGACTTTGGGGGAAGATCATACCTTTTTTTTTTTTTTTTTACTTTTATAATGTCATCCTTTGAAATCATATTGATACGAGATGATATAACTTGTCGCTTTGTCTAATATCACTAGCAGAAGAAATTTTCTATAATTGCCCACATTATGTTGGCACCTCAATTTCTGAGTGGTGGTCAGGAAGATCGAGGGTCTGACTCATGAAATCCAAGAACCTGGGGCACCCACCTAAGAGCCTGCTAAATGTGGGGATGAGAAGTGACTACAAAGTCCCCAAATTATTCACTTCTTCCAGCTCTCATTCTCAAAACTTTCCAGAGAAAAAACGCTCTAGGCATTTTGACCCTCCCCCAAAGAGACCCTCCCTCCAATACCTTTTTTTTTTATTATTAGTTGGAGGCTAATTTTTTTACAATATTGTAGTGGGTTTTGTCATACTTGACATGAATCAGCCATGGAGTTACATGTGTTCCCCATCCCGATCCCCCCTCCCACCTCCCTCTCCACCCGATCCCTCCGGGTCTTCCCAGTGCACCAGGCCCGAGCACTTGTCTCATGCATCCCACCTGGGCTGGTGATCTGTTTCACCATAGATAATAGACATGCTGTTCTCTCGAAACATCCCACCCTCGCCTTCTCCCACAGAGTCCAAAAGTCTGTTCTGTACATCTGTGTCTCTTTTTCTGTTTTGCATATACGGTTATCATTACCATCAGCAGACCAATGGATAAGGAAGCTGTGGTACATATACACCATGGAATATTACTCAGCCGTTAAAAAGAATTCATTTGAATCAGTTCTAATGAGATGGATGAAACTGGAGCCCATTATACAGAGTGAAGTAAGCCAGAAAGATAAAGAACATTACAGCATACTAACACATATATATGGAATTTAGAAAGATGGTAATGATAACCCTATATCCAATACCTTTTTATTAAAGAAACCTCTAACATTATAATCTTCTGGTGGAATACTGGGCCTTCAAACAGGATGGAAAATTTGCAGAAAACATGGCAAGATGCTCTGGGCAGGGCAGGGGGTTGTGGCGAGCTTGCGGGCACCTCTCCCCTGGCTGGGCTGAGTGACCGGCCGGAGCCTGCTGCCCAGCCCCGGCCTGGCTCTGCGCCCTCAGCAGCCACCCAGCCTCTCTGGCTGTTTGCTCACCTGCGAGGTGGAGATGGTGACAGTATCTGAACAAAGATTTTCGCAAAGCGCTGAGGGCAGCACCCTGCACAGAAAAGGCACCTTTCTGAGCACCGGCTACTGTTTTTATTACTCTACTTTGAAGGACAATGATGGAAATCTTAAGACAGTCCGGTGCCAGAGGGTGGAGGAGGCAAGCTGCAGAGACCTCTAAGGGATGTGCTTGGAACAGCACTGGAGTTCTTCCTTTCTGTTTCCTCTGGGAATTTCTTGTTTCAGAGTAAAATTCGATGCTGCAAGTTCAACAATACAGAGCTTAAGAAGCAGCGAATGACTGGACTTGAAAATAAAGAATCCTAAACACAACTTGTATTTTTCCTGACACCAAGGATGATTTCTATTTAGTTCCAAGTTTCAACAGAGACTGCGGGGAGAGAAGATCCTAAAACCTGGTTTGTTTAGATGTTACCCCTCCCCGGCTCACAGGCAAGCCAAGGCATGGAAGACCCGCTCTGCACAGCCCGACTGGGTGCCGACCCGGAGATGCGGAGACGGCAGCATACAACCCTGGTCCTCAAAGACACGCTCGTCCACTCGGAACAGATGACTAATGAGGACCTGCTGCACAGCACACGGAACTCTGCTCAACTTCCCGTGATAAACCATCACAGAAAAGAACATGAAAAGGAATGGATACATGCATATGTATAAATGAGTCACTGTGCCGTGTACCTGAAGCTCACACAACACTGTAAATCAACTATACTCCAATAAAAAGGGGGGAAAAAGGATCATCAACAAAGAACTGTTGTTGTTGTTAAGTCGCTAAATTGTGTCAGACTCCTTATGACTCCACAGACTGTAGCATGCCAGGCTCCTCTGTCCTCCACTATCTCCCAGAGTTTGCTCAAATTTATGTCCATTGAGTTGATAATGCCATCCGACCATCTCATCCTTTGCCACTCTCTTCTCCTTCTCCAACAAACAATTAGAAATAAGAAAAAAAAAAAAAAGTCATTCCATCTATAAGAGCGTATAAAACTCCCTCAGAGACAACTACAATGTAAGACAGAAATTCACTGAAATGTCACGAGCATCAGAAAACGAGCTTTCTAACTCCCAAATTCAACAAATGCTCTCTGCCAACACACCATCACCACCAGCTGTTCACCAGAAGGTTTATCTGAGGACTTCCCTGGTGGTCCAGTGGTTGGGGTTCCATCCCTGGTCTGGGAAGATCCTACATGTAACTAGAGAGTAGTCCCCACTCTCTCCAACTAGAGAAAGCCCACATTCAGCAATGAGGATCCGGCTCAGCAAAAAACGAACAACTTTAAAAAAGTACTAATAATAAAGTTTATCTGAATCACATCACACACATGCTCCTAGGAGCCCAGAACCCTTACACACATATGATGTGAGCTAATGATACCAGAAGTCCTAAGTATCTGTAACCTCACTCTCCACAACTTGCCATCAAGTACCCACCACGCACAGGAAAATGTGATTAGACTCTATATTTAGCTTCAAGTCCTTTTACTACTAAAAAAAAGCAGTTCATTCCCAAAGTACATTTTTATTGAGTTATTTAAATTTATTACACTCCAACAAGTAAAATATACAGCAATGCCCTGTGACAAAAAGTCAAATAAATTTGCATGCCCCAACAGAGCAGAACCACTGGCCATGCTGAACTCTGGGGCCTGGCCTCTCACTGCCCTGCATCCCGCCTGCTGTCAGAGCTGAGCGCCAACGATACAATGAACTAGGGTCAGAGTCAGACAGAGGAGATGGGGAGACGGGGGCATAACCGCTCCCTCTCTGGTCACGGGCCTCACACACCACCATCCATGGTCACTTCCAGCAGCTGCCATCCACAGAAGCTGCAAGTGCTTGGAGAGTGTCTGTATGTCCAACAGGCACATGAAAAGATTCCCAACGTTGCTAATTATTAGAGAAATGCAAATCAAAACCACAATAGAGTATCGACTCACACCAGTAGAAGAGCCATCACCAAAAAGTGTTTAAATAACAGTAATTATTTTTTCTCAGCCTAAAATGGTTGTCTCCAGGATACAGAATTCTGACAGATGGTCTCTTAATACTTTGAAATTATTCCTGTCTTTGACTTCCATTATTAAACAGTCTTGTGTCATTCCAACCATCATTTCTTTGTGAGTAATTTGTCTTTTTCACTGATTTCTTTTAAACTATTTACTTCAGAGATGCAATTCAAAAACCACAATGAGGTACCACCTCACACCAGTCAGAACGGCTGCCACTAAAAAGTCTACAAATAACAAATGCTGGAGAGGGTGTGGAGAGAAGGGAACCCTCCTACACTGTTGGTGGGAATGTAAATTGGTGATGCTCCTGTGGAAAACAGTACGGAGGTTTCTTAGAACACTAAAAACAGAGCTACCATATGATCCAGCAATCCTATTCCTGGGCAGATATCCGGAAAAAAACATAACTGGAAAAGACACAGGCACAACAATGTTCATTGCTTCACTATTTACAACCGCCAGGACACAGAAGCAACCTAAATGTCCATCCACAGCATGCGTGCGTGCTAAATCGCTTCAGTCATGTGTGACTCTATGCGACCCTGTGGACTGTAGCCCACCAGGCTCCTCCATCCATGGGGATTCTCCAGGCAAGGACACTGGAGTGGGCTGCCATGCCCTCCTCCAGAGGATCTTCCTGACCCAGGGATCAAACCCATGTCTCTTATGTTTCCTACACTGGCAGGCAGGTTCTTTACCACGAGGGCCAACTGGGTAACCCATCCATCCACAGAGGAATGGATAAAGATGTGGCACATACATGCAACAGAACATTACTCGGCCATATAAAAGAATGAGATAATGCTATTTGCAGCAACACGGATATACCTGGAGACTGTCGCACTACGTGAAGTCAGTCAGACAGACACAAACAACACCATATGATATCACTTACATGTGGAATCTAAAACATGACACAAATGAACTTATCAACAAAATAGAAACAGATTCTCAGAGAGAGAACAGACCTGTGTGCCAAGGGGGAGGGGGTTTGGGGGTGGGGTGAAGCAGAAGTTTGGGATTAGCAGATGCAAACTGTTATAAATAGAATGGATAAACAAAGGTCCTAATGAATAGCACAGGGAACTATGTTCAATATCTTATAATAAACCATAAAGGAAAAGAATATGACAAAGAATGTATACATGTGTATAACTGAATCATTTTGCTATACAGTATAAATCAACTCAGCATTGGAAATCAACCATACCTCAATAATTTTTTTTAAAAAAAAAGACTATCTAAAAAATTCTTTTTGCATATTATCACTAGCAGTTTTTGTGAATATCCAACACCCAGAACTAAGCTTAGTGAAACAAGTTGGTTCTTTGCTCCAGTAGGAACAAAAATAAAATACAATGATATGAAGTAAAGAGGTAACCTAAGATGTTCACAAGAAACAGTCTAAAAATATTTGGACCAATAGCACCAGGTTTTCATACAAACTGTATCACTTGGAAATGACAAATGCTAAGGATGCCATTTAAGTGCATTAATCCCTGCCTTACTTTAAATTTCACTTCATGATAGCCAAGCCTCATTTTTAGTAGAAAATGTTAATAAATCAAAATCAAACATGAGATAATTATGGAATTCAATCTACTACATTACACTACTTGTCCAATGTGCCATTTAAGCCTCCTGAACTCTAAAATATATGGTGGATAAAGACTATCTATTACATTTCTTATTCTTCTGGACCCAAAACACAGTTTTATTCCTGAAGGTAATTATTAGAGGTTATCGAAGTGGCCCAAGTGTAATCTTTGAAATCCCTTGCTTCATCACGCAGGTGAGATTCTACCAGCTACATATACAGGTCTCACCCAAGGGGGCCAATTACCTTCTGAGTAGAATATTCAGTGCAAAAGTCTGAAATGCAGAAAACAGTCTGGTATAGCAGTAAAGTCCTGCTCACACCCCCAAACATTCATGTTGATCCTGCCTCCAGTACGAGTGACCTGAGTGAAAATTAAATGTTTACAAATTTTAAAAGAACATGAAAAAAAAGGGGGGAGGGTGATGAGTACTATTTCTTCTGCACCACCTTCTGTTAGTCTTTTCTGAGAAGAGTAAGCCATCCAAGCACACACACACAATCACACACACAACAACCACACCCCCAGGGTTTTTAACTCTCAACACTGTGCTCTCCCCATCACTTCCAATTCTCTTCTTAGAAACACAGGAGCTTCCAGCTGACCATCCTTCACTTGACCTTCAAAGTCCTCACAGCAAAGCTCTGTCTCTCTGCCGGGGTTCTGGAATGACAGGTATATCCCTTTTCTCTGCTGCTGCTGCTACGTCACTTCAGTCGTGTCCGACTCTGTGCAACCCCATAGACGGCAGCCCCCAGGCTCCTCCGTCCCTGGGATTCTCCAGGCAAGAACACTGGAGTGGGTTGCCATTTCCGTCTCCAATGCAAACTGAAAGTGAAGTTGCTCAGTCATGCCGACTCTTCGCGACCCCAGGGACTGCAGCCTACCAGGCTCCTCCATCCATGGGATTTTCCAGGCAAGAGTACTGGAGTGGGTTGCCATTTCCTACTATCTGCTTATTAAACAACCTTTTGGAATCTGATCTTTGCCCTCAAGTTTGCAGAAATTCCCTTCTCTGAGATCACCAAGGATCACTTTTCAAAAAATTAGCATTGCCTGTTCCCCCGTGCCAAGCACTGTTCTAGATGCTAGGGGTACGTTCACGTACAAACCACACAAAACCCCTGACCTGTTGATAGGCCAGTCCAGTGGGAGGGAAGAGACTGGCTAAGCAAGCTACAGAAAGTGCAGTAAGAAGGCAAGACAGCAAAGGGAGGGGAGTACGGAAGGCAGGGAAGGGGCGGCAGTGCCCATCCTTCCCCCCGGGTCTCCGGGCCCCTCGAGGGGGCGTGAAGGCTGCACCAGTCTCCCTAAGGGCAGTGCTGGGCTGGGCTCCTCTTTATAAGGCTCCTTTCACTTAGAAACTGTGTCTGCTCTCAGCCCACCTTTACAAATAACTCCTTGACCCTGACTGTCCTTACAAAGGACCAGTCACCCCCAATCAGTTACGGGAGCATCACTTCAAACGGCAGCTGAAGTTCACACTAAATCCTCTCTCATCACCAGGACTGGCTACGTCTTCTGATTTCTCTTCTCTGCCAAAGTTCAAGTGGCCCAGCCCTTCCAACGAAAACCAGGTAAGTCATCTTTCAAATGTAGCCGCTACTTGTAGCAGCTCTTCTCTTTTTTCACACATTTAGTTTTTGCAAGCCTGTTAAGTTTCCCGTCATTCTTTTTCCATTCTATTTCCAGTGGCATGGGCAGTTTCAGGGCTTTCTCCCCTACTATGCATCACACAAACAAAATACGGGGCCTTGATAGCTTTATAGGCTGTTGTCACTTCCATTAGGGGAGCACTTCGGTCCATCACTGATCTCCATCTCATCACACAAGCAGTTGGTGCACCCGAGGCCCCACCCCAGCCTCCTCCCACTTCCTCTGCCCCAGCCTCCACTGGGGGCTCTTCGGCCTCCCGGCCTCCTACCCAGCCCAACCTGATGGGCACCTCAATTCCCATCCTCCGAGATGCCTATTCACACCACTCTGCTGTGCTCTGGCCTCCCTCATCTTTTAAGCATCAGTCATAAGCAACTGACTGTTTGTTTGTACCATTGGCATTTTTCAACATACCTATGAAGTATCTGTGGGAACAAGGCAACATGGGCAATACTAGGTAAGACCACATGCTACCAGGAGGGACTCTATCTTGTGCCTCTTCCTACTTGCCATCAACACTCAGAGATGTCTAGAAATGCTGGAATCCAGAAACGGAGCAGATGAAAGCTCTGTGGCTGGCAGCCACGCCAGCTTCTGTAGTCTGGCTGGTCCTGAGGCTCGAATCACTTCACCAAGTGATGCACTGAGATCCTGATGCAGAAGAAAGATGCTCACACGAGCCTGGTCACTGTTATATGCAGAACACAAGCAGCTTCCCTCCCAGGACGTGCACGCTTCACCTGCCACCCCCCACCGCACCCCCCGCATATCTCCTGACAGAGCTGCTACGGGCTCCAGTTTAAGCCTCTGCTCTTTCCTTACCTCCCTGGTGGACTAACTCAACTGGCCAGTTCTGATGCCCAATTTCTTATTTATCTTCCTCCAATTCTTTTGGGTTTTAACTGATTTCTCTTAACCTCTGCGATTTTTCCTTTCAAATCTTCCATGATATCAACTGCCTACAGAGTTTGATGGTACAAAGTCCAACATGCTAAAAAAAAAACCTGCTTCTTCTTCTACACTCAATCTGTCATGAATTCTTCACTAATGATAATCTGAGTCTGAAAATTTTTAGACAAAGAGTTGATACATTTAATTCTCTTCATGTATACATATATACATTCCAGCTGAGCTATTTCAAATCCTAAATGATGATATTGTTAAAGTGCTGCACTCAATATGCCAGCAGATTTGGAAAACTCGGCAGTGGTCACAGGGCTGGAAAAGGTCAGTTTTCATTCCAATCCCAAAGAAAGGCAATGCCAAAGAAATATTGAAACTACTGCACAACTGCACTCATTTCACATGCTAGCAAGGTAATGCTCAAAATCCTCCAAGCTAGGCTTCAACAGTACATGAACCAAGAACTTCCAGATGTTCAAGCTAGATTTAGAAAAGGCAGAGGAACTACAGATCAAATTGCCAACATTCGCTGGATCATAGAAAAAGCAAGAGAATTCCAGAAAAACATCTACTTCTGCTTCATTGACTACACTAAAGCCTTTGACTGCATGGATCACTACAAAATGGAAAATCATTAAATAGATGGGAATACCAGACCACCTTCTCTGCCTCCTGAGAAACCAGGATGCAGATCAAGCGGCAACAGAACTGGACATGGAACAACAGAATGGTTCCAAATCGGGAAAGGAATACGACAAGGCTGTATATTGTCACCTTGATTATTTAACTTCTAAGCAGAGCACATCATGTGAAATAGTGGGCTGGATGAAGCACAAGCTGAAACCAAGACTGCTGGGAGAAATATCAATAACCTCAGATATGCAGATGACATCACCCTTATGGGAGAAAGCAAAGAGGACTTAAAAAACCTTTTGATAAAGGTGAAAGAGGAGAGTGAAAAAGCTGGCTTAAAATTCAACATTCAAAAAACTAAGATCATGATATCCAGTCCCATCACTTCACAACAAATAGGTGGGGAAACAATGGAAACAGTGACAAGACTTTATTTTCTTAGGCTCCAAAATCACTGCAGATGGTGACTGCAGTCATGAAATTAAAAGACGCTTGCTCTTTGGAAGGAAAGCTATGACCAACCCAGACAGCATATTAAAAAGCAGAGACATTACTTTGCCAACAAAGGTCCGTATAGTCAAAGCTATGGTTTTTCCAGTAGTCATGTATGGATGTGAGAGTTGGACCATGAAGAAGGCTGAGCACCACAGAATTGATGTTTTCAAACTGTGGTACTGGAGAAGACTCATGAGAGTCCCTTGGATGGCAAGATCAAACCAGTCAAACCTAAACGAAGTCAACCCTGAATATTCACTGGAAGGACTGATGCTGAAGCTTCAGTACTCTGGCTACCTGAGGTGAAGAGCCAACTCATTGGAAATGACCCTGATGCTGGGAAAGATAGAAGGCAGAGGAGACGAAGATGACAGAGGACAAGATGGTTAGATGGCATCACCAACTCTGAGCAGGTTCTTGGATATAGTGAAGGATAGGGAAGCCTGGTATGCTACGCAAAATCGGATACAACTAAGTGATTGAACAATACATATACAACATAGAGAAAATGAGTGTTGAAACATATCTGAGCTGTATGTTCTCCTCCGAGTTAAAAATATACTAACTTTAGTGTAACAGTTACACCAGAAAGAATTAAAATTAAACTTTGCAGCAGGTGGCTCATTTTCTATGTTCTACTTGGGGCAACATTATTTTAAACAACACTCCTTTACAGTAAGTATTCATTTAGTTAATATCCAAATACCTTGAGAGCCAATAATAGTTCAACAAACAGCTGGAAATCAAATATCAGATATAATTACTCACAGCTGGCTTTATTCAACTGATGTCATAGTAAATAAACTTATCCCACAGACCTTCTCCCTTATCCCAAAGGGAAACAAATTCCTTCAAGAAACACAGAAGGCTCTTTGTGTTAGGTTTTTTTTTTTAAGTTTACAGAATATATTCTAGTATTAAAGATTTTCAGCAGGAGTACATAAATTAAAGATTTTCAGCATGGAACACTCTTTGTTTTTTAACATTCTGTGTGTTTGCACTATTTCGGAACCTTGGAGCCTTGATTTCCTTAAGACTAATACAAAAATAGCAAACCGGACTAAGTCACAAAACACAATGGACATTTGTATTTTTATAATGTGGCATCCAGTTTACTGTTTTGATATTGGACTTTATTATTTTTGTAGCAATGCCATGTCTCCACAGCTTAGTAACACTAATTATGAAAAATATTGGTTTCAAATCTATTGTTTCAAGGCATCAAATCATTTTCCTGTACCTCCCCCATGTTATATGAAGGATAATGTTTTATTTATAAACAATAACAACTACCTATTATATGCCAGGCATTGTACTGGGTGATCTACATCTATTATCTGTAATTTCTGTAACAATCCCCTATGCAGATAGTTTATATCTAACAATTAACAAAGGGAAAGAAATCAGAGACAGTTTTTAAACTGCTGACCCCACCCCACACATACACAGGCAAACATCAGACTCCACAATAGACGAGATTACTATGTATCTGCTACAGCAGTTTTCAAATCCCAAATAGATGTCCTCATATTCACTCTTCTCATTCTAATTTATTATCATATTCCCAGATTCATTCACAGTCTCTCCCCGCTCCTTCTTCTTTTCTCACCCCTTTAAGAAAGAAAAAGCAGAAAGAAAACTACCAGCAGTGACACATGGCATGGGAAGCTAACCAACAAACCTAAAACTAAAGGAATATGCACTTTGTGAAGCCTTACAATTAGTCCTGGTGTTGTTTCAACTATGATACAACCTTCCGACAATCACCTCTCCAGAAAGCTAAGATTAAGTGCATGCCTGTAGCATTCTGTATTTAGAAATATGAGTCCAATCATAATATATAACTTCAAAAAAAAAAGTTTGTCTTTTTAAAATTACTATGTATCTTGACATAAACCAAAGTAATTTTAATTATACTCAAAGCAAGTGGGCACTTCCAGAGCCTGAGATTCAAGCTTTGGTCATCTTATATGTCCCACTGCAGCCTCACACTCCCCGGACGCCCGCCATGGCTCCCACGGTTCCATGTCCACCCCTTCTAGATCCTCTTTGTTAGTTCAGCACATCTATCTCTACATCGTTTCATACAAGACAGCATGACTGAGCAGACTAAAACACACAGAGGCCTATAATAAGCCCTCAATTAAAATGCGCTGAGTCAATGAATACAATGTTTCTTCAAGGGCACTGAAAAAGGTAATTCTCATTTTCATGCCCACCAAATCAGTATTTAAAGAAACTGATTTCAGACTTCCCTGGTGGTCCAGTAGTAAGAATCCACCTGCCAATGCAGGGGACATGGGTTTAATCTCTGGTCCAGGAAGATCCCACATGCTGTGGAGTAACTAAGCCCCTGCACCGTAACTACGAAAGCCCACGCTCTAGAGCCTGCTGCTCCACAAGTCACCATGAGAAGCCTGCAGACCACACCTAGAAAGGAGCCCCCACGCACCCCAACTAGAGAAATGCCATGCCATAAAGACCCAGTGTAGCCAAAAATGAATAAACCAATACAATTTTAAAAGAAAAATAGATAAATAAATTGATTTTAACACCAAATTTCCTTGGATTACCTTAGTCCCACTGGACTGATTTATCTCATGGATTCTAAGAAGGGCGAACACCATTTTTTCATCAGATCTTTCATTTTTCAAAGTGAAAGGGCTTCCCTCATAGCTCAGCTGGTAAAGAATCTGCCTGCAATGCAGGAGACCCGATTCGATTCCTGGGTTTGGAAGATCCGCTGGAGAAGGAATAGACTACGCACTCCAGCATTCTTGGGCTTCCCTTGTGGCTCAGCTGATAAAGAATCATCCTGCAATGTGGGAGACCTAGGTTTGATCCCTGGGTTGGGAAGATCCCCTGGAGAAGGGAAAAGGCTACCCGCTCCAGTATTCTGGACCGGAGAATTCCATGGACTATGTCCATGGGGTCGCAGAGTTGGCCATGATCAGAGAATGTAAAAAATATGGACTCAATGCAGCATTATTCACAATAGCCAAAGTAACAATTTAAGTGTCTGTGGTTGAATGAACAGATCAAGAAAATGTGATATATATATATCTACATATATATATACACATATATGTATATATGTATATGTCATATTATATACCTCACATTGTATATATCTCATATGTGTATATATATACATATATATATACACAGTGTGTTAGTCGCTCAGTCATGTCCAGCTCTTTGTGACCCCATGGACTGTAGCCCACCAGGCTCCTCTGTCCATGGAGTTCTCCGGGCAAGAATACTGGAGTGGGTTACCACTTACTTCTCTAGGGGATCTACCCGACCCAGGGGTTAAACCCAGCTCTCCTGCATTGCAGGCATATATTACATACACATATATATAATTGTGAGGTATTTTATTTATAAAATATATGTATATGTATAATGGAATATTATTCAGCCTTAGGAAAAAAAAAAGGAAATCCTCTCATTGCAATAAGACGGATGACCCTGGAGGGCATTATGCTAAGTGAAATGAACCCGACAAAGAAAGATAAATACTGCACGGTGCAGTATCACTGACACATAGAAAGAGAAAAGTGGCTGCCAATGGCTACGGGGGAAACAGGGAGAGGATGGCCAAGGTTCAAACTTCCAGTTATACGATAAATGAGGTATGAGATCCAGCATATAACGTGGTGACTATGGTTGACCACACAGTCGTGCTCAGTATCCTGTCGGGGTGAGAGGGTGTCCGGAACCCCTGCAGGCACCAAATCTACAGATGCTCAGGCCCTTTCCTTACAGGCAATGGGGAGGCACAGGTGACCCTTAACAACGTGGGTTTCAGCCGTGTGGGTTCACTCATACTTGGATCTTTCACTAAGCTCATTCTGCAGGACCACAGGCTCTGGGGCTGGTTAAACCCAAAGAAGCGGAGCCACAGATACGGGTGCTGTGTGCTAAGTCACTTCAGTCGTGTCTGACTCTGTGTGACCCTGTGGACTGTAGCCCTCCAGGCTCCTCTGTCCATGCGATTCTCCAGGCGAGAAGACTGGAGTGGACTGCCACTCCCTTCTCCAGGGACATTCCCAACCCAGGGATCAAACCAGTGTCTCTTACGTCTAACCTGCATTGGCAGGCGGGTTCTTTACCACCTGGAAAACACCAGCTGTAAAGTCACTGTGGATTTTAAACTCGTGGAGGGTAGGCACCCCTAAACTCCTCAACTTTCAAGAGGCAACTGTATTTGCATATAGTCTAAGACTAAGTCATCTCAAGATTATTTTAATACCTTACACAAGATAAATGCTAAGTAAATAGTTGCCACTACTAGGCAAACTCAAGTTGTGCTCTTTAGACCTTTCTGTAATCTTTTTTCTGAATATTTTCTATCCTCATTCTTGGAACCCACAGACATAGAGGGCCAGCTGTCCTGCATAACTGAAATGTTGAGAGTAGAACTTAAATATTCTAAAAACCAATAAAAAATGAATCTATTAGATGATAGATGTGACAACTGACTTCACGGGGGGACTCCTTTTACAATGTGTATGTATATTAAATCACCACAGTGTTCATTAAATATCTTACAATTTCATACGTCAATTATAGCTCAATAAAGCCGAAAAAAATTTAAAGATAAAAAATGAATTGTAAAAAAACAAGGATGTATTTTGAATGCTCTTTTGCATTTTTACTGAACTTCTGCAATTTTTCTTTTTTGCATTATTCTATCAATATAAACACCAATTTTACCCTCAAAAAATAAAGTGAGCATCCATCAGTAACTACGACGAATCCACCATCAAGATAAAGTGCTTATTAAACAGTCAGTGTTTACATTTCACAATAAGACAACATCTCCAAGATTACCTCTCATTATATGAAGGACCAGCAGGGTGTTATCAGGGTTGGCGGGGGCAGGGAGCAGCATGGATTTTACTACAGTTTTATAAGTCTGTAAAATAGGTACAATGATAGCTTAATTCACAAAATTATTTGGGTAGAAGAAACAGTATTGCTATAAATAAAAAATTAGTGAGCCATTTACTTGAGGCACTCATCTTCTAATAGGCATAAATATCTAGTAATTAACCATTTTTTCTGGAATAATATGGTACAAAATTTTTAAATTAAAAAGAAATTACACAGCTCGGCAAGTGGTGCACAAGTCATCAGAAATACTTCCTGTCTGAGGGGTCGTGTGGAGTGAGAGATGGCAGGAAACAAAAAGATCAGGAGTCCAGGCCACTGGCTACACACCGACAGTGCCCCAGGCTCTCCCTCCCGGAGGCTCGTGATGAGGCTAATCTATCACAAGGAGTCACAGAAGCATCTGCAGAAATGTGGCCTAGCAGGCTGGCACGACGAGTGAGAGACGGCCCTGGTGTCAGGCTGAGTTCAAGGCTTTTCCCCTCTCATGTTTTTAAACTGAAGACAAGTTACTCAACCAGAGTATCAGTTCCATTTGAAAAAGTGGTGCTAAAATTAATTAACACACGACCCATAGGGTTTTTGTGAGGATTAAATGAGATGATGTCAGCAAAACCCAAAGGTACTGAGTTGATGGCTGGGAACCCAAGATGAAGATGTGGGCAGGGTTTATGCAGGCTTTGGCCCAGTTCATTACACAAACACCCCAAATTTTAAGTGTAAAGATTTAAGAGTGTGTTTCCCTGGAGGCTGAAAATTATTTTCTAATAGCAATTATGACGGTTATCATAAAGGACTTTTCCCAACATACATAGACCAGATTTTTAATAAACACTTGAGACTGCATAAAAAATGAGCAGAACGAAAGGTTTACAAGATGCCTGCAGGCTCTGTTCTGAGGGTGTTCCTCTCCAGAATTTGACAATACTTGCTTTAAAAGATAATGAACATTTAGAACATATCTGGGAAGTCATCTAAACTACTAAAGCTCTCAAAAAAAAAGTCTTAACTGCCTCTATTATGCAACCATTAGATTCCTGAAAAGGATCACATTCCCTTATTCATTCATCAAACCTAATCACACACCAGAGATCAAATTTAATATGTAGGAAGATAACCTATTCTGTAGGGCTATGATTTAACAAACTAGGGCTATGATTAACAAACTACCACAACTGCCATCACAACCTAAACTATTTCTTTCAATCAAAGAGTACTTTCACAGAAAGAAAAACCATCTGGACACTACAAATTATGTCTGATGCAAACTTCTGAAAACACAATTTAACAACTTTAAAAAACAACTACCTTCAAAAACAGTGAAGATCTCTTCTAACCACTTGTTTTCTGAATCCAAAATCACAGAAGAAATTCATTGCAAAATTCTGTTTTACTAATGGAATCTTTAATTTGTAGTAAGTAGTCAATTCCTGAAAATAATTGAAAAAAATCTATCTCAAAATGTTTAAAGTGCCACACAACAATACATTTTTAAGTTTACACCCAAGATTTTTTAAACCATGTACATAAAAGAATGTCCTCAAGTGATTACCCTTTTTTCCTGTCCTTCCTCCACCCCATATAATTTACATATTATCTTCAAGAAAAGAAAAAAGCATTTATGTATTCAAAACCTATAGCTTTGAAGAACTTTACTTTCCAACTAGCCCTAAATATGTGATCACAAGGAATTAGCAGAAGAGGGAAAACACAGCATGGCTCCCTTGGTGCCCCAGTGGTAAGGGATCTGCCTGCCAACGCAGGAGACCTGGGTTCAATCCTGCCAATGCAGGAGACCTGGGTTTGATCCCTGGGTCGAGAAGATCCTTTGGAGAAGGAAATGGCAACCCACTCCAGTATTCTGACCTGGGAAATTCCATGGACAGAGGAGGCTGGCGAGGTACAGACCATGTGGTTGCAAAAGAGTCAGACTCAGAAACTAAGTAACACCAAAAATATAACATAGGACAAACTATAGAAGAAACTGTTGCACTATTTTCGCCTATTAAAGGTCAACATGGATAAGTAAAATCAACTTGAATATGAATTCCTGTCTTGTACTTAAAAAGTTTCACTGTGAAAGAGAAAAAGATGATTTACAGGATTATACAGAGAGAGCCTATGTTCCCACTAAACCAAGTCGGCTTCCTTCTGAAGGCACTGCTTTAAAGCACAAAATAGCACATGTTCACCCACACAGCTTCTAACATACAGAAACAGGTAAACTGCATACATATTAAGGATATGCACCTGCCTCTGTGATCCCTGGGTTGGGAAGATCCCCTGGTGAAGGGGAAGACTACCCACTCCAGTATTCTGGCCTGGAGAATTCCATGGACCATACAGTCCATGGGTCGCAAAGAGTCGGACACAACTGAGTGACTTTCACTTCACTCAGTCACACTGGTCTAAGCTCTATGGCCTGCACTGCAGTCACCTGAAGTGGACTTTCTTCATGTGTGTGCTGTTGGAATAAATGCAACAAATGCCTTCCAGCCACAGCGCCAGCACTACAGGGATATCCCTCTGTTCTGAGCAGGGCTTTCAAACATCAGGAAGAGATGGGTTTGAAGCTTGGTTCTACCATTACTAGCCATGTGACCTTAGAAAATTCCTCAACTTTCCTCATCTGTAAAATAAGGATAAAAGGTATGTTCTTCATTCAGTTTGAAACAGGATTAAACTTGCCTAAATATAAGCCACTGCAAACATTTCACATAGATACATGACCATCAGTAATTGATGGGGAATAACAAGGAAAAATCAGTCAGTAAGAGGTACATGTCATAAAATATATAACATTTTAAAATGATAGACAGACATGTCATTTACATACGGTTTACCTGATACACAAAAAAAGACTCCTCAAAGTCGGTCCAACTAGAATATTAACATAATGTTGACAGTTTATTCATGAAAAAATCTTGTTAAACTAAAAATAATGTAAGTGTATAATTATTATGAGTTCAAAGCCACATTTCATACTTAGGTTCTAGAGTTAAAAGGGATTCTCCTTCCTTGCAGATTTACAATAATAAGTTGGACTACAGGGAGATCAATAATACCTGTGTTATCCTTGTCTCACATTTTCCCATGAGCATCCACCTGGAGATCTGAGAACAATGGGATTCATTCCTCCTAAATTAAGAAAAAGGATGCAGCTGCTTCCATCTGGGCTAGGACGCTGCTACACAATCAGACCACCATTGTTCACGCCGTCAACTAAAATTACCCCCAGACTACTAATGAAGAGTTCCAGTTGCAGAATTGTTATCTTCTGTTAAGTTTTTCAAAAGGAGCAAAACTGTTAGAACTATGAGAAAGTACCTGACAAAAGAGCAAAATAAACCACAGAGAGCAATGAATGGGTTGATAAACACATGGGTGTTTCCACCCTGGCCCACCCAATGTACAGATCCTTTTTAAATAGCAGATCATTAAAAATTCTAAGACTGGAAAATTTAATTTGTGAAAACACATCCATGAAGAATCTTGCAGTGGTCAAACCTGATTCTGAAACAACATTTTTAATAGATACTTGGACACCATGTGGACTTCCCTGGCAGTCCAGTGGTTAAATAACCCACCTGCCAATGCAAAGGTGTGTTAGTTGCCCAGTCATGTCCAACTCTTAGCGACTCCCTGGACTGTAGCCCACCAGACTCTTCTGTCCATGGAATTCCCCAGGCAAGAATACCGGAGTGGGTAGCCATTCCCTTCTCCAGGCAATCATGTCAACCCAGGGACTGAACCTTGGTCTGCATTGCAGGCAGATTCTTTACCCTCTGAGCCACCAGGGAAGCCCACCAATGCAAGGGACATGGGTTCGATGCCTGGTCTGGGAAGATCTCACATGTCATGGAGCAAGCAGCCTGTGCTTCTAGAGCCCATGCACTGCAACAAAGAGTAGCCCCCACACAGCAATGAAGACCCAGCACAGCCATTAATGAATTAATTCAGAAAAGGACAACACTGCGCGTTTTTCTTGGAAATTTCAGTAAGGTTGACTCCATTACAAGTCCTAAAATCAAAAGAATATTCTCCAAACAGATTCAGGCAACACATTTTCCCCAAGAGAATAATATGATGTCCTGCCACTTCGCCATTATATAGTGGAATCTGAATTTATGAATTCTTGTTTGTAAAATGGAAGAAGATGGTGCAGAATGTAAACAGCTGCGTGATCCATAAGGAAAAAGACTGAGGGAGACACTGCAAATGACAGGGCGGCAAAGGGTAACAATTAAGAGGAAGTACCTTGGCATCAGAACCCAGGTTCAGTCTCGACTTTGCTATTTATTTCTGAGAGATGCTCGGAGGTTTCCTTAACAACTCTCAGTGGAAGCTTCACCATATGTGAATTGAAAATACCTGCTATACAGTGTTGCCATGAAATCAAATAAGTTACAGAAAGCACTTCCACGTTGCCTGCTGCTGCTGCTAAGTCGCTTCAGTCGTGTCCGACTCTGTGCGACCCCATAGACAGCAGCCTACCAGGCTCCTCCGACAATGGGATTTTCCAGGCAAGAGTACTGGAGTGGGGTGCCATTGCCTTCTCCGCCACGTTGCCTATCATATGGCTATTGCCACTGTGTCAAATTTAAGGGGAACAAAGGATTAACCACAATGGGGATTAACTACAATGCTCCAGTAAGACTGAACCCTTTCAGTAAGGTAGCCAATGACAAAGTCTGGTTCCCTCGAGATTCCAGGTCCAATTTAGCAAATACTGCTAGTAAGATCTCATCCTTTTTAATGAAATTAAAATTATACAAAATGAGCAAACTGAAGACTAAATTTTGTGTGCTTTTCAAGATACTCTGGATGCTCACCTGAATGACTAGTAATCTCTGGGTTTGGTGTTTTTTTGTTTTTTTGTTTTGGCAAACACCAAAGGTTGCCAATGGTACTTACTTATATTTCCCTGTCCAAAAAGAAGAGAACATTAGCACAAAACGTCCAATATGGAACTCTGTAAATGACAGGGGTCCTGTACTTAAAACTAGAGATATTTAGATAGGAGATGGTTGGACACCTCTGATAACCTTTTAAGTGCTTTCCATAAAGATGGTTTAGGTGGCAATGGAAGAGTGGAGAGTCACTAGATGTGAGTAAGTGCCTACACAGGAACCTTCAAGTTTCAAGCTTTCAAAGATGTGAACACGCGTTCACACGTCCAATCACCTAAGTTAGTTCCCGGGTCTGGTGTACACTGTCACGTGCATGCGTCCTCTCCAAGCGGCTGTGCTTTGGTGTACCGCACTGTACACCACTGTATAAAGCACAATAGTGCAGGGTCTTTATTTCAAGCTGGATGTGCACAAAGACAACTTCACTGAACTCCTTGCCGTGCAACACAAGCAGCTCACTACTAAAGACCTGATGGAACTGGAGGCCCAGAGACAGGATGAACAGAGACAAGAGGAAGCAGCAGTAAGTGAAGAACTGAAGAGATTCATGATGCAGGAAAGGGCAAGGGGAGTTTTTTATTTGAGGAGGCACTATGGGATTTTGAGACACAGGATCTGAACGGACAATGGTGCGTGAAGGTTGCAGCAGCCATTCAGAATGCCACCTAGTGCTATGGCGTCATCTATGATGAGAGAAAAAAAGAGTTACTACCAGACATCACTGGATCCAACAAGGAACCAGAACCTATGCCATCAACGTCAGGCATGAGTGACATGCAGCTTGCCCTCCGTCTCCTGTTGCTGATGACGCTTCAGCTCTACCATCTCCCACCTCCGCTCCCTCCTCCAGTCAGAATCTCATCTTACCTGTTCACACAATGCCAGCCCCTGTATTCCAGCAATATGGTACTGTACTACTGTACTAATCAAGGTACTGTACTGTAAGATTAAAAATGTTTTCTGTATTTTCTGTTTGTCTTTTGTGCATTATTTGTGTGAAAAGTATTATAAACCTATTACAGTACAGTACTATATAGCTGATTGTGGTACTCAGGGTACCTAGGCTAACTTTGTTGGACGTACAAACTCATTCTAGGAACAGACCTCATTCGTTATGCAGGGGACCTGCTGTGGTCTTAAAAGCCTTCCAGACTCAAAGCATAAGAAAGAGAGCTAAGGGACAGTTATATGCCTTCCATTGCTCTTTGTCCAAATATAGTGCCTGTATCTGTGTCTATATTTACATCTAAGTAACAGTGTTTTCCCAGAGAAGGACAATGAGAGAGAAAAGAGCCCTGAATTGCGGCTCCTACAAAGTATTGTTGGCGGGGGAGTGAAGAGAGCCAGGAATA
The DNA here is from genome assembly GCF_019320065.1 of Cervus canadensis. Lineage (NCBI taxonomy): Eukaryota > Metazoa > Chordata > Mammalia > Artiodactyla > Cervidae > Cervus > Cervus canadensis. Next base: position 96,920,562 of record NC_057386.1, read on the forward strand.
AACAGGAACCTTCCCTCTGCCCACTTTTGGCAAAAACGCAACACAGACACTCCTGAGACTAAAAATCATGAAGACTTTCTAGTTGACACATATCTCTTTAAGAAGAAAACATAATTCCCTTTCAGTATAATTCTGAAATGCTGGATAAACCAACTTGGTGAACAATTACTGGGGAGAATCAACTTTTTAAATGAAATGACCACACGGACCATATGCTCCTTTCACTACAGGATTTCATTATGTTTTGCCGTCACTGCCTCTGCCTTGTTCCACACCCCAACTCCCCCAAACCTCACCTTCCCACCACTCCCACTGACACACGAAGACAGGAAAAAGGGGGTGGAATGGTTTCAGTCACTTAAGGGATTCTCACAAGAAAGAAGATTCCTTTCTTAGAATGCAAGTCTAGAAGTAGATATATGTGGGGTTCTTTTTAAAATTCAAAATGGGAAAGTCGACATTTTAACAGGCAGGGAAAGCCATCGCAATACAGAAATTAAAGTGATTTCTTAAGTTTCCCCTCCATCCTAAAAATGGACTTAGTGAAGAATTGCTTTTCACAAGTAGATTATACATACCAATGCGACAAAACTGGTAACCTTGTAAAACCTGTTCTTCCAAAAAGCCATTCATTCATCTTGGCTAACAGGTACAGTCAAGTCAAAGGCATGACTCTGAAACCCTAGAAACCACTTTAAAGGGTCACGGGCTTACGATTCCCAAACTGGAAAGTGAAGAATACAATGAACACATAATTCAGCAATAGAGTATCAGCAGTCACAGCTGGAAACATGAATGCCCTCTCTCTCCCAGGTGCTCGGGCACCACCCTGCACTGGACACCCTCCAGGCTAGCATTCTTCTTGCTGTAACATCCTGACAACCTTCAGGCTCAACAACAACTGTCATGGGGGGCGGGGGGGCGGGGGGGGTCCTCACAACAAAGGCAGAGCTACTGCCCTAACCTCAGTGGAGTCTGCAGAGCTTGAGGCATTTACAGACCATCCAGTCCCTTGTGATGATGTCTTTCCCTCACCTTGAATGGACAACACAAGAATTCTGATGGGCGAGACACAGCGGACAGCCAGTGAACCAAGCTACGTGCCAAGTGGGAAAGCTTCTTAAATAACACACATGCCTGAGCCCCTCTCCAGATGGACTCAATCACTGACCATGGAGGCCTAGGAATCTGTATTTTTTACAAGCAGAATATGCTCCCCCAGTCAAGGAATTCTGGTAATCACATGAGTTTGGGAAAAACAGAAAAGAGGAAACACTTGATGGATCACTGGCTTCTTTATGCTCCCCCAGTCAAGGAATTCTGGTAATCACATGAGTTTGGGAAAAACAGAAAAGAGGAAACACTTGATGGATCACTGGCTTCTTACGTGCGACTTCTTCCTTGTCAAAAGCACCTAATCCCTGCTGTCCTCAAGAATCTTATGCTGCTGGATCGCATTTGGAGGAGGGAATTTTCATTCTTTTTCCAGATAGGGTATAAAAATCATGGTTTTTGTTTATGGTGAGTCAGTTTTATAGCTATAATATACCAACAAAAATGACCAAAGATGCCATAAAAGTTAAACAGAAAAAGTTAGCATAAGACATCTTATCTTAATGGTTACAGTGAGCTCCCACTAAATTTTTGGAATAAATGTATATAAGAATTTGTTAGTCCTTTAGGAAAATAGATACACAGCATAGGAAAGCATGGAACAGTAGCCTGCCTTGGGAATTTGAAAGCCTGGATTTCAATCTTGGCTTTCCTACAAAGAAGCAAGTTATCAAACTTCTCCTTTATGAAAAGGAATAATAATGATTTTACCATTATAATTAAGTAAGAAATAGGTATACCAGGATTTGCCTGGTGGTCCGGTGGTTAAGAATCCACCTTACAATGCAGGGGATGTGGGTTCAATCCCTGTTTAGGGAACTAAGATCTCACATGCCTTGGAGCAACTAAACCCGTGTGTACAACTACTCAAGTCTGTGCTCTCCAGAGCCTCTGTGACACAGCTAGAGAGTCTGTGCACCACAAGGAAAGCTCCCGTAGGAAGCAGCAAAATTCCACTTGGTGCAACTAAGACCTGATACAGCCAAATAATTTTTTTTTTAAATAGGTGTATTGTTAATTATAACAACATATTTGAGCACTCTGTGTATATGTGTGTGTGTGTATATATGTGCTCAGTCATGACACTCTTTGCAACCCCCTGGACTGTAACCCGCCAGGCTACTCTGTCCATGGAATTTTCCAGGCAAGATTACTGGAGCAGGTTGCCATTTGCTGCTCCAAGGGATCTTTCTAACCCAGGGGATCGACCCTGTGTTTCTTGAGTCTCCTGCACTGGTAGGCAAATTCTTTACCATTGCACGACCTGGGAAACTTTATTTTGTACTAGACACTATTCTAAGCTATTCTAACTATGCTCTTTTAATCAATCAAAGATGTATTCCATTAATTTTAATTATGTTTATAATCTCTCCTCTACTCTACCCAACTCCTCCCAAGCTAAAATGTAACAGTCATCCAAACTCAATCATTACATTCAATAGTATCAAAAGCCACCTGTTTGAAAAGAAACAGTTCAGTCTTCAAAAGAGTGTTAGGAGGCAGGCTCCTTCATTCTCCCCTATTATATAAATAAGAAAGTTCAGGCAGATTAGATAATTTGCTCAAGACCACACAGCTTGTAAATGAGACAAATCTAGCATCCTTAACCACTGTGCTAAATGTCTCCAGCTCAAAACGCGCAGAATAGATTTTAGTCCTTTCTCCCAAGTTTCACTAATTCAGAATCTTGGGTGGTAAAGACAGATCTCATGCTTCTAATTAGGTTTACAAATATTCCTTCCCCAGAACATTAAATGGAATTGCCTCCTGAAGCCATCTACCCACCCCATCTGGTTGCGCAAGGATTTCCTGTTGTCCTTTTTAAGTCTATACAAGCCTAAATTCCACGCTCAGGATGTCTTCTGCTTGTGTTTGTGCATGCGTGCTCAGTCGTTTCAGTCATGTCCGACTCTGAGACCCCATGGACTGGAGCCCACCAGGCTCCTCTGTCTGTGGGATTCTCCAGGCAAGAACACTGGAGTGGGTTGCCACGTCCTCCTCCAGGCAATCTTCCCAACCCAGGGATCAAACCCACAGGTGGATTCTTTACCACTGAGCAACCAGGGAAGCCCTGCTTGTGTCTACCTGCCCTTTATTTACTATTAATAATTATAATTTGTATTTACAATTAACACAGCATTTCAGCTGGACTACACTCCACTAACTTCATACAAAGCAGTGATAACCTAAGAGCAAGCACAATTACTCTGCCTACTTTTGCATTTATACAGTGCTTTGTGAAATGAGTTAAAGTCGCTTAGTCATGTCCAACTCTTTGCAACCCCATGGACTTACACAGTCCATGGAATTCTCCAGGCCAGAACACTGGGGTGGGTAGCCTTTCCCTCCTCCAGGGGATCTTTCAAACCCACGTCTCCCTCATTGCAGGCAGATTCTTTAGAAGACAGAAATTCTCAGCAGGTTAAGTGTGACACCACTGAATCCAGTAACTGAATTTGAGTGTTAACTTCATTTTAGGCTAGAATCTCGGAAAGAGTTGAGTAGAACTGCAAAGGGGAAATTATAAATAAAAAAGAAGTCAACTTTATAATATAAATTTTTGATTGCCTGGAAAATGTGAATGTCTGTTTTAATTAAGTCAATCTTTTTCAACGGTTTCAGAGCAAGGAAGTTAGAAAGTGACCATTTCCAAAGTAACTATTTAGCTCATCTACGCTTTACAATAAGATACGTGACAAATATCTATTGTTTTTCAAGATCAATTAATCATCTTGCTCCTACTTTTAAAAATGAATCCACCTTGAAGCATAAGGATGCCTTTACCAATAGAATGGCACAGGCGTGCCAAGACACAGAAGATACGCTTTTACTCCTTGAGAAGGAATCAAAAGACACACTGGAGAACTGCAACATCTTCGGCAATATTGCTCACACTAATTCCAGGAGCTTCACTTGTTCTAAAGAGAGTCAACTTAGCTGGGGAACAATAAAATAATGCCCAGTTATAGCCCTACTAGAGAAACAGATAACATCACCTGTGTTCCGCTACCTGGAAATATCTCATGGAGAAGTCCATTATCTTTTTTTCATTAAATATTTTTCTTCTCAAGATAGAATTATATTCCTATCTTTGCCAAAGGGAAAGGGAAGAAAAAAGCCAAAGGGGAGAAAAAATACCTCAACATTTAATTTTCTAATCCTCTTAGATCTTGTCAAAACAAGGAAGAGGAAATAAAAAATGGGCAAGAGGCTCACTGTCAATCAAAATGGAAAATTAAAACTGCTCAGCTTGAATTCCATACTGGCTTTAATTGCCAAGTTTCTCAACTTTTTCCTACTCATCTACACTTTTGGAAAACTTAAAAATCTCACTGTCTCCACTATAGTTTAAGATTGCCCTCTATTTCCAAATTAAAAATCACTGTAGCCACACCAGCTAAATGTTTTCCTGTGTTAATTTCTGTGGTTGTGTTACGGAAATTACAGGACATCTGAATTCCAAATATCAATTCCTTTAGTACTGCTGAGTGTTTTATTCCTAAAAATTATTGCTTCAAATTAATATGTAGGCTACTGAAAAGTCATATATTTATAATAGGTTATACAAGTGGTTGGCTTCCTAGGCAAAGAGAATTGTAACTATGGCACATGGGTTATCCTCATATACTACTATCAAAACAAAACATCTGTCTCCACCCTCTTGGTCTAAGGCAGGATTCTCATAAATCAGTGTGGTGACACAGAAAGGAATCTGACTGAATCCGGAATCAAATCTGAGATCATGAGCAAGTCTTCAATTCCCTCTGGGTCTCTGATTCCAAAAGCATTTCTTTTTCAAATGGTTAAACCAGAATATCTAAATTCTAAAATCTCTAGTCACTATCTCAGCCCCCTATACATCTCCAGAAAGTTTACATTAACATGGCCAAACGTCAATCACTAGATCTTTCTTAAACGCCACATGCTATCACCAATTTCTGAGGCAATTTGAATTAGAAACAAAAAAAGAAACAAACAAACAAACAAAGGTAATATAAGTAGAATGAGCGATTACATAAGAACATGATTGTAATCTGAGTTCAAGGATACTAGGCATGTGCATTCTCCAAAGCACAAAGACAACTCTGTGAGTGAAAGGATTTCAAAAGATGGGAGTGCAGATAAGAGGGTATCAGTCAGGCAATACAGCCGTAAGGAGCACTCAGAATGATGCAGAGAGAGAACGGACCTCTACTGCTATGCTTTCCAAATCCCACTGTTGCCCTTGCACCAGGGGACTAATCCCACTGGCTTCTCTCAGAATTCTAACTCTTCCGGGACAAACGCTCCTCTGGGCCTCCAGATGAACTATCATTTGCTAACAATCATACCATCATGTGTTTATGGCTACAGAGTCATAAATTACTAGAATCTGGGACTTTCCTGGTGGTCAAGTGGCTACGACTCTGCGCTCCCAATGGAGCAGACCCAAGTCTGAAATCTGGTCAGAGAACCAGATCCCACATGCAACTGAAGATATGGAAATGCTACAATGAAGATTGAAGAGCTTGTATGCTGCAACCAAGACCTGGTGCAACCAAAAAATAATAATAATAATATTTTTAAAGCAGAAGAATTATTAAAAATAAAATACTAGAATCTATCCAACTCCTTACTCTATATGGAAACTAAAGCCTAAGGAAGTTAATCAACTTACTGAACACAGACTCATTACCTAGCCAGCCAACCAAGACAAAGATCCTTACTGGCTATATTATTATGGACTGAGAGGCAGAGACATGTTTAAAAGTTAAAACACATGCACATACTGAGCACCTACTGTACACCATGCCAATCACTGAGACCTGTGTGCTTCCTTCCGATGAAAAGTTAACTAATTTGAAGTCTCATTTAAAACATCCACTACAAATTTGCACAGTACCCTTCCTTGAACAGCTTACAAGAATTACATAAATAAGTTTCAAAGAATGGACATTTTTAAAAAAAAAAAAAGCAAAGATCCAACATCAACAAGTTTTTTTTTAAAAATGCAAGGGCAGGAAAGGAAATGCTACGTGTGCCAGAGAAAATCTAGGCACTCCCACAGTCATATTCAAAGTTCTCACTTTAGAAAACACTGCGAGTTCAGCTGAAAGAAGAAATGCGACTCACTACCTTTAATTAGCTTCTAAGTAATTAGAGCCACCATGGTGGATGTCTACTTTAAGATTGATGCCAAATGCTTCCCTGGTGGCTCAGATGGTAAAGAATCTGCCTGCAGTGCAGGAGACTACGGTTCAAACCCTGGGTTGGGAAGATCCCCTAAGAAGGGAATGGCAATCCACTCCAGTATTCTTGCCTGGAGAATCCCAGGGACAGAGGAGACTGGCAGGCTACAATCCATGGGGTCACAAAGAGTTGGACACGACTGAGCGACTACACTTTCTTTCACTTTAAATGCACCATGATTTACAGACACTCAAAACTGCACCCAGAGAGACACCATTTTGCATGAGAAACATAACTTTAATTTCAAAATTTTAAGCTTCATAAACAAAAACATAAACAAAAATCTCTTGACACAACACAAAACTATACCTATGTGTGTCAGGATGCACACCTATGTGTTTACTTCCTAAGCTCCGTCCTGCAAGAGGAAATGTGCTCAGTCACCTCAGTCGTATCCGACACTTCGTGATCCCACGGACGGCAGCCCACCAGGCTCCTCTGTCCATGGGGATTCTCAAGGCAAGAATACTGGAGTGGGCTGCCATGCCCTCCTCCAGGGGATCTTCCCAACTGAGGGATCGAACCCACCTCATCTGTGTCTCGTTCATTGCAGGTGGATTCTTTACCCACTGAGCCACCTAGGAAGCCCAGAAGAGGAAATAGCCAGGAGCAAGAAGCAAATCCAGCACCCAGATCTTAGTTAATCCAATAAAAGGAACCAGGGATCCTCAAAGAAACAGGTGATTCTAAGACAGGTCAGGAAACACAAATGACCCTGGAGCATTCAGAAGTACCAGAATGTAAGAAAGTGCTCGAGAGGAAAAAAAAACAGGGACATGGCAAATGAGCACGGGCACCTCAATGTCGAGCAATAAAATAATGTGCTATTAAATTATAACCCAAGAATAAAACAAATATCCCTGAATCCATACTGGCATAAATAACTGACTGAATATAAATGAGGAAAATAAAATGCATAAAGATGAAAAAATATTCATATTCTAATGTCAAGTGAACAAAGGCAAGATAGAAACCTGTAAAAAAAAAAAAAAGAGAAAGAAATATAAATAAGGGAGAAGAGGTAATGTTCGTTAGAGAAGAATTCCAAATTATTTACAAAGATATCTCCTCCATTGGGGTGGGGTGGTTAACAGCAAAGAAACCTGGGAGGCACCAGCCCAGCCAGGTAATCAAGTCAGCACCAACTGTGATAGGTCATGTGGACAGGATGTATCCTCGATATCATATGATCAAACAGCACGGTCTTCCTCCCATAACTTCACATCCACACTCCAGTCACGAGAAAAACACCAGACAAATCCAACTGAGCGACATTCTACAAAACAGTTGACCAATAGGCCTGAAGCAATCAAAGTCAGGGGCGCAAGGAAAGAACGAGAAACATACAAAGTCTGACGTCCTGGTTGCTCCTGGAACAGAAGGCGCATTTGTGAGAAATTAGGTGGAGGGTTAACAGCGATGCACCAGAGTTGGTGCCTTAGTTCTCACGGATGAATCACGGTAATAAAAGACGTGGCAACAGGAGAAACCCAGTGAGGCACACTCAAGGACTTGCTATACTATCTTTGCAATTCTATAAACTAAAAATATTCCAGGATGAAAGTTTACTTTTGAAAAAACCATATTCATGTGGACAGATCTATCCAAAAATTACTTCACGTCACAGCTAAAAAAAACTACAACGACGCAAAAGAACTTCATAGGTTCAGGCTGTGGACACCCAACGTCTGATTCTTTGATTTTGGATTCTGGGGGAGTGATTTGCAGAGTAGAAACATTCATCATTTCAAAGACCTAAGAGCTTAAACCATTTACTCTCTCCTTTCATCTTAACCACATCCAGGGATCAAGACCTGGTGATTCTTCACCCTCAACACCACCTCTTCCGTCCCTGAGGGGTTAGAAATTTGTTTCCCACGACAGTCTTCTCCTCCTAGTCAATTTCACACAACTGTTAAATCTCTGAAACACAAAACCTGCAGACCTTTGATGACACCCTAGCTTAAACACAGAAACCACACACACACATACACACACAGACCCTCTTACTAAAAGTCACAGTACAGAGTATTAACTGATCTTCACCTACGTCTCACTACTCCTTGCCCAAGCAGCTCACTCTCTAGTGAAAACACTTTCTTCCCCAAAGCCCACAGCACTTTGGGGCTTCTTTCTTTTTCTATTATGGGGTTTTGTGGGGTTTTTTGGGTTTTGTTATTTATGTGTTTGTCTGTGTTGGGTCTTAGCTATAGCACAAGTGCTCTTCCTCTCATCATGCAGGATCTTTCACTGCAGTACACAGCCTCTCTCTGGGGCACACACTCAGTGGTTGTGGCATCAGGTTCTCTAGTTGTGGCACTCAGGCTCCGGAGCACATGGGCTTAGCAGACGTGACGCACAGGCTTAGCTGCTCAAGTGGGATCTTAGTTCCGCAACCAGGGATCCAACCTGCATCCCACTCATTTGCAAGGTGAATTCTCTCTTCTTTTTTTAATAGCTTCTTAACCTGCACTTTTTTAAACTTTTAAAATTGTATTTACTTACTTATTTTCAGCTGTGCTAGGCCTTTGCTGCTCTGCACAAGCTTCCCCTAGTTGCAGCGAGTGGGGGCTACTCTCCAGCTGCAGTGAGCTGGCTGATTGAGGTGGCTTCTCTTGTTGCAGAACATAGGATCAAAACCGTGTCCTCTTCATTGACGGGCAGATTCTTAACCACAGGGAAGTCCCTGGGGCTTGTTTTGTTTTTCCCAATACTTTTCATCCTGTATTGGATTGTGAACCCCTAAAAACCAGGAAATAGCCATTCTTATTTATTCAGATTCATCCTCTACCATCTAGCACTAAGCTTTATGCATAACAGATACCTAAAATGTCCTTTAACTTTCTTGAAAATATTTCCACATTAAATCAATATGAAAATCTCAAACAAAAAAGAAAAAAAAAAATTCTCAATCATCAGTTAACATGTTCTCTGTCCAAAATGATCATTTGACCGCCTTCAAATCATCTTTTCCATTTCACATCAAATCAAATGACCAGCACTGAACTGAACAAGTTACTACAGATAAGACAGTATCTTTGACTGCAGCTGTGAGCAACTGTTGGGGCTACCTAGATGGCTCAGCGGGTGAGAATCCGCTTGCAATGCAGGAGACTCAGGTTTGATCCCTGGGTTGGAAAGATCCCCTGGAGGAGCACATGGCAACCCACTCTAGTATCCTTGCCTAGAGAATCTCATGGACAGAGCAGCCTGGCAGGCGAGAGTCCACAGGGTCACAAAGAGTCAGACACAACTGAAGTGACTGAACACACAGGCACGCATGTGAACAAGTGCAGAGTTAGTCACTCAGTCATTTCCGACTCTTTGCAACCCCTTGGACTGCAGCCAGGCTCCTCTGTCAATGGAGTTCTCCAGGCAAGAATACTGGAGTGGGGAGCCATTCCCCTCTCTAGGGGATCTTCCTGACTCTCTCCAGGCAAGAATACTGGAGGGGGAGCCATTCCCTTCTCCAGAGGATCTTCCTGACCCAGGGATTGAACCCAGGAGACTGCATTGCCAGCAGATTCTTTACTATCTGAGCCACCAGGGAAGCCCAAACAACCATAGGGCCACAGTCAAACAGCCAAATGATAGAACTGAGAGTGCTTTAAAGCTTCCATGGTGTGGTCGACCTTTGGAAGCAGCATTTACGACTCCCTCATAAAGTACACTCATACCCAAAGTACAGGGAACAGAAAGCACAGTATAGACCTCTGATTTATCCTCCAAGTGTTGGCCAAATGAGGAGCAAAGCCAAGCCCAGGTTCTAGGCACTGCTCAGGTTTCCTTGCTCCATCACACCCTGTTTTTCTTGCTTACCAGAGCAGCAGTGACCAGCACAAACCTCACATGGAGGCTGGGACGACAGCTTGAAAGGCGGGAAGCCAAGGGACGGGTAGTCAGGGGACAGCAGCCCAGCGGACCTGACCCTGAGTTCCCAGGTCAGCAAAGGATCCCAAACCAATCCACGCATACACGACCCTCATTCCAGGGGAGTCCACGTGTGTAAAGGTGCCTACTCACTAACTTATCTGTAACCCCAAATTAGGGACATCCCTGGTGGTCCAGTGGTTAAGATACCACACTTTCGGATTTCCCTGATGGCGCAGTGGTTAAGAATTCCACCTGCCAAGGCAAGGCACACCAGTTCGACCCCTCGTCTGGGAAGACCCCACATGCCACGGACCAGCTAAGCCTGTGCACAACTACTGAGCCTGTGCTCTGCAAGAGGAGCACCGCGGTGAGGAGCCCTCTCACCGCGATCAAGAGCAGCCCCAGCTTCCTGCAGCTAGAGAAAGCCTACACAAAGCAAGGAAGATCCAGCGCTGCCAAAAATAAGCAAACAATTTTTTTTAAGCAAGCCTGAAACGAAAGACCTCATTGGGGGGGAAAAAAAAAAAGACTCCATGCTTCCACTGCAGGATCCTTGTGTAGGGAACTAAGACCCCAGATGCCACACAGTGTGGCCAAAAACACCTTAAAATGTAACCCCAAATTGGACACTCCAGGTCCCTCACAGTCATTCAGGGATGTGTGCGGAGCAGTAAAGATGAGTCGCCCTCTGTGCAGGGTCCCAGCTGGGCGGGAAGCGGGCAGTGTTCGCCCACCTTCTTGCTGCTGCTCCCACGCTGTACACAAAGGTCCTGACGGCATATATTTTGTGTTTACGGTTTTAAACTTTTTTGTGCCCCTCCCTTTGGTGATTTCAGGGCTTACAGGCCCCCAAGCATGATGCTGAAGTGCTATCTAGTGATCCCAAGTGCCAGAAAGCTGTGACAGGCCTCAGGGAGAAAATACATGTTAGGGGAGTTTTGCTCAGGTATAGGTGATAGAAGCCACAAATTTATATTAAGTAATGTGTCTTTAAACAGAAACACAGACAAAACAAAATTATACACTGATCAGTTGATGAAATGTGCCCAGAGGCTTGCAGAAACCTAGCTGAGTATTTGCCAGGAGCAACAGTTTAGTATTGGCTACGTCAGTGTTCTCTGTACCTATACAGAGTATAACTCCCATGAACACAGGACACTTTAATACTACTACTAACAGCAACAATATAACTAATGACAATTAATGACAGTAAAAAATTAGTACTACTTGATGAACCTGCTCCTAGGATGTGCAAAATCCAAGGCAAAAACAAATAAAATATTCTAAGTAAAATTTTCTAGAATTTTCTAGACCCAGCAAACACCTGTCCCAACTGCTTTCAGAATAACATTAATGCCACAACATTTTACAGATTTTTAAAATTGTGTTCTAAGGCACATCTCTGTGTGATAACAGTCTCCTATGAACTTCTGATTATTTCAGCTCTCAAAGAAACAAGGAGAAAACCTGACCCTAAACAATTCTGTTCTAAAAAGTGTTTCCACAAACTGGACAGTCTAACACTTAATACTTAAAGCAATTTTTAAGCACTCATATTACCAATACACATAGAAATGACCTATTTAGGGGAAAAACATAATTCTCTAGTTCTTTTCCACCATTTACATAAAACAGTCTCATTTAAAAAAAAAAAAAGAGAGAGATGCAGGGAGAAGGAAGAAGAAAAACTGCAGCTGAAATTTTGACTAAATTTGTCATTTTTTAAAATGTCCACAGTATAGCTTTAAGAGCCAACTTTGCCTCTTCCTCAACAGGTAGGCATTCCAGCTCTTTTTCCCTTCTGCTGCTGTCCATATTTGTATTGAAAACACTACTTCCCAGAGTGTGTTCCACGATGCTGCGCAGAGGCAGCTAGGCACGGAAGTTTGGGGAACACACACTCCACCCACTCCCACAGTAGAGAGGCAAAATACAGACTTGAAAACCAGGGGCTTCAAAAATGCTGCAAGGAATACACTTGTTTAATCCAAGTTTAATTCAAATCCAAAAAAATAATTTGATCACAACACCCTCTTCTGGGAGCTTCCCAGATGGCTCAGCGGTCAAGAATCTGCCTGCAGTGAGGGACTTTCTTATTTTCTTGGGCTCCAGAATCACTGCAGACAGTGACTGCAGCCATGAAATTTAAAGTCGTTTGCTCCTTGGAAGGAAAGTTGTGACAAACCTAGACAGCATTTTAAAAAGCAGAGACATCACTTTGCTGACAAAGGTCCGTACAGTCAAAACTCTGTTTTTTCCAATAGTCATGTAGGGATATGAGAGCTGGCTCATAAAGAAGGCTGGGCTCTGCTTTTGAACTGTGGTGCTGAAGAAGACTCTTGAGACTTGGAGTGCAAGAAGTCCTGGAGTGCACTCCCTTGGAGTGCAAGAAGATCAAACCTATCAATCCTAAAGGAAATCAGTCCTGAATATTATTTGGAAGGACTGATGCTGAAGCTGAAGTTCCAATACTTTGGCCACCTGATGTGAAGAGTCAACTCACTGGAAAAGACCCTGATGCTGGGAAAGACTGAAGACAAACGGAGAAGTGGGCAGTAGAGGATAAGATGGTTAGATAGCACCACTGATTCAAAGAACATGAATTTGAGCAAACTCTGAGAAAGAGTGGAGGACACAGAAGCCTGGGATGCTGCAGTCCTTGAGGTCGCAAAGTGAACAACTCCACAGCATGGAAAGCAAAGAGTTACACAGAAATACAACAGGAGAATACAGTAGGCATCCATCGCTAAGGAACTGGTTTAATTATGCTACAGAGACATTCTAGACACCAAATAAAATAAAAGAACCAGATACTCATCAACATGAAGAGACCACAAAAAACATGGCTGAGAAAAAGGCAAGTTGCAGAAAGATATGTGGGGGGAGGGGGAATTATGGCTTGTGGAGACACAAGTGGGGTAAAAGAAGAAAAATGTGGACTCAAGGACATGTCCCAAGTTCTCAAGAGTGTTTGGACCTCTTCTGAGAGGAAGGAAGGTGAGACAAGAGGAAAAGGTCTTTCCCTATGCTTTTCTCCTGTTTCTATGTCACACACATAGTATGCAAATGTAAAAAAGAAATCTAAGGAAAGAGGACTGCAAAAGAGACCAATGGGCTTCTGGCTACTAAAGAATAACTTTGTTCAACAGATTCTACACATCAGGACTGCATCTGGTCTTAGAGCTCCCACACACAACCCAAGGGCACATTCTCATCTAGATCTGGAGGCTGAGTTTACAGTGTCTAAAGTTCTCCATGGCAACAACATGGTCTGTCAAAAAGAGAGGCATCTGTTCAGAATCAGAGAAAAAACTTCTCCCCAAGAGCACCCTACCCATCCCCCCAAAAAAGTCAGAAATGCCATCTCCATATAACTCACTCCCTATAAAATATCAACTTTAAAATAATCATGTAAAATTTGATGCTCTTATGCATTATATCCCTGCAACTGTAAAAAAATTTATAAACTTTGATCCAAGTCCTCAGTCAAGATAAACCACTATTATTATATGGTTCTTGCAAATCTCCTTTTATTAATCAACTAGTCATGGGCTCAATGGAATATTCTGGGCCAGAAAGTATATCCTGCATGAATACACCATAAGATGGAAAAACAAGACATTCCAAAACATTTATTTTTATGTCTCTCTCACTTTATGGGTTTCCATTTAACGTGGAAGTATGTAGGAGACCCCAGTTCAATCCATGGGTTGGGAAGATCCTCTGGAGAAGGAAATGGCTACCCAATCCAATATTCTTGTCTGGAGAATCCTATGGACAGAGGAGTCTGGCAGGATACCGTCCATGGAGTCGCAAGGAGTAAGACACAACTGAGCGACTAATACTTTTACTTTTCACATAATCTTTGGGCCCAAACAAGGGAAAATTAAGATATGAACCAAGAGTAGCACAAACACCAATACTTTTGACTAACAACATTAAAAGAAATGGGTATTTATTGCAGAAAGAACAAGTTTCTTCTTAACCCTTCAAAGCACTCTAGGAAGTTTTAATGTTTTAAAATAAATAGGTTTTCATTCTAATTTCACACATTACATATACTCCTCATGATGACTAACTTGGATACAGCCTACCACAGTGCTCGAGAGTGAAAGTTCTAGAACCAGAGACCCTGAATTCCTACACCAGCCCCACCACCTACAGTCTACACCAGCCCTGACACGTCACTGCTCTTCCAAACCCTCTTCCCATAAAGCGTCCTTTATACAATGTAGGTGACACGTTTTACTTGGGAAGAATTCAATAAATGTTTGCTATCATAAGCTAGAAGACTTTTAAGAAATTTAACCATTGTTTTCTGTAATTTAAAATGCTGAGACACTAAAAACCAAAAAGAGGGAGGGAGGGGGGCTCTTTTTAAGAACTCATGTTTTCCAAAGTGATCTTCTTATTTATTAATATTAGCAACAAACTTGCTTGGTTTACCCTTTTATTGCCAAATTAGTTTCATACTATCTTCTTTTTCTCTTTTTTTTTTTTTTGTATACACCATGAAGTATTCTGGTAAATCAACCCGTCCTCCACAACAGCTGCTGTGTGAAACTGACTCATGAAATGTAGACACAGAAATGAAGTATTTGATCATCTGGGTCCATCCATTTGCCAATGCACCAACAGGATTTTTCCATGCTACAATTTATTTTCAAATATTGCAAATAAATCGCTGGTGGGTTTTGTTAGAAATCATTCATTACATATGAGAAAAGTGTTCCTCATTTTGTAAAAGCTATAAATCCATTAACTTCTGATTATAATAAAAAGGAAAGAACGAAAGATATTATCCTAAATTTCAATGTCCTGAAGGACGTTAAGGCATCTCTTTTTGCTTCTGAAAAAGAAAATTATTCAAACCAAGTCATATATTTCAATTGTTCTAGACAACATTTTTTGCTATAAAGAATACAATTGCTAGTCCTATAATCTTTTTTTTTTTTTTTTAGTCCTATAATCTTAGATGGATAGACAATGTAGAAAATGTTTGGTCACACATATTCAGAAGTTTATAGGAAATTTCTTCTGCCTTCCATTCTGCACATGATGTCCCCAAACAACACTGGTACATGCACTTCTGTCACATTGTTAGTTATTAATACATTATGTCATATTGTTATTTTATGTTAACATTTTTCCTATGTGGCTCTGGGCTTTCAGAATCCCACTGTTTGCTGAGCCTGCTTCACTTAAAAGGAAGCATTTATTATTGACATATGGGTAAAACTGGTTAAAATTACCTTCAGTACTAGCCAGTAAACATATGAAAAAAAAAAGTTCAACTTCATAGAATTAAAGAAATGTTATCTGAACCCTGCAACACAATTTTTCACTTCTCAGACTGGCAAAATTGGAGACGTTTAATGGAAATCTTTTGCTGGCATGAATTTTTATACACTGTAGTGGAAATACAAATTGATGCAACTTTTTCAAGGAGCCATTTGGCAATATCTATCAAAATGTTAACTAACATATACTTGGACTCAGTAAAGCACTACCAGGAATCCAATCTAATGTATCTTCTCAAAAAAGCATTCACACACACATACACACACAGACATAGTGATGCTCACCACAGCCGTATTTATATGGGGATGTGGGAACTGGCAACACCATGAACATCCATCCTGGTGGGACTACGAATATAACTAAGGATGCACAGGACACCAGCATGTCCCCTAAGTAGGATGAGCCTGGCCTTGGGGTCATCCACAGAAATGTTATTTAAAACAGGCAAGAACTGTGTGTACAAGATGCCTTCACTTGCTTAATTTTTTTAATCAAAATGTTCTGTGGGATCATATAACTTTTTTCTAAGGTGATACCCAGGAGAGAGATTTAATTTTACCTATATTGTTTTAGATCAGGATGTTTGCATCTTAATTAAAAAAAAAAAAATATGAGGTACAAAATCGATCCAGCAATAATACTGCTTATAAGATCTTCCATTAGACTTAAAAAAAAAAAAAATTATCTTCTTTTTTCTATTTACTGTTCATTTATTTATTTTGGCTGTGTTAAGTCTTAGTTACAGCATGTGGGATCTAGCTCCCCGACCAGAGATCAAACCCAGGCCCCCTGCATTGTGAGCACAGAGTCTTACCCATTGGACCACCAAGGAAGTCCCCATTAGATGTTATATTGGCATCATCCACGTTATATTTTCTCCTCCCAACCCCCATCTGCTAAGTACCAGTCTGGCCTTGATTTCATTTTCTCTTCATCTGCTAGAGAATCAGCACAGAGAAGGTCCTCACATGACCACCCCCACTCCCTGCAATGAGAAGCATACCCCGCATCAACCCCCCCCCCCGCCCCACCCCCGGCCATCCAGTTCTGACCCAGCCCACAGCCAATCCTGAATCCCCTGACACTGCTGACCACACAACATAACATTTGGCAATTACAAAAGAAATACCTCCCAAGTATTTTGAGAACTAATAGTGTCACTGAAGTTCATATACAGCTTCCAAATAACAAGTGTTTTAAAAGAAAAAGGTAAACCCAGGTTTGTGTGCTATTTACCTGCTAGGATTTCCAGGAGGAGGGGAGTGCATCTTAAATACTAGCTGGCATTTTCCCAACTTCCTTCTATATGTAAATATACACATATATATATAAAAAATATATGTGTGTGTGTAAAAACATACTGTATACCTAACTCTATGAAAGTACACTAATCATTCTAAATGATACCAAAACTACCTCCATCTAAAATAAAGAAACATCTCCTTGCAGTATAAAGTGTTGAAACCATGGCTAAACACCACCACAGATTCATCCGTGAAAATCCAACTGAATTAACTTTCAAACTTCCAATCTGAAACATGCAATCCCAGCAAAGGTCATTTATCATCATAGTTGTGAGCAAAGAAAAGGCCCCACCAGACACTGTTAAATCTAACATTCTCAAAGATATCCTCATAATCGTGAAATATTCCGTTGAAATTCTCAGAGCATGGGTATCCATTTCCCTTTCAAAAACCTGCCTCTCTGCACGCAATTCCTGTTTACTGGATTTCATTCTTCCTGTTTAAATGACTCCTCCACCCCTGGTGTGACAAAATCAAAAACCTGAAGGAATCTATTTTTAGCACAGATATTCACTTAGGTATTTTCTATGATAATCAACAGGATACAAAGTTGTTTATGCTTGACCAAAATCTGCCTGCTTTGTTCACTGTCCACTTGCTAATACTGAAAAAAGGCAACTCTTTCAACAAATCTCAATTAACAAAACATAACTTGAAAATAATTTTGAACTTAATGTGAGTGTATGCTTACTCACGTCTGATTCTTTGTGACCCCCATGGACTGCAGCCTGCCACGCTCCTCTGTCCAAGGAATTCTTCAGGCAAGAATACTGGAGTTGGTTGCCATTTGCCTCCTCCAGGATATCTTCCCAATCCAGGGATCAAACCCTCATTTCCCTGCATTGGCAGGCGGATTCTTTACTGGTGCACCACCTAGGAAGTCCATTTGAGCTTAATATCCCTCCAATTATAATTGTGGATTTTAAATTAACTAAAAGCCTGTAAGGAAAAAATGACAAGTGCTCTGTATTATTTTGGGTGTGTATGAATGATAGTACAGGAAACACTGCTCAAAACACCTTAGAATCTTTTGTGTTTCTATGTCCTAAATGTGTGCTCTACATTTGGCAAGGTCCTCTTCTCAAGCCCTAGGTACTACCGAATCATACTCTGAAATGACCTTGAGGTAAATATGTAGAAGAGGACATCGTCAATACAATCCTTTTGATAGAAACACCCCTGAGTCTGTGATGGGACACCTGCTAATTGAAGTTGCTTCTCTTTTTTCCCAGGCCGCTCATCACGGCACCTGCACACGGTCACACACGCTCTCCCCTGTGGGCACCGCCCTCCTTGGGCCCTGAGCTCCGGTACCACGTCCTGCTCATCTGTGTATCCCAGCGCATCCGGCAGAACAACGCCCGCACACAGACGTGTTCTATGCACCTGGCATGTGCAGAGTGCCTGAGACGCGCAAGCGTGTGACTCCCAGGATTTTACAGTTACGACTTCTAATACATTCACCAAAAATGTGGCCCAGCCAGATGCACCAGAACCACGTGAGACTCTATTCCCTGGAAACCGACAGCGTTTCCCTGCTGCACCTATTTCAGTTCATGCCTGTCTGGAAATCCCCTCTGAGTAGTAATAAAGATGGTGTCCTTTCAACATATATGGACTAACTCTAATCTAGGATTAGGTGACTGGTATCCCGGTCCAGTTATTTTTGATACAGATGGTCTCAGAGAACAGGAACAAAGAGATAAAAATATGGCTTATGACTATGACACTGGGGGACTTCCCTGTTGGTTCAGCGGTTAAGAATCTGCCTTCCAATGCATGGGACATGGGTTTGATCCCTGGGCAAGGAACTAAGATCCCACACGCCTCGAAACAACTAAGCCCAAGCACTGCAGCTCATAAGTTCATGAGCCATGAGGGAGTCTGTGTGCCGCAACTACAGAACCCGCACGCCGCCACAAGAGCCTGCGTGCCACCACATGGGCGTCTGCGCGCTGCAAAGATATTGCAAGACAGGACGAAGACCCCACACTCCACAACCAAGACCTGACAGAGCCAAATAGTTTTTTTAAGAAAAGAAAGATTATCACACTGCTTTCCCCTAACCATTCCAATCAACCAAACTCAAAATATAAATTCTAAATTCCCTTATCTTCATCATTAAACCAACAACAACAAAGCTGGGAGGAAAAATTCTCCCCAAAAGAAAATTCTATTCCTTCATATGCATCAGTTTGTCACTCATTAAGTTAACGAACCACCACAAAGGGAGTGAGTCACTTTACTCTCACTGGCCTCCTAAGACTGCACGTTGCAGATTGGAAGTTTGAAAGTTAATTCAGTTGAATTTTCAAAACTCCTTCAAAACTCAAGATTTGAACAGAATGGAATTTTAACAACAAAGGTTGGCCACATCCTAAGTTATCTATATTTCAAAAGCTGCTAAGAGATAAAACTTTATTCAGTGTAGCAGTAAAAACTGTATCCAGACTACACCTATCACTGTCTTTGTAACTTACGCGGGCTAACGTGGAGACATGAAACTATGAACTTAACACTTCCTATTTTTTATCAAAAAGAAAGGAATACTCTATAGCTTTTAGGTGTTCTGTGGTACAGACCCATTCTGTATATGTATGTGAGTATAGATCTCCATCCATCCCTGGTCACTGCTCCTTCCAGCAGTGCCAGGCTGGGATGAAACGGGTATCCAGGTAGAATCTCCACGGAGAAACTTTTCATTCCAGCACCTCCTTTGGAAAGTTTGTGGCTGATGTTTTTGGTTGATATATTGGGCCACATTATGTGGTAAAATTAAACCATATTCACTCAGGTTCCATTAATTAGTAATTCAGTCTGGGCTAAAGTCGATTATACCATGAGAATGCTAAGCAAGTTAATAATGCAATTAAATCCGTGTGCAGGCACATTTACCCTACTTAAGAATTCAAGAGCCCCAGCACATTAGTTGAACATAAGTTACAAATGAACAATTTCTTAATTCACTAAATCAATTCCAAAAGGATAGAAAACATTTTTTAAAATATTTTTGTTGCTCTTTGTGCTTACAGATAATGAGTTGCACGTATTTAAATACTCTAGGATCTGAGCATTTCAGAAATTTAAAATATCCTTCCCAGTAAACTTAGATCTTTGAATTATTTTTGCATTTGCTTCTCACAAATTCATTCTCCTTTCCTAGAATGATGCCTCAGGTATAAATACCTTTACAGTGTGTGGGTTTTGTTGTTGTTGTTGTTTTCCCCACACACACAAAGGAAATGCAAAGTAACTCCTAACTCCACTATTGAGAGATGTAGCCACAGTGAGTGTAACGAACTGAAGTGATACGCCCTGACCCCCGGTGTGATCTTATCTGAAGATGGGTCTTCAGGAGGTAATCAGGGTGAGATCAGGTCTTGAGGGTGGAACCATGGTCCAATGGTACAGGTGTCCTTATCAATAAGGGAGCCATACCACAGCTTTCTCTTTCTCTCCCTCTTCCCCCCCCCCACCCCTACATTCACACAGAGAAAAGTCCATGTGAGGAAAAGAAGGCAGCCCTCATCAGAAAGCAAGTCAGCCAGACCCTTGATCTTAAACTGTTAGCCTCCAGAACTATGAGAAAATGAACTGCCGATTGTCTAAGCCACTTAGTCTGTGCTATCTTGGTATGGCAGCCTGGGCTGACTAACATAGTAAGTTTCTTAAATCCAGCAAAGTTAAGCCAAAGTAAGTTTCAAAAGCACATGAAATAAAATATTCAAATACAACAGAACCATAACACAGATACTACCAAAACCCTCACTATTTCCGATTGCAAAAGACCTAGGATGCATGTACATTTAGCTTCTTCCATAGTCTGAGATTAGAAACCAATGGCCATCAGGGACCAGAAGCTGAAGCTGAGGATGGCACCATGGACGCTGGTCAGGAACCGAGGTTGTGAGGGGCAGTGTGGACACCCTCAGCTCAGCTGCACGCTCTCCTTTCTAATTAATGCTACTCAGTCCCAGAAATCACTGCATAGGAAGAGCCATCAAACTTCCTCACAAGTTGACAGAATTACACTGTATTACTACTCATGTTCATTTGAAAGAAAACAATACATACTTCAAACTCTAGAAACTATTAGAGTAAAATATATCACTAGAGAAAGCAATATGGAAATCTGCACTTCCAATCTACTCAACAAATATTTAATAAGCACACTTCCTCCCCCAACCCCCACCCTACCCCCAGCAGGGGGGGCACTCATGTCAGTCACTAAGATACGAATTTCTGATGATAAAGAGATGTCAGATGTGAGTTCAAGAGCACCAGAGCTTCAAATCTCCAGCCCAGTGAACTCCAAACTACTTAATGATGATAAATAACTTTTTTTTTTCAACTTTTTATTTTATATTGGAGTGTAGTCGATTAGCAATCTTGTGTTAGTTTCAGGAGGACTGCAGAGTGACTCAGTTATACACATACATATACCTATTTTTTTTCAAATTCTTTTCCCAAGTAGTTTCTTATATAACATTGAGCAGCGTTCCCTGTGCTATACAATAGATCCTTGCTGGTTATCCATTTTAAACACAGCAAGTGTGTACATGACAACAATTCTTTGGATCACATAAGGACATTCCAAACTCTCCTCATTCTAAAACTGAGCTCCTGATCACTATCTTTTTCATCAAATTTGATCTTCCCAAAGTCCTTTTCTTCAATAACTATCACCTCCATCCTTCCATAAACTCTAAAGTCATGCGTGAGTCCCCTTTGTTTCCACTCAAATGGAACACCTCATCTGCTCTCTTTTATTGTATACAACAGACAAGAGATAATTGCTCTCTCCCACCACCTGCTTCCACAACAAGTGGAGAGTATGAGCTCCAGACTGGCCTCCGTAATTCCATGCCCTCCCCACCACTGACCATCCTCCACCCAGCATTCATGATGACCTCAACACACCTCTACCCAAAGCCTTGGAACAGTCCGCAACACACCCAGAATGAATCCAAACTCCCTATGCAATCAGGGCTCTCCACCAACCTCTGATGTCAACATCTTCCACAAGTCACTACCTCACTTCCACTACCTCACTGCTCCTGCCCTGAAGCCTCCACCCTCACCAGCCAAGACCCCCTCTAGGCAGTCTCTCCCTTGGAGGTGGGCATGGCAACCCACTCCAATATTCTTGCCTGGAGAACCCCATGGACACAGGAGCCTGGTGGGCCACAGTCCATGAAAGGGAAGCCCAAAGAGCTGGACAGAGCCACTTTCGCCTCACTTGAGGCAGTCTCTGATTTCCCCTCCCTTCCTCACAAGGCAGGCCCTCTTCAAATACTGCTTCATTATCAGTGAAGCCTTCCAAATGTGGCCTCAATCACCTTAAGCTTTTCCTGTGATGCTTGTCGACACCTGGCTCACTGTATGATGCATGATTCCGTTCACGAGCACTGGAGCTCTGTGACCCTAACAGGCAGGGCTCAGCTGCTCACAGCCGCATCCTCAGGGCCTCAGACAGTGAGCGGTACGCAGCAGACTCCTGATAAACATGTATTGAATTAATTAATTTATATTATAAGGACTCATAGGAGTAGTGAATGTTTACCAATATCTGCTTTACCAATAACTTAAAATGATTTCTGCAGTGAGGTTCACTATAAAAGGAAAAAACTAAACTTAAAAAAAAAAAAAAAAAGTCTGCTTCAAAGTACAAAGTCCCTGGGCCAGAACCCCCCCGCCACCCCCCTACCTTTCCGTGTTGCCACACCCCGGTGCTGCAAAGGCCTTTCCCCACGTTTGTCAGAAAAGTTATTCACCTTACACAGCAAGCATTTCAGCACCATGAAAATGGTCTCCCTAGAACATATCTACACAACTATCTACGGTGCAATCTGGAAGAAAGAATAGTTTCTTACAATTTCTAGAACATATCCATTTGTAATATAAATGGGGAAACTACAGACCTCTAATATCACATAAATTAAATCAGCGTTTAAAAATATACAGATTTGCACTTAGCCAAAACAGTAAAATGAGTCATGATTTCACTACAAATAAAAATTATTTGCAAAGGCACAAAGTGGCATTCAATCTGATAAAGAATTGTATCCAGAATATAGAAGTCTCACAACTTCAGGAAAAACGTAACTTTTCAACATGATAAATGCAATGTCGTATCTAGATTGGCTCCTGAACTGAAAAAAGACATTAGTGGAAAAACTGGTAAAATGCAAAATAAAGTCCATAGTTTAGTGACCAGTGTTTTTCCAACATTAATTTCTTAGTTTTGTGAAATATACCATGGTTCTGAAAGGTGTAAACAGTAGAATGTGAGTGACAGGTATACAGAAATTCTCTACAATTTTGGCACCTTTTATGTAAATCTAAAATTATTTCAAAACAAAAAGTTAAAAGGAGGTGGACAAAATATTTGCAAAGACTTTTTACCAAAGAGATGTGGAAAGCAAATAAGTAAATGAAAAGATTCTCATCATTAACTGTTAAGGAACTGCAAGCTTGTACATGAATGTTTATAGCAGCAATATTCAAGGCAGAAACATCCCAATGTCCAACAACTTATAAACAGATGAACAAATCATGGGATGATGAAATACTGTTGTTGTTGTTCAGTCATCCAGGGTTGTCTGACTCTTTGCGACCCCATGGACTGCAGCACGCCAGGCCTCCCTGTCCCTCACCATCTCCTGAAGTTTGCCCAAGTTCATGTCCATTGAGTCAGCAATGCCATTCAGCCATCTCATCTTCTGACAACCCTCTTCTCCTACTGCCCTCAATCTTTTCCAGCATCAGGGAACTTTCTAATGAGTTGGCTGTTCACATTAGGTGACCAAAATACTGGAGCTTCAGCTGAATACTCCAATGAGTATTCAGGGCTGATTTCCCTTAAGACTGACTGGTTTGATCTCCTTGCTCCAAGGGACTTTCAAGAATCTTTTCCAGCACCACAGTTTGAAGGCATCAGTTCTTCAGCGCTCTGTCTTCTTTACAGTCCAGCTCTCACAACTGGACGTGACCACTGAGAAGACCATAGCCTTGACTATACAGACCATTGTCAACAGAGTAATGTCTCTGCTTTTCAACACAGTCTTGGTTTGTCATAGCTTTCCTGCCAAGAAGCAATCGTCTTTTGATTTCATGGCCGCAGTCACCATCTGCAGTGATTTTAGAGCCCATAAAGAGGAAATCTGTCACTAGTTCCACCTTTTCCCCTTCTATTTGCCATGAAGTAATGGGGCATGATGGCATGATCTTTGTTTTTTTAATATTTAGTTTTAAGCTGGCTCTTTCACTCTCTTCTTTCACCCTCATCAAGAGGCTCTTTATTTCCTCTTTGCTTTCTGCCATTAGAGTGGTATCATCTGCATATCTGAGGTTGTTGATGTTTCTCCCACCTATCTTGATTCCAGCTTGTAACTCATAATATTTCATTGATGAAACAGTATTTGGCCCCAAAAAGGAATGGAATGCTTTATACATACTACAACATGGATTAACCCTGAAAACATAATGCTAAATCAAACAAGCCAGGCACACACAAAAACTGCATATTACATCATTCCATTCATACAAAATGTCCAGAATAGGAAACTCCTGGTTAGTTAGAACAGGAAGCATTTGCTGCCACTAAGAGTCTGAATGTTGCAACTAAAGATAACACATGCCACAACTAAGACCCAGCTCAGCCAGATAAATAATATTTTTTAAAAAGTTATATCTGACTTTTGTAAAAGTTGCAACCAATTACAATTTGTTTTTTTAATTCCTAATATAATGTTGACAGTAGTATGCTACTACAATAATTATCAAAATTAGAAATGCAAAGAATCCTTTGGCCCAACAGAAATTTATCAGATCACATATGTAAGGGATATTCCTTGTAGCACTGGGAATAAGCTGTACTGGCTAAACACACACTCACAGACACACCCCACAAGAGAGCTCTTTGTTCACTGTTCCAGAAAGATTCCCAAATTATATTATACAGTAAGTAAATGAACAAGGGACAGATAGGTAAGTAGATATAATCTGGGGGTTGGGGAAAACATTTTGTATTCTATGTATGGGTCTATGCATGGATCTTCAAAAACAGCAATCTTTGGAAGGATAAACAAGCAACTGAGACCACTCACTCTCTTTCAGGGCTGGAGAGCAGGCACATGTGGAGCAGAAGAGGAAGGAATACCTCTTCTTGTACACCTTTTTATAATTTTGATGTGTGAACTATACGTGTGTGCGTGCGCACACACACACACACCCAACAAAACCTAAAATTACTTAAAACACTAGTTTTTAAATATATAGTCTAAGTACAAATGATGAACATTTGTGGAACACAGCAAACATTCCAGAGACAGCAACACATTATCATGTACACTTACAATGCAGGGTGAATTTCAAGCAACTCCCTAGGAGGTTGCACTCAACCTTTTGTTCTGATCCCAGTGCCCCTCAAAAACAGGAGCCTGAGAAATGGTCAACATAGAATGTTCTGGAAGGAAATGATATGGTTTTGTTTTTTAAAGGAGCCACAAATGAGAAAATTCAGAATTAAAAGAAAAGAAAAAAGACCTTGTTACCCCTTGGAAAACCTCCTATCTTTCTGCCCTAGAGTACTGTGTTCTTCCATCCCTAAAGTAAGGGCATTTTCTATGTCTTGTACACAAGGACAAAGGGGAACAAACTGGACTTCCTACCACAGACACAGTGACACACGTCTCCTCAACTGAAACGACTCGAGCACATCACTGAAACAGACGCATCCCCAGCACCACCAGAACATCTGGATTTCAGAATTTCAGAAGCACTTAAGACTCCTTAAGATCTCACATTCCAGAATCTAGCATCTGTCTTTCATTAAATAGTTGAGATCAAGAAGTACGATCATAAAATAGTGTCGGATAATGTCAGATAACATAAACAGTATCTCTCTGCAAGATACAGGCTTATGAATTAATTCTTAGCATATCTGGATAATTTCTATACGTTTCTCAATTCTGGTCAAATTCCAATTTGATTAACCCCTTTCTAAGTACTGTAGTCAGACAACAAAATTCACTGATGAGTTAAGACATCTTCATGGCAATAGTCAGAGAAGCAGAAGCACCAGGAATGTTTTCCTCTCCAACCTGCTACTTCCGAACACTACAACCCATTCAAATCTGGTCCCTGGGAGCAAGCCCCTGAGCCTTTCCCCCACCTTTCTCAGTCAGCACTGAAAACCAGGCTTCCAACTATGTTTCCAGACAGGAAGGAATTATTAATATAATTCTATGTGGAAGTTTCATAAACAACAGAAATAGGAGGTATGTCAAATCTGTGTTTTTCTGACAAACGAGCAGATGCCTGGGTATACTACTACTGAGAAAAACTGGTTCATTTTCCCTGAACCCCCGCCCCAGTAGAGAACAACCTGAAAGGCATCAAGCCAGCCCACACCAAAGATCAGAGAATTCTAATTGTAATCATCACTTCCATCCTCTTCAACTGACAAAAATCCTTAATAATGTAATTGATTATTAAAAATAAAAAAGGAAGCAAAAACCAATAACAACTAATCAGAAAAAGATACCAAGATAATATATTTATCATGTTACTATGCCACAAGTTATATAAACTGGATAAAACAAAGTACTGAAAAGGAGGAAAAAGAATAATACATTTACATCCTTAGGGCTTCCCCGGTGGATCAAATGGTAAAGAATCCACCTGCAATGCAGGAGACCTGGGTCAGGAAGATCCCCTGGAGAAGTAAATGAGAACCCTAAGGCAGTATTCTCCAGACAGTATTCTTGCCTGGAGAATCCCATGGACAGAGGAGCCCAGCGGGTTTCAGTCCATGGGGTCGCAAAGAGTTAGACACGACTGAGCAACTAACACTTCACATCCTTAAAGCAGTATCCAGTGACAAAACAGTCAACAAATATTAGATGCTACTAAAACCATCATGTACGGGACTGGACTGGCCTCCTCATCTCCCACCCCCACCCCAGAGCCCGCGCCAGTGGGTGGACCGAAGTGTGTCTATTTTCCTGATCTGTTTTCTAATAAAAAGGAAAAGGGCAAAAAAAATAAATAAATAAATAAAAATAAAACCATCATGTAAAACTCTGCATTTTTTTCAGATAAGCCTAATGACTAAGACAAGCTACTTAAAAGACAGAGTTAATATTAATATAACAATATCTAACACTTATCGAGACTTATTATTTTAAGTACAGAATGATGACAGATTTCAATAATCAGAAAAGAACAGAAAATCGTATCTATTCACAGCACACAATTATAAAGCTTTTATTTCAAAAACATGTATTCCAATAAACACTCTTATAACAGAATACATATACATGTTACACATATGGAAAGACTTTGCCACTTGAGTACTTTTGAAAGTGAAAAACTTTTCGGTTCAGCTTTTCTACTCAACATAAAATAATCAAAACTACTCAAGATATATTGGTGTAGATGAGTTCTTACACAATGGTTCTTTGAAGTCTGAAAATGCTTTAACAAAGAAAGCTCTTTAGAAAGCTCAACATGAAGCCTATGCTCCTAAAATGATCCAGATAAGTATTAATCTGGACAACCAAATAAAGAAATAATTTGAAAACACGGTCTTACTGCCTTACTCACACTGAAAAGAGGCATACTTCTATAAATACTACTAGCCAAATAGTATTATTTGTATAGCCAAATGGTCTCTTATCTTTTAAAATGACTCACAATTTCTACTGGCACTAATACTTTCATTGTGTCAGTGATTGTAATGTCTTACATTACTGTAGACTTTTCCCTTTGAGAAGTACTTTCTCATATGTTATGTTCATTTAACCCTTAAAAGATACCCTGGAAAACAGTGTACTATTTCATCGACCAGAAAGCTGAGGTCCAAGGACAGCTGCCAAAGTCACTCAGAGAATAGGGAGTACCACACCACCCCTCTCTCTCACCTACTTTTCCTCATTAGATTACAGACCCCAAAATGAGTGACATCATTAGAGCAACATCAATACAAAAGAAGTTAAGGCATTACAAGTTCTGTTTCTCTTGGATCTTACAAGAGATTAGTTATACAATTTATAATACTGTCAATCTGACTTACAAAAGCTTACAAAGTAGACGTATAAAACAAAAAGTTCAGAATCCAGTAGAAGCAAATGTACACACCCCTCGAATAAAATCCAAGGCCACAAACTGAAGTCCAGGGCTTAGGAATTCATAAGATCATGCCTAGAGTTTCAGGCTTTTATTTTTGACTTACTTATGTGACCGACCAAAGTCATGGTGGCTAAGTAAAATGTGAATCATATCACCTATCCAAGCAATTCTAAGAGTTAATTGTGGCTGCCTTAAAATAATAGCAAGCCTGAATTATGTTATACTCAATAATCTCCCAGGAGTTAAATTTTAAAATTATACCAAATTGGGTTGTGCCCTGTCAGTACTGCTTATTGAATCACATGGAAATGTCTGACACACACTTCATACATTTAAGTATTTATGAAATGCTCAGGTATTATAAAACACCATGGAAACACAAATATCTATAAAATAGATTCACTTTCAAGGAATTTTTTACAGTTTAAAATAAGAGATAAGGTACACTAAAAACTGTAAGATGAAAGAAATTGAAAGCACAAATAAAATGAAAACATATTCCACACTCCTGGATTGAAAGAATAAACATTGTTAAAACAACCATACTACCCAAAGCAATCCACGAACTCAATGCAATCCCTATCAAAATTCCAGTGACATCTTTCATAGAACTAGAACAAATATTTATATGGAGCCACAATAGAGCCCAACTAGCCAAAGCTATATTCAGAAAGAAAAACAAATGTGTAGGTATCACATTCTCTGATTTTAAACTGTATTACAAAGCTACAGTTACCAAAATAATATGGCCCTGGAATAAAAACAGACACACAGATCAATGAAACAGAATAAGAGCACAAAAATAAAACCATATATACATGGACAATTAACTTACAACAAAGGAGCCAAGAACACAAATTAGCTAAAAATAGATTAAAGACTGGAACCTAAGACCTAAAAAACATAAATTCCTAGAAGGAAACATAGGTGACAACCTTCCTGACACTGGTCTTAGCTATGTTTTTGGATTTGACTCCTAAGGCAAGGGAAACAAAAGCAAAAAATTAAAAATGAGACTTAGATTTCCCTGGTAGGCCAGTGTTTAAGACTCCATGTTTCCACTACAGAGGGTCCAGGTTTGATCCCTTGTCCCCCCGGGTCAGGGAAGTTCCACATGCTACACAATTTGAAAATTAAAATGGGACTAAATCAAACTAAAAACTTCTACCGTGAAGGAAATCATCAACAAAGTGAAAAGGACACCTACTGAAAGGGGAAAGATATTTACAAATCATAAATCTGACAAGGGGCCAGATGCAAATATTTTGGTAAAATCCAGATATTTTGGTAAAATCCAAAATACACAACTCAAAATATACAAAGTACTCATACAACTTAACATTTCAAAAAACAGGGTCCAATTAAAAAATAAACAAAGGACTGAACAGACATTTTTCCAAAAAAGACAAAGAGATGGCCAACAGGTAAATAAAAAGATGCTCAACATGACCAATTATTAGAGAAATGTAAATCAAAACCACATGAGATATCACCTCCCACAGGTCAAAATGGCTATTATCAAGAAGACAACAAATAACAGGTCTTATTAATACCAAGGGTGTGGAGAAAAGGGAGCCCTTGTGCACCGCTGATGGGAATGTAGATTGCTGCAGCCACTGTAGAGAACAATACAGAGATTAATGGAAAAATTAAGAACAGAGCTATCATATGTTCCAGCTATTCCACTGGGCATTTATCCAGAGAATATGAAAACAGTAATTTGAAAAGATACATGCACCCCTATGTTCAGTTAGCCTTATTTACAATAGTCAAGATGTGCAAACAACCTAAGTGTCTCCAATGGATGAACAGATAAAGAAGTGTGTGTGTGCACACATTATATACATTATAGAATATCTTCAGAATATTCCCAGACGATAAATGCCTTACAGAGAGGTGCAAGTTAAAAACAATAAAAATGCTCACAAAGAAAAATTCAACATCTAGCTCAAGTGATCAGAAAAAGCTTCCTAGAGGGGAAACATTTTAAGTTAGTCCTTTTAAAATGCCCAGGACAGGTCTGAGGGAAGAACAGCAAGGAATGAAGGGACCCTGGGGGAAAAGGGTCCCTTTGCTTGTGGCACGCAGACAAAGACCTGAGGAGGACAGCAGTGAGACTGAAACGAAGAATCAGGAAGGAAAATAAATGGATGTTTTCTTTCCCAAACTCCATGGTTAGCTTTTTACAAAGTCAATTTGAACATAGGAGCAGTTTACCCAGAAGATAATGCAAAAGTATTCTTCTTTGTGGTTACAAGTATCATTCATGAAAATTACCATCCACAGGAATGGCTTCTACTTGTCAAGAAATGAGGCCTTAGCATTTTTCTCTCTGAAATACCACCCTAAATAAACAGGTCCACAGCAGTGTTTCTTTTCTTGTACTATTGATCTCATAATCAGCTGAGAAGAGCAAAAATGAAGGAAAGTGTAAATTACGACCTAGCCTAAAAGCAGAGGGGGGAGGACCAGCATGGGTTCCCATAAACATATTTAACTTGCTCGTTTTCACAATCAGCAAAGGGGAGTATTTGCCTAATAAATTAAGAAAATTCTGAGAAATCCTTATAACCTTTTGAAAGAGATAATAGAGACTGGCCACTTTTTTCTTCTTGTCTAAACCTTGGACAAGAGAGAGTAAATGATATTTTACCAAAAAAAAGTCATTTAACCTATTTCAAATATAAAGAAAACTGTAAGATATACAAAAGAGGAAGACAGAGGATGATATGGTTGAACAGTATCACCCACTCAGTGAACAGGAGTGCACAAACTCCAGGAGACAGTGAAAGTCAGGGAAGCCTGGCGTGTTCTGCAACATGGGGTGGCAAAGAGTCAGGAATGACTGAGTGACTAAACAACAAATACAAAAGGCTAGACTTTAAGTTATGGGTGAGATCTTTCTTAATTCTAAAAAATTTCATCCAGTTTGATGCGAAGTATGGTTTTCTTTTCACCAGACTTCCAAAGATTTCCAGGAGACGTGAGTTTCTTTCTTCTTTCCCCTGTGCTAGTCTGTATTTTCCTTCAACCAATTTGAAGGTAAATGCTATCTTCCTAAAAATTGGCGCAAAATGTTTAACATTTACTCCCTTCCTTTAAAAAAAAAAAAAAATCACAAGCAGAAATGTTCAAAATTCTGTACAATATCCCTGAAGTTTTAAACTGAATAGTTTTTAATCCTTTCCAGAAGACTATATTAATTTCAGTCTTCTGGA
The DNA here is from genome assembly GCF_019320065.1 of Cervus canadensis. Taxonomy (NCBI): domain Eukaryota; kingdom Metazoa; phylum Chordata; class Mammalia; order Artiodactyla; family Cervidae; genus Cervus; species Cervus canadensis. The sequence continues at coordinate 96,951,733 of NC_057386.1, forward strand.
AGACTTTTCCTAGACAACTGAGGAGGCAACTGACAGTATGAAAACTGATTATCCTCTAAGGATTAAGTAAGGAAGCAGCTTAAATACTAGGAATGCTTCTACTAGAAGAGAGGAGGTCTGAAACTGTATACATTGTAATAAGATTTCCATTAACATTTTCTACAAAGTTTCACTGAACACTGGCAAGATTGTTGCAATTTTAGAGACCTTAGTGTCTCTCTTCTAAACCATGATGAAAGCATATCTTCTCAAGAAAAGTAATTTCATTTCTAACCCCAGAAGCCTCATTGAAATAGCCTCTTTTCTTTACTCACGTCAATATAATTAGTTACCATAGCTGTACAAGTTATCATCTGTTAACTAATTAAGTTATTTTTGTGATTGCCAAGAAGTAACAACTACTGAGGACAATTCTGCAGCCACTTTGAAAAGGAAAGATCAACTCAAGCAAGTTTCTGTTTGGGTGCAAGACAGAGAAAGGTAAACAATAGAATAAAAAGCAAAAAGTTTTACCTCTGAATCCAATTTAAAGGTTTAGATAATATGCCTACAATCATTTTTCAAAAGCTAAAGGTAGTAGTAAAATCATTCTCGATTGCAAACAAAATGGAAATAAAAGCATCTTTGAGTACAACACAAAGTTATTCAGCAGAGCACCCAGCAGGTGCCAAGAACAGGGGCTGGTATATCTGATGGGCTTATATAATTCAGTTTTGTTTCATTCATGAAAGCCTAATTCAGGAAGAGGATTTTTCTTAAAACTTCTCAGCTAACTCTAGATTTCTTGAAAACTGAGAAAAAGACAACAGACACAGTTTCAATAAAGTCAGGTTGGAAAACTGATGAATTAACCTATACAAAAATATGCCCTTCCTGGGAGCAAAACTGTATGACTCAGGAGGGGAAAAAAAAAACATATTGGGGAAACATTATTAGCAGATGAACAATAATAAATAACATATATTACACCCAGTGCCTTTAAGACATTTTATGAACAGTTATGTTAATAATGCTACTATATAATAAAATTTCTTTTCTCCTTTCAGATCGTATTTGTAAAGAACACCAGGAGACACTTTATTAGAATGACTGAAAGTCCCAATACTCTTGGCTACATCTCAAAAGAAAAAATAACTGAAATTGACAAAATAGCTTTGTTTTTGCTGCATTTAAATAACAGTGCATCTAGGCTGGGTTGAGATAACACTACTTCGTTCCCCTTTCTATAAAGAAGTGCACATGCTCAATCACCATCAGACCCTGTGACCTCATGGACTGCAACCTGCCAGGCCCCTGTCCATGGGATTTCCCAGGTAAGAATACTGGAATGGGTTGCCATGCCCTCCTCCAGGGGATCTTCCCGACTCAGGGATCGAACCCATGACTCCTGCATTGGCAGGGAGATTCTTTACCACTGGGCCACTTGGAAAGCCCCTTGTGTAAACATACTTCTTTGATTACAGACCTGCAATTATAAAAGACATATTAAATCCTTGAGCCCTGAAATCAGTTGGAAGTTCTCAGAAATGAGTCTGTAAGGCAAAGGACAAATTTCTGTAGAGCCAGACAGTAAGTATTTTAGCCTCTGCAGGCCAAACTTAGCCTCTGAAGCACAAAAGCGGCCACAGACAACACATGAAGAACGAGCCTGGCTGGGTCCCAATAAAACTTTATACACAAAACCAGGCTATGGGCTGAATTTGGCCCAAGGGCTATAGTTTACCCAGTCCTGATCTAGGAGATTAAGTTTTCAACAGTGTGCTGGCTCTGTCCCTGTGGAATGGGGAAACTCACCAACCTCTCTTGGTATTTATTTTCTCAGGAGTCCCAACTAGATCAGGGATTTGCAGCTTTTTTTTTTTTTAAGCAGTAAGTCTCCCTTTTCTAATAGAAATTAAAGGTGGAGACTAGACCAGATTTTCAGGACTCTCCATAGGCCCCTGGAAGACTCCAAGTGTGTGGTACGATGATAGCTGATTCTAAGGTTCCATCCAGCATCAAGAACCAATATTGACAAGTCTGTTTTCCTCAAGGTCCCTTCAGGCATCATCAGGTAAGGGAAGCAGTCTATGGACTACATGCCTTTCCCATGCTCCAGAATCACACCATCCCTTCCCATTAAGAAGAGCATTGTGGGAATTCCCTGGCAGCCGAGGGGTTAGGACTGTGTGCACTTTCACTGCCGAGGACCCAGGTCCAATCCCCAGTCGGGGAACTAAGATCCCACCAGTCAGGCGGTGTGACCAAAAAAAAAAAAGATCATTACATGACAAAATTAAAAATTACAGTGTACAGGTAAAAAGTAGAAATCAATGAAGTTAAATTCTACTATACATATGTTTAATTAAGATGTCTTTTACTACAAATGTGTAAATATTTTACCCAGAATAAGTCTTAGTACAGTTTTTTTCTAAAGTTTTATATGTAATCAGTAAGTAAAGATCTAAGCAGAGAGTATTTAATCTATTTCTGAAACTGCCCCTTAAGAAGTTAATATGTGGGTGCTCAGTCACTCTTTGCAACCTCATGCAAGTGTAGCCTACCAGGATCTTCTGACCATGGGATTTTCCAGGCAAGAATACTGGAGTGGGTTGTTATTTCTTCTACTCCCTATCTTTCAGACCCAGGAATTGAACCGGCACCTCCTGCATTGGCAGGTGGATTCTTTACCAATACAACATCTAGGAAGCCCAAGGAGTTAATCTATACAAACAGTCATATCTATTAAAATGGATCAAAGCTAAGATTTCCACTTAGTAACAGTTTATCAGCAAATTGGTTCTCAATACTAGAACTGAATTGAATTTTATAAATTAGGTCTGTCATTACACTACTGTCCCTGACCATAGTCAAAAATCTCAAAGTAATTAAAAAAAAAAAAAGGTGCTGCAAAGTAGAACAAAGGTGTCACAGGAGCTCAGAGGAAGAGTTTATACACTATATTAAATAACAATCAAATATAGTGTAACTGACAGTTCAATATATCAGTACCAAAGTGATTAAACTTATGGAGAGGCAACTGCCTGATACTCAAGAAAAAAAACTTTGTTCCACCAAGTTACATGTTTCTATAAAGGAGGGCTTCTGGAACTACTGCTCCTATTCAGCTTCTATCCAATTCACTATTAATGTAGAAGTATATAATTACATTTTCCACTGTATCTCAAATTCTCAGGGAAAAAAAAAAAAATCAAGTCATTAAACAGCATTTATTAGCTCCAGTTCTGTGCTATGGGGTATGCCAAGACCTGAGTTTTAAAGAGGCATAGCAAATTCCAGCCAAGCAATCTCTCCAGTGAGGCCAACAGACACCTTACACATTAATCCATTTTAGATGAAATCAAAGTCTTAACTTATACTCCAGATTCAGCCATATTTTAGACCTTAGACCCCCTCCCAAAAACAAATAACTTACAAAAAAAAAAAAAAAACCAGAATGTTTTAAAATAACAAATACCCCAGACTCTTTCAAGTAACATTTCTAGCCATCAGCTTCTGATAGGAAATGGTTTAACTGACCCCACTACACATAAGAGCAGTTTATCTACATAAATCTTGAATGTTATCATTAAAAGCCCATAACTAAACACATCTACTCTAAAGCAAGACATACTGCATACTTAAAACTTTAATATCAAAGTCAGTCTTCTCAGATAGTAAAGAATCTGCCTTGCAACACGGGAGACCCAGGTTCAATAGCTGGGTCAGGGAGATCCCCTAGAGAAAGGAATGGCAACCCACTCCAGTATTCTGGCCTGGAGAATTCCATGGACAGAGGAGCCTTGCTTGTTACAGTCCATGGGGTCACAAAGAGTCAGACACAAGTGAGCAACTAACACTTTCACACACTTTCACTAGTCTCATGTAACATTCAATATGAAGTCACTTTTCTCAAAGACATAAGTTTACGATATAAGTATGAATTCAACAAATTACAAAAAACTATTTAAACTGCTATCTTTTACAAGTATTTTATATATGATTTCATATTTATAAAATGATGATGATTCAGCTTGTATGAGGAATGACAAATTGAAAACTTAAAAGTCCCAGAAAAATGACAAAGCACTGCTACAACACACAGAAATATCAGAACACAAAACTGAACACACAGGAATGAAATAAAATTTTAAAACAGTGCAACTGAGGCAAAAAGAATGTAGAAAATATAAACCTATGTTCTATTTTAAATCAATATGTAAATCAGTAGTTCCCACTTAAAAACATACTTAAAAGTCACATTTAGTATTTTATTTATATTTATATATAATGTTAAATTTATATATAATGTTCATACACTGGTATTTTTACCTCTGTTTTCAAATAAGAGACTGTGCTTCAGAAAATTAATAGTCATATATCGAATAACTGAACTAAAAAGTTAAATATATCTATGTGACTCCAAAACTGCAATTACAGTAACGTTAGCTCTATATGTTACTGTAAGACCTCTGGAAGTAAGACTTTCAAAGAGGTCTCCTGAGAATCACTCTGTAAACTTCTTGCAATCATCCGTTTCCTACACAAAGTAAGGTGGACAAATACTATCGGCTCATAGCACCCATTCATCTTAACCTCCTTCTTTCCTGCCTTTCTGCAATACAGGCTTAAGTGCAAAATGCTCACATTTCCAGCCTCCTTTGCAACTAGGAGTAGCCATGTGACCCAGCCTCTGGTCAATGACAAACGCCTGGAGAGGACTTCCCTTCAAAATAACAAACTCTTACCAACAAAAGAGGTAAGAGTTTCAAGCTCCTCCCATCTCTCCTGCTTGGGATGCAGCCATCATCTTGGGACTTTGAAACCTAAAATCACTTGCTAAGTAGCATGAGCTAGTTTCCTTAATGAAATCTTTGAGCTTCTCCATCAGGCCTGAATGGCCTAACTTGAGATTTCTTATTTTTTGAGAAAGATAAGCCCATCCCTAAGCTTCCATGCGTGCGGTTTCTGATAACCTGCAGACTAATGCAATGCCAACACAATCTGAGCCATGAATCAACTCTACCAATTAGATTTATGTTATAATCACTTCAGTGAGTTAACTGTAAGATACATGAATGATGAAAAATTATCTAAGGGAAAAATAAACACCAACAACTGAAAAACAGTAATATGGGAGGGGAGTTTGAGGGAGAATAGATACGTGTGTTTGAATGACTGAGTTCGCTGTCCACCTTAAGTATCACAACATTGTTAATAGGCTATACTCCAAAATAAAATAAGAAGTTTTAAAATATAACAAATATTAAGCACTCAAGTCAGAGACTTTTAAAAAAAAAATACATGAGCATATTTAATCTATACAATCATGTAAGGCTGGTAATATAAGTTGCTCAATCGTGTCTGACTCTTTGCAAACCCATGGACTGTAGACCAGCAGGCTCCTCTGCCCATGGAATTTTCCAGGCAAGAATACTGGAATGGGTTGCCATTTTCTATTCCAAGGGACCTTCCCAACCCAAGGGTCAAACCCACATCTCTTGTGTCTCCTGCTTTGGCAGGCTACTTACCACTAGCACCACCTGGGAAGCCCCATACTCATCAGTGGCAAAATTTTAACAATCCTTGACAAAAACAGAATATGGTGAAACAGAGCTAACTTTATTCTGAGATTATAACCTTTCTGTCTTTATGATAATAGAATGTCCTTTCTTTTATGATGCGACTTCCCTGGTGGCTCAGACGGTAAAGCATCTGCCTACAATGTGAGAGACCAGGGTTCGATCCGTGGGTTGGGAAGATCCCCTGGAGAAGGAAATGGCAACCCACTCCAGTACTCTTGCCATGAAAATTCCGCGGATGGAGGAACCTGATAGGCTTCAGAGTCCATGGGGTCGCAGAGAGTCAGACACGACTGAGCGACTTCACTTTTCTTTTATGAAATGAGAATAGTGGAGAGCAAGTTTAAATTCACTTTAACAAGCTTACTTGTCAAAATAAATAGGTGACAAATCAATATCAGAAGCCCAGAGTTCTATGATTTTTAAAAAGTCCTTGAAATCCAAAAGCCTGAGACCCCATGAGTTGTGGTCTGGACACCAAAGTTCAGGGTCACAGCCACCAGGTTAGATGAAGGGAATATACTCAATAAACTCAAAATAACTCTACTGTGAATGCACTTAAAGATACAAATGTGCAACTACAAAGGAAAGCAGCCATCCCACCAAATGTCAAGTGGGAACAAGGACTTTTAAAGTGAAATGATTTTACCATGCTGACCCCCACAGAGCTTCCTCTAACTGATGTAGATTCAAACCATACGAGAGAAAATGGAATCAAGATAGGAATTCTCACCCATTCCAACTTAAGTCTCAGATGACTTTAGGTTTGGAGATTCACATCTGGGATTAAAGAACTTGTGGGTCTCGGCATACACTGTCTGCCTCTGAAAGAAGTCTGTGGTTTCCCAACTGAAGAAGCAGAGCAGTGCTTGATAACGCCAGCCCCTAAAGCTCGCCCCTCCGTTTATTCCAGTCCCACAAAAGTAAGGGAATCTGACACAAATGAAGACTAGAAAAAACTGAAATGCAAACAAATTCTTCTTCACCTCTATTCTTGGCATTTCAATCTTTTTTTTTAACTCGTGAGTTTTAAAACTCAGCTCTAGTTGTTTGGAAATGTATAAATTTGATCAAGCACTTTCTTAATACAGTAACTAATTTAACTTAGCCGAACATTTCTAACAATTTGACCAAAAATGTTCTAATTTGAGTGTGGAGTTTGCAAGACTGCATAATGTCACTTACAGAAGAAATCAGAAACTTTACTGCCTTGAAGACTTCAAATACTTAACTTATATACAGAACAACTGGACAAGTGTTAAATAGGGCTAGTTAATATCTATATATTTTCACTTTTTTTACTTTATTAATGTAAGATTTTAGTTACTTCAAAGGCTGGCCAGCTCTTCTTTTTCACTTGTGCCCTCAAATGCAGTTACTGAAAAATCACAGAAAAAAATCCTATTGAAATATAGAAAACAAATGGCTTTATCTTTATAATTGAAAATAGTAAATACCTCCCAGCTTATAGTTTATGAGTAGTTATCTCAAATGTTAGCACCTACATTTTTTCATCTAATCTTCCAGCACTAGTTTCAGTTATAGAAAGAAAAAAAAAAGTACATAGTATACAAAAACAGCATGTATTCTCCAATATTAACCACACACAAAAAAGAAAGGTAGGTGGCTGGCAGAGGAGGGGAGGCTGTAACAGAAATGCAAAGGCATTATTATATTATATATAATGCCTTTGCATTTCAATTTTACAGTATATATACCTAAAATACATATATACAAAAAAAAGATTTGTAGAGATATTTCTGTCTTGAACTGATTTTAATGAAACGCTGCACACGCAGCTCAGAGGTCTCATCAGCTCCAGCTGTAATAGGGCCTCTGACCTGCCTCGTCAACACCCACTGCCACCCTTCCCCTCCCTTCCACCTCCTCACTCCTACCAAAAGTAACAATTTAAAGACTTATTAAGTTCACAGGAAAGGAAAGAGAGGGGGATGCTACAAACTTGATTTCACCTCCACTGACTTCCTTAAACTACTACCAGTGTCTTTTCTACTTGCTTCACGTGCATGGAATATTTTATCTCCTGAAGATTTTCTTCATACACCAAGTATTCTAATTCACTTACATTTGGGATCATGAAACCTTCAAAACTGGTAAAATACACTGCATTTTTATGGAAATATCTACAAAATTTAGGGAAAAAGGTGAATAAATTTTAGCTCTTCTTGTCCATTTATTACAAGCTTGGATGTGTGTGCGTGTGTGTGTGTTTAATTTCCTCTAATATATTGATTCAGCCATGTTACTAATGGCCTAATGTATGCAAAATATTTAGCTAAAAGGTACTGAGCTCTTCATTAAGATTAACTCAGGAAAAAAGATAATTTTTTTAAATATCTTAATTTGGTGGCCTCTTGTCAGAGTCAGAACAACCCCAAAAGCTGGTTGTTGGTTTTCTTTCACTTTTAATTTTGACATAGCTTTACACTAAAAGAAGTTATTTTTTTTATAAATGATAGTTCAGAGATCCTATACACTCTTCATTCAGCCTGCCACAGTAAAACTATCAATTCAAATGTCACCGGTTGTCCCAGTGTTTACTTTCTGGTCCAAGACCTCACCCAGAATCCCACAGCTCATTTGGTTATAATGCTTCCTCGGTCTCCTTCAATCTGTGGCTCTTCAGCACGACATCCTTTTGTAACCTGAACACTTCTGGGTACTGGCCATCTTGTGTGTGTAGCTGCTAAGTCGTGTCGGACTCTTTGCGACCCCATTGACTGTATAGCCTGCCAGGCTCCCCTGTCCAACGGATTCTCCAGGCAAGAATACTAGAGTGGGTTGCCATTTCCACCTCCAGACTGTCTTGTAGAGCATCCTAAAATTTGAATTTGCCATGTTCTCTGACACTCAAATTGAAGGGCTTTTTAGTAAGAACACCACTTCAGAAGTGCTCTTCTTGGTGCATCATTGTCAGGGAATGTTTGACGGGAGGATTCCTACGTGCTGTCTCTAGCATGAATACTCAGGAGAGATCAGAATCACCATCGTCCATCCCTTCAGTTCCACTGCTTGCTAGCTGGCTTCTGAGAAAGTTACTATCAGCCCTCCCCAGAATAAACCACCAATGGTAAATTCTTCTTCAGGGTCTCGTCTCTTCTGATTAGCTTTTACGTGAACACACACCACAAGCTGGGGAACAGAGAGCCTCCAAGGGCCAGAAAGTATTGGTTGGTCAACTGAACTCCCAGCAGTTAACAGGATCAAAATGTAAGTTCTGATTGCAGTTTATCTAGCTCTTATGAAATATCTGAGAAATTCTAAACCTCTAGAAAACTGTTACCAAAAACAGGGTGAGGAGAGGGAACAGCTCATATGATACCAATATCATGGAACTCTCACCAGGGTTCACACTTCCATATCTCTTTACACAAGTCTAGACCAAAGTTCTTTGAGGGAATTATAATTCCTTTTCAAACTTACAAAGTAACAAAGCTAAGAAAACAACAACCACTTTTTTCAAAAGAGTCAAGAAGGCAGTCTTTCTGTTTTTCTAAAAGGTTACTGTATCTTTATTTCAAATAATTCACTTATGTCGGAAGCAAATGCTGCTATTACTTTATGTAATACAACTTTATATGACTTGAATTTCAAACATCAAAGGCAGACTTACTGTGTTTATTTAACTACCCCCCTCAAATCTACCTGGATGAAGTTTTCTCAGGCCAACAGAAAATTAAAGAGAAAAAAAAAAAAGAACAGACTTATGGTTTCAGACAGGAGGGGACTGGGGGAATGGATTGGGCATTCGGGGTTAGCAGATGCAAACCATTATATACATAGAATGAATAAACAAGGTCTTGTAGAGCACAGGGAACTATATTCAAAATCCTGTGATAAACCAAAATGGGAAAGAAGGTTTTAAAGATCTTATAGGGGCTTCCCTGGTGGTCCAGTGGTTACGAATCCTCCTGCCAAGGACACGGTTCCATCCCTGGTCCAGGGAGAGCCCACATGCCAAGGAGCAACTAAACCTGTGCACCACGACTGCTAAATCTGAATGCTGCAACTACTGAAGACCACGCACCGAGAGCCCGCGCTCCAGGACAGAAGCCGCCACCACGAGCCCACGCACCGCAACTAGAGAAAGCCTGGGCAACAAAGACCCAGGGCTGCCAAAAAAAATGATATACATACTGAACTGAGTCACTTCATCGTAGAGCAGAAATGACCACTGTAAGTCAACTATACTTCAATTATTTAAAAAAAAAAAAAAAAAAACCTTGGTGAGTTTTCATAATTATAGCGTTAAGAGTTTATAGCTGGGTTTGTTTGTTTATTTTACATCCTTTCTTGAGAGGAAGAAAACTGCACCAAGTGGGCAACCCGGAAGTCCTCTTCATTTTTTTTTAATTTGGGGGGTGGGGGGGTGGAGTTGAGTGTCTGTGAAAATCCCAGGGTCTGGGAAGGACTATATTAAACCAGCCTCCACACAGCACTGCAGTTAGATTCATTTTGAATCTCAGCCAAGATATGCAAAGCTAATTATGGAACTGTTAATTACTAAATGCTTAAAAGGTTATTTGAAGGCAACTAAGTTTCCACCAATAATGAAAAAGAATGTTAATAATTTTTACCACAAACTTAAGTCCTCACTTGTTCAGAGCCACATGCTAATACAGTCTGAAATTAGCTTTTCGTAATAAATGTGCATTTTTTTTAACCTCCAAATTCAAATATCATTGCTATGAGAGGTAAATGCTTGTAGCCAAACAGGCGTTACTTTGTGAGACATGCTTTTCAAAATTGCACCCAGATCATTTAGTTGTGTTTTATGAAAAAAAACTACTTGAGACAAATTATTTATTATTAGAGCCCCCAAACGAGCCAAAATATAATCAAAGTATAAGTTGTCAGATGAAAATATAAGACTGCCAGTAAACAATGATAAAAAGAAATGGAAATTTTTATGTGTCAATAGACAATTCTTCCACTAGATTTGAAAGTTAAACATCCACCAGAGAAACTTTTGTGCAGATTCTCACAATTTAAAGTTCCCTGTGCTAAAGGCACTTTTTCAACCCTCTCATTAAGACTCAAGAGGTATTCTACCAAGTGACTTTTGCAAAGAATTGTCTTGCACAGTTATGACCTCTGATGACAAATTCATGAATTAGCAACTAAATCAAAAGCCACACACACCCCCAAAAAAATCAGTGAAGAACAAAGTAATATTATTAACTAGGAAAAGGTGAGGCAGGAGCTGTTTTTTAAAATACAAACCATTTTAAAACACAAATCATTTTAAAAAGTAACTTTTACAACTAGCTAAAAACACATATTAAATCTTTAAAGCAGAATAAACAACTCTGCAATAGATGTTTCACCTGAAAGACTAAAAACAGGCATTTAAACACCCTACCTAAGCAATCTGAAAGGGTCTGAACTCAATAAGTTAATAAAATGGTTTGGAAAACTCATTTTATTGTTTAAAGCCTTGGGGGCGAAGCTGTTTGTAATTTATTTACATCTTTTACTTCACTAAATTGCTTAGGTGACCAAGCTTCCCACTTAAGTGATTACAGACATAAACCCAAATAGTTTAATAAAGCAATTACTTAAGAGTTCTGTTTTTCAACAAGAGATGCACTGAAAAATATCAATAGAACGTGTAGTGTTCCTTATTTTCAAGGAGGTTTGTTAGTAAGAATACAGTGCTCCATTGACTACAATTTAGCCATTTTCCAGACACACAATATTAGACACATACTGGATTAAAGATAGCTTTTTTTCCTCCTCCCAGAATACCAGGTGAAATAATGACAGCCCCTTACATCCGAATGTGCAACATCTGGCTAAAAATTCAGGTGACAATTCTGCTTGCTTCTCCTTACCATCTCCCCTCTAGTGAAGTGCCTAAATAAATGGGAAAAATGGATTCCATTTCCCAGGTGGCTATGAAAAGCTTCCTAATTTCATAATAATTTTCAAAGTCTCTGTGTCTGCGCTGAGGTTCTCCCTGCCCCCAAAACCTCTTTAACTTCTTAGCTAACTTTTAGGTTATACAAGTGACAGCATGATTACTTCTAGGCAACTGACTGACCTGGTACAAAAGTATGTCCTCTCAGGGTTTAGGAGACTGGGTTGGTGGGATTTAAAAAAAAAAGGAAATGAATTTAACAAAATATATATATATTTTTTTTTCCTCTTTCTTCTTAAAGTGCCTTTCTTTTGCTTGTCATAAGAATCATACAAACTCCTCATAAATCTTTCCTGAGAAACAGAAGGAAGCACAACAGCATAACTTTCCTGATTCACGTGTGTCTGTTCATAGGTTTAATAACTTTGCCTTTATATTACAAAATTCTAACTCTCAAGTAGTCATGAGAAGAGAGAGTGCAGGAAAACTTCTAGTCCTTGCATTCACGCACACTCAACAGAAAAGGCACCTGATACCAAAGTTTTGTTTTGTTTTTTACTTCTGAGTAAATTTCAAACTTAGAAGAAGAGTAATTCTTTTTAACGAGCCAGGTAAAGATGGGAAGCATCCACCTTACCAACTACTTTCTCTTTAAAATGATACACATGGAGATTTGCACTGGGCATTAAAGTTAATAGGGTGGACACTTATGAAAGTTCAAAATGTTTGGTAAGTTTCTTTAGGGTGACTTGTTCTGTGAAGGTGTTGGGGGGGGGGAGGTGCAGGGAAATAAAAATGCTGCTTTGAGGCTGTCAGTGAAGTTTGCACACTGTTGGTGTCAGTAGCAACTGACCCACTTCTGACTCAGGCCAAGTTCTACGTTGGTCGGTTTTCACTCTGTTCTCCACAGCTGGCTCGGAAACAGGAAAGTTTAACAGTTCATTTCTTTGGCACAATCCATGCACTGTCACAGTGGACATTCTGCCTCTTTCAGTCTTGTTTGGTGACCGACTACCCCCTCCCACCTGATAGTAGGTATTCAGTCATTGCTATTCTAATCAGCCAACCACACCACTTCCCCCCTCTCTAATTTCCAACCAAGGCCTCTGACATCATTTTCTGACCACCTTACTGAGTTCTAATATTCTCAGCATGTGTGATTTCACTTGGCACCTCAAACACTGAAAGGCATTGAAACACTTCACTGAAATTAGCTTTTCCATCACACTGTGGCTGAGAACCTACAGTTTCAGATGCAGAGGACCGAGTGATTGCCAACCGCAAAACCAACAGGAGGTGGGAAAGGCACAGGAGAAGCAGGGCAGCAAGACCTGAGCAGACAGTCCTTGTTTTTGGTAAAGTAACCTTTAGAACGAGAACTTTCCAGTGACCGTGTGAACTGAATTTTCCTTGTAAAATTTATCACCCATCTTCCACATGTTTGGTAAATATGCGCACTCTAGCTACACTCCCCAGATGTGACGGCTGCATCAGAAAAAAAAATGAAAAATGGTACCAGGTGCCATTCCTGGGCCTTGCCCAAAGGCAGCCGGTGGAAGAGTCTATTTTATCCTCTTCTCCCCGCATTAAATAACAACCGTCAACGGCAGAGAAGGAGAGCATTTGGATGTGAACAGATGGCATCCAACACCTAACAAGTGAAGCCACTCTTTCAAGCACTAGATCCTAAATGTCTGATGGCCCCAAGGATCAGGAGGGCTTATTTGTCTTAAGAAGGTTGGCAGCAGCATCCCCTGGAGTCACCATCCCAACGTATGCGTCATTATCCAGTCAGTAACTACAACCAAAAAAAAAAAAAAATCAAACCACCACATTTTTATAAATTTCCCCCTTTCTAGTCCAACTAGAGACGACCAGATCCAACACCATCAGCAATTTCTCCACTTAAAGCCAGAGAAAAATAAGCCTGAAGGTAAACGAAATGCATAAAGGTTAACAAACTTACCTAATTTTGACAAGGTTGTGCAACACCAAAAGAATCCGCAGGGTGCCCTTCCCGGGGGCGGGGGCGGGGGGGGGGGCGGTTGGTATTTGAACATGCCTGCTCTGCAGTTCTGTCTGCAATTGAAACTACAAGCAGTAACCTAGCTATCCAACTTTCTTCCTCCCTTCTTTGGAAAGCGGCATCCTTTTTTCCCCCCAAAAAGCAAAACAGTAAATATACAAACATCTCAACGTTTCACTTTAGAAGAACACGGCGGATTTGTCTTTCGCAGAGCCCTGTAAGTTTCCTCAACACCTCTACGAACACCCTGAACTGTGAAGGCAGAAAGGGACCATAGGCTCGGGGAGGAAGGCAGCCCCGCGGCCGGTGGGGCAAGAGGGACGGCCGAGGGGAGGTCACCCCCGCAGACTCGCAGGCCCAGTGCGCGGCTGGGAAGCCGGGACGCTCGGGAAAGACCTCTCAACCCCGCCGGACAATCGCGGGGGCAGGACAGTACCGAGAAGGCAGCGAAAAGAAGAAAACCCAAGAGAAGGGGAAAATAATGCCAGGACGAGCCGGGGAAGGCTTGGAGATGGGAAGCCACTGGAAGTTGGGGACCTGATGGGAGGCGCGGGTGCGCGGGGCAAACGGCGTCAGGAGGGGTGGGGGCTGGGAGGGCGCAGCCGACGCGGGTCTCACCTGGGGGGTCCTTTCGGCTGGGTTCTTCATCACCGCCTGGCGGAAGCTGTTATCCACGTAGGACGCCATCTCCCCCCGCGGCCCGGGCCGGGGCCGCTCCGCGCCCTCGGCCGCCTCCTCCCGGCCCAGCGCCGCCGCCGCCGCCTCCGCCCTGAGCGCTCCGCCTCGGGCCAACCAGCCAAACCGCGGCGGCGGCCGGGCGGCGGGGCCCGGGGCGCGCGGCGGGGCGGGGGGCGTGAGGCCCGAGGGTTCCCGAGGCGCCCGGCAGCCGGGAGCTCCCGCTTCCTCCGCCTCCTCCGCTTCCTCCGCGCCGCGCGGTCGGGAAGGCTCCCTCCGGGCCCTGGCTCGACACGCCTCCCCGGCTCCTCTCGGGGACGGCGGCGGCTCCTCCCGGCCCTCTTGGGCCTGAGTTATTTTTAGGGAGTTCGAGCCGCGGTGAGGGGGGAGGCTGGGGCGCGCGGGCCTCCTGCTCCTCCGGGCGCAGGGCCGCCCCCTCCTCTCGGGGTCTCCGGAAAGCACTCCGGCACCGCGGCCGCCGTCTGAGGACTGGCTCAGGTCTGGGCGCTCCGGAGCTGAATCGCCTCGGTCTCCGTCTCCGCCGCGCCGGAGCTCTGTCTACTGCGCTCCGCCGAGCCCCCCGACTGCTGCTGCATCCCCTCGGGCCGCCCCGCCGCCGCCCCGGCCGCCACCGTGCGCTCCGCCGCCGCCGCCTCCCCCCATCGGCGCGCGCGGAGCGGCCAGAGCGCCCCCGGCTGCGCCCTCGGTCGCCTGACTCTCGGCAACTTTGTTCCCGGTCTGAGGGCGCGGAGGGAAGGGGCCGCGGGCAGCCGGGTCCGGACTCCCGGCGGCGGGCGTCGCGCACTGCCCCCCGGAGAGTGTTTGGGAAGCGGCGACTCCCCTCCTCTTCCCCGCCTCTTCCTCCTCCTGCGCCTCCGCGCCGCCCCGCGGTTCCTTAGGGAGGAAACGGCCTCCGGGGCCGGTCGCTTTGTGCTGCAACCATGGTGAAGAGTGAGTGACGGGTCTGCGGCCAGTGGGCTCGCGCCGCGTCGGCGGGGGCCGGGCGTCCTGCGCCCGGGCCCGCCCCCGGGCCCCCAGCCGGTAGGCCCGCCGGCCGCGCCCTCGCTGGTGAGCGACACCTTCGGCGGCCCAGGTGAGCCGGGCGTCCCGGCGGCCCGGGGTGGCAGCGCCCTGGCGGGGCTGGCGGGGGCCCCGCTCCACCTGGCCTCGGGGAGGCGACGAGTCTCAGCGCCGGGGCTGAAGGCGCAGACTCCCCTGTCCCCCTCCCCACCCCTTCCCCGGCTTACGCCGCGCCCCCTACCCACATTCCACTCAGGATCCCGGGGGATCTGCCGCGTCCCCTCGCCTGTCCATACTCCCCCGGCCGCCAGGTCTCGGCCGCCGGGGCTGAAAGTTGACCGGGAACAGAAGTCCGGCTGCAGCTTGGGCCGCCCTGGGCAGTCGTTTTGAACCCAGGGGTTGGGCTCCGAGTCGCTGCAGAGACAATCAGTCCTCTAGGGGTTTACTAGGTTTATTTGTGACTTGCTTCAGGGAAAGCGTTCCCTCCTGCCTCGGTGCTCAGACTTAAGTGACCGCGAAACTAAGGAGAGTTCAATACTGGACTAAACACCGCCCCAAGACAGGCAAACACTCCAAATTTAGAGGTGATCAGCCTTTTGCGCGAGACTCAGCAAATCCTGTGACATAAGCAGAAACCGTTGCAGGTGTGCTTGGCATGAGGCAGGAGTAAACCTCCAGACCCAAGTCGGACTTGCTTGGTGCAGAAGCACTAGGACCGAGAGCCCTTTAAGATGTCACCATGCCTATTGTCACCATGCCTCCGCCCCCGGGCACTGCCGCATACCCCGCCAAGGCCAGGTCGAGAAGTGTAAGGTCAGCCAACCAGCGGCCGCAGCTCTGGAGTTCTGGTCCTAGGGTTTTTTTTTTACCTGCTTCCCTTTCCCTCACCCTCAATAAGTTCATGTTTTGCTGTCTGTATGGAGGCCATATTCAGAGGAGGATTGTTATTTGCACGACCTACTACTCTGGACTTTCCTCCAATTTTCAAAGATACTGTTTCAACATCTAGTTTATTTTAAACAGTTGGAATAAGTTATGAACAAACATTTTACGTTCCTGAAGTCATCTGCGTGGCATTAAACAGATTGTGTGGCTTCCAAGAGAAGAAACCATCCTGGCCCAAACTTCTGAAATTGAATCTGAGTTACAAATTGTATCTCTAGACCTTTGTATCTCTAGATATTACCCCTGCCCCAACTGCTTCCCCATATTTCTCTCAAACTCCTCACTTGAGGGCCAGCATCAGATTCTTTATGACATAGACCACCACCTTGAATAAGTGCCATTACCGCTCTGTGAAGAGAGAAAAGAAGAAAAATCAAGTCCAATGAAGTGAGAAAACTTACCTGACATCTCTCCATCTGGTGCCCAGTAGATGTCTAAGAATTAACATGTGCAAACCAGGCTCCAGATCTTTGGCCCCAAACATGCCCCACCCACAGCCTTCCCCATTCCAGCCAACGGTCATCTAAACCAATCACCCAGTGCCCAGGTGAGAAACCTTGGCATCTTTCTTGACTTTTTCTCTTACACCCTACAAATTTCAATAAACCTGTCAGCTCAGCCTTCTAAGTACTGTATCTGGAATCTAACCTCTACCCACTGTCTTGACTACCATGACTTTGGTCCACGCCAGCATCATGTTTGGCCTAAACTTTGCAATAACCACCTACTTGGCCTCTCTCTTTTCCCCCCTTGCCTCCAACATGCAGAGTGAATCTGTTCATTCCAGTTCAACTTACTCTTCTGCCACACTCCTCTGCCCCTGGAATTCTCCAGGCAAGAATACTGGAGTGGGTAGCCATTCCCTTCTCCAGAGGATCTGCTCAACCCAGGGATTGAACCCAGAACTCCTGCATTGTAGGTACATTCCTTATGATCTGACCCACCAGGGAAGCCCTACTCTTCTGCTAAAAAAGAAAGAAAAGTTCATTAGTTATCCATCACATTTACAGTAAAAGCCAAGGTCTGTATTTTTTATGGCCTGAATGACCTACAGACTGGTCCTCCCTCACTTGTCTCTCTGACTCATCCCCTACTACTCAACCCCCTACTCATTTTCCAACTACGCTGACCTACATGCCACTTCTGGAACTCGCAATCTCATGGCCTTTCCCTTTGCAGTTCCTCTGCCACCTGAATTGGTGACCAGCTTCCCTAGGCCACCAAAAAACAAAACAAAGCCCTCTGCTTTGTTTTTTGTTTTTGATGTGCCCTCCACTCTTCCTTCCTATCTTTATTCGAATGTGACTTTCCCTCTATCTCCACCTGCTCCTCTTTCTCTCCCTTGCTTTCCTTACCACCATCTGACATGTTACATATTTGATTTATTTCTTGTTTGTTTCCCTCCATAATGATGTAAGCTTCTGAAGATCAATGATATTTTTCCTTTTGTTCACCTAACATGAAGTAAATTAATAAAAAAAACTATAGTATCAACTTGTATGTGTAGGAGACTGTTACATACATTATCTCACTTGTGCCCCTGATGGAGGAGGAGAGGCTAAGAGAGAAGCAACCTCTCTGAGCCTGTTTGCTGCTCTTTAAAAATGGGATAAAAATTGCATGCCCTGAAGATTTGCAAGGATCCAATAGAATCCATTCAAAGTGCCTTGCAGAGTTCTTGAACCATGCTGTGTGCTCAGCACAGTAGTTAATATTTTTAAGATCATGCTCATCCTCCCAACCCTTTGAGGTTAGTGGAACAGTTACTATCATCCTGTTTACAGATGAGGAAACTAAGACTAAAATAGGCTAAGTGACTTGCCCTAGTTCCAGGCCTGCCTTGAAGTTTGGAGGGGTCAGGGGCAAGCTAATATAGACCTCATCATAAATTCTTAAAGCTATAAATTAAATGGAACACAGTGTCACGGACTACTGGCTTCTGGCTTGAAACTCACACCTCATTTTCCTCCCATTACCTTCTACCCAAAGACTCATGCACTCAAAAACATCCCAGCCTGTACATCCAAACAACATCATACCCCTCACAAAAGCTTCCCATTGGTGATTTCTCCAGCTGTGGTCCAGAGTTGGATGATCAGGCCTGAAAGTGGCAGGGCAGTAAGTTCCAGGGCTCAGGGTGTTCCGAGAGAATGGAATTCCTTGTCCCACGGGGAGGGTGAAGCCGGAGCAGAGCCCCATAGCCCAGGCAGTGGGCAGGAACCCACTCACCCAGATGGCACACCCAGAAAGTTGTGAGCTACAGTTGCAAACCCAGTTTTGTTTTGTTTTTTTCTGAGTGCTCTACTGTAATACAGAATCACCCCGATGACCTCAAGTGAGGCCTAATAGTGTGTCTTATCCACCAACAAAATTACTAACTCACTGTCAACCTCTAAGCTATCATTTAATTTCAATTAAAGTTAATTCCCCACTATTTAGAATCTACTTATCTAAGTATGTCAATAATGCTTATCGCCCTTCAGCATCTAGGACACCTAATGCTTAGCATGAACTGCTTTTTTATTAACATTTGAGCTCCAGCAGTATGCAGTGTATACCATAAGTGACAAAATCAGACACAAACTTGCCAGTTTGCCAATTAACCTAAACCAAACTGTCAGTCACCATAATCCAAGTAAGCCATCTATTAGACCGCCTCCTAAAGGCATGTTAAAGGCATGTTTAAGGCATGTTCTGTCATATTATCTAGGAAGTCATTAAGGGATAAATAGACAAACACTGAGTTTTAACTCTAGAAATACATTTCGAGTTCTGGCCTTAATACCATTCTACCTATAACTTCAAAAAGCCTCAGTGATTACAACAGTAAATTCTAACACATCTCTAAATACATTATGTAAGTTAGGTGTTTAAAGTGAGTAAAATAACTTTCTAAAATTCATATTGGTCCAGGTATGACATAAGAATAGAATTCATACATCTATATCAATCTATCTAGGGAGAGTCATTTTGTTCCAAAATAACACATTAAACATTTACTATTCAATCAGTCAATAAGTATTCATTGTATGTGATGTTCCAGGACCCACTGATGTCTGTGCTTAGAGTACTCATGGTGGGTAAGACAAACATGGTGTGTTCCCTGACCTCTTGGGGGCTGGCTCCATGTGTTAGAGATTTGCCTATTTCTTCCCCTTACCTAGGAGAATGACCAGGATGCTAGGATCCAGGAAGCTTCCCTGTTCTAAGACAAGAGATCCCTCTGGCTACCATTGTGTCTAATGATTACAACCCTCTGGAAGCAAGGCTGAGAGCTGAAGGAGATTGAATTCTATTAAAGAGCTTCCTCACATACACCCCCCTTCTCCCAAACAATTTTTATTTACATTGTTTTGCAGTTCCTTGAATCTCAGAAGAGTGGAAGGCTGTAGTTTAGACACTGGATTGCTTTCAATGAGCATACTCCACTAGGTAGTATTGTATCTACCTGCAAAGAGCATTCCAGAGAGTCCCAGGTGGAGAATACAATTACAAGCTCAGGGAGAAACAGTGAGTACGTAGCAGAGAGCTCAGGGAACCAGTCAGATGAAGTGTATCAAACGCACAATTAGACTCAGACTCTTAGGTTTGATTTTTTAGGAATCCTAATACATTCAGAGTTAAGGATGCTGTCTTATGACTAAGAAAGAGGCTAACGTAGGTGTCATGTTAATGTGTGGCTATTTTAGAACTGATTCTAAAAGAAAGAAACCATTTTCCCAAATGTATTTATAATGACCTTGGTTCTGCTTTGACCACAAATTTTTTTTATAAAAATATAAATCAGAGAACAGTCTGGTTAACAAATAAAACTGTTCTATCATGATTGCATCCCCCACACTGACAAAACCACTTTCTTCCGCTGATGTGTTTGCATTTGAACTATTGGGCCGGTGGGAAAGCACAGACTTCTGTATTTCCTGATTGTGAGAAAGCTGATGCTGACATTTCTAAAAGGAAATGCGTTGTTAAACTTCTGATCCACTGTCAATTCCTTCTATTGTTGCCTAGGGTTTGGCATTTATTTTTATGAATCGCCCTGTGAAATTGTAGTCCGAAAATCAGTCTGCCAATTTCAAGGAGACCTCTAAGAGCATTTAGGTAAAGTATGCAGATTCACAGTTGTTTTAAAGCCTGAAAATCAGTAAAATTAAGGACTTCGTTTTAAAACCTAACAATGTAAATGCCATCACACAGTCAATGAGTGTTTAATGCATAGATTTTAAAAGCCCATGTTGATTATCAGGAATGCTTAAATTAATAATGCAAAGAGGAAAAAAACCAAAACCCTTCCATTTCAAACATGCAAAATGAATCCCGCAAGATAATTCTATCATAATGGAACATTGTCTTTTATTGAATCTGGGTTTCTCCGGTTATGTTAAGGTGGTTACATACACTAAAATTACATCCACCAGAACACTGGTATGCAGTGCAGAATTTATAAATATGTTTCAACAAAGAAAAGCAGCTACAATTATCCCCAACCCTGGTCTCTAAGTAGTATGCAAGGGGGCAAGCAAGCGAGCTATAATACAGCTGTCTGCTTTAGGAGCGTCGAAACCAGTCAAGGTCATGTGAGAAAAAAGAAATTCAATATTCTTGACCAGCTGTGATTTTTTAAAATGCCAATACTAATAATAATCATTCTGAAGTCATGATTATTTAGTATTTGTTAAACCCAAGACTAGTGCTAGGCACCATATGTACATAAACAAAGGAGGGAGTCTGTGCATTGAGCTTACAAATCTAAATTAGGCAAAGGAAGTGAAGGGCAAACAAGGGCATGGGAAACATGCACTTAGGGCTGGTTTGGAAAAGGAGGCTATTTCACTGCACTGTATTTTAGTCTTAACTACCAGTGTTGCAGGACAGGAGACCCCTTCAAGGGCCTGAGAGTGGGCTGTTGTCTAACACTTGGAAATAAACTGTCCAAGGAGACATTATAGTCGTTCAGTTGTGTCAGACTCTTGGTGACCCCATGGACTGTAGCCCACCAGGCTCCTTGGTCCATGGGATTCTCCAGGCAAGAATACTGGAGTGGGTTGCCATTTTTTTTTTCCAGGGGATCTTCCCAACCCAGGGATCAAACCCAGGTCTCCGTTGTTGCAGACAGAGTCTTTATCACCTGAGCCACGACTACTGGCTGACAAAGCAAGAGACTTTACTGGGAAGGGGTGCAAGGGTGGAGAGCCAGAGGATAAGGGAACCCAGGAGGACTTCTCTGCCACGTGGCTCACAGTCTAGAGTTTTATGGTGATGGGATTCATTGCCTGGTTGTCTCTGACTGATTATTCTGTCTGACTCAGTGTGCTTCCTGGTGGCCCAGCCACTGCTCAGACAAGATAGATTCCAGCAAGGAGGTTTCTAGGAGGTGGTAGGACATGTGATGTCTCCTTTTGACCTTTCCCGAATTCTTCCTGTTGGTGGTGGCTTGTTAGTTCCGTGTTCCTTACCAAGACCTCCTGTCATAAAATAACTCACAGAGATGGTTACTGTTGTGCCTGGCCAGGGTGGGTAGTTCCAGCTAGTGTTTCCCCTAACATCAAAGGGTGCATTATTTTGCAACACAAAAATTTAAAGGAAGTGGGGTACACTGCCTTTATAGGGGGTTAGGAGGAACATTCAGTATGAGGATGTATCAAGTTAGAGATTTAAAAGAGGAATGCACAAGTAAATGGCAAAAACAAACAAGCAAGAAAAAAGCCTTTGAACATTGTCTGGGATCTGATAGAGGAAGCAGCCAAGATGGTAGAAGAGATGCAGCTCAGACGAAGAGAAACTTCCAAGCTCTTGAGGGGCACACCATGATGGTCCCGGCCATCCTTCACGTTCTTACATGAACATTGTACTTATCACATAAGTATGACCAGTGATAAGTGCTGGTAAGACATGTAAAACTGAGTTTGGTTTCGCCTCACACTTATCTCACCTACCAGGAATGAGCCTGTGGCATCATAGCTGTCTGTAGGAATCTAGAGGTGATTAAATCAGGTTAAAGACTGGCGAAAACCCTAGCACTCCACCCCAACCTGGCTGGGTGCGTCAGAGACAGGATTGTTGACACAGGAGATAACACAGAAATGATTGGACTAGCAGAACTTCAGTTGCTGCAGAGGAAGAAAATGTCATTTACTCCCCAGTGGAGTCAATAAAATACAGCTTTACAAGGGAAACAGAATCTAATGTCAGACAGTCTCAAATTTGAAAGCCTTTTCTGATAGACAGGAACTCTGTGACCTTGAGGAAAGAGCTTAACCTCTCTGAGTCTTAGTTTCTATCTTTATAAAATAGTTTAAAAATATCTTCCTTGCTAGATTACTATGACAATGACTCAAAACAGGATTTATAAAAGTAAATAGTCTGTCTCATCTCTCCCTTCCCCTGAAAGTAAATAGCTTTAGTCAAAGAATTTTTATATGGCCCTTTAAATTACAAGAAAGAAAGATTTTAGGTTAAAAATACATTGACCTAGTTGACTTTATATACAGAATTTTGAACTTATATGTAGTTCTTTCATTTAGGCTATTTTAGTAAATAAGCTTTAATTACTTATTGCAAGGAGCCCAGAGCCTCAAATGTAAATAATGTTCTATCTGGGGCAGAGGTTCCAACTGGGGACGATCAGCAGCTTCACAAGGCTGAGAATGCTGGCAGAGCTAGGC
This sequence comes from Cervus canadensis, assembly GCF_019320065.1. Lineage (NCBI taxonomy): Eukaryota > Metazoa > Chordata > Mammalia > Artiodactyla > Cervidae > Cervus > Cervus canadensis. The sequence goes on from NC_057386.1 coordinate 96,974,506, forward strand.
AGGGATGCCATCTCTAGAAAGAAAGCCTCCTGTGCTTCTCAGGGGAGAATAGGAGCTGCTTGTCAGATGCACCAAAACTTGGGTCTGAGGGATCTCTGCTCTTATCAAATAAATGAAAAACCACAATTGACTCTTACAAGTATTGAGTCTATTACCAGGATTATCTCCATTTCAAAAAGCAAGGGATAGTTACCATCTATTAGCCTGCATACTGTTTTCCCAGGTGGCTCAGTGGTAAAGAATCTGCCTGCCAATGCAGAAGCAGCAGGAGACACAGGTTCGATCCCTGGGTCACAAAGATCCCCTGTAGGAGGAAATGGCAGCTCACTCCAGTATTCTTGCCTGGGCAATCCCATAGACAGAGGAGCCTGGTGGGCTATAGTCCATAGGGTTGCAGAGTTGGGTATGATTGAGCATGCAAACAGTCTGTGTGTTATTATCCCTTTTTTATTATACCATTTTTAAATGTCACAATTACTGATTCCAAATATTAATATGTATAAATCTGCACCTCACATTCAAAAGACTAAAAAGTATGTATAGTAAGATCAAGTGAACCAGAGATCCAATTTAATTATAGAGTAAGATAATATTTACAGTAACGTTTCTGTTTTTTTTTAATTTATTTTATTCAAGTACAGTTGATTTACTGTGTTGTGTTAATTTCTGCTGTATAGCAAAGTGATTCAGTTATATGCATATATACATTCTTTTTCAGATTCTTTTCCTTTATGGTTTATAACAGCATATTGAATATAGTTCCCTGTGACCTACAGTAGGACCTTGTTGTTTATCCATTCTATATATGATAGCTTGCATCTGCTAATCCCAAACTCCTACTTCTACCCTCCCACTCCCCCTTGGCAGTCACAAGTCTGTTCTCTATGTCTGAGTCTGTTTTTATTTCATAGATAAGTTCATTTGTGTCATATTTTAGATTACATGTATAAGTGATATCATGTGATATTTGTTTTTCTCTGTCTGATTTACTAGTTAATCTCTAGTTGTGATCATGTTGGGCCAATAGCATAATTTCATTCTTTTTATGGCTGAGTAGTATTCCATTGTATAAATGTAACACATCTTCTTCATCCACTCATCTGTCAATGGACATCTGGTTGCTTCCATGTCTTGGCTATTATAATTAGTGCTGCAATGAACACGGGTACATGTGACATTTTGAATTATGGTTTTCTCTGGATATATGCCCGGGAGTGGGATTATAGGATCATATGGTAGTTATATTTTTAGTTTTTTGAGAAATCTCCATACTGTTTCCATAGTGGCTCCACCAATTTACATTCCCACAGTGATATGCTTGTGACAGTTGCAACTCCCATGTTTTTAATAGATTTTCAAATCAAAACAATCTGTGCCTTACCTGGCCCATCACTGGCCAAAGAACAATACCCCTGGAGCTCTCCACAGTCTCTGCCCAAGGTCAATAGCAGGGTTACAGGCTGTGTAATTGAGTAGGATCTGAGCAAACTAATTTTAAACATTTCTGCATGCCCCCCCACCAATTTATCTTTATGGTGATTAAAAAAAAAACACCACAACACTTTCAACACACGTTTTCTGCAACCTAAGACAACTTCCATCAAGAACTATGGCAATCTGTGAACACAAAAGCACCATAGACTTTGGGGCTTCCCTGGAATCTGCTGGCATTGCAGGAGACACAGGTTCGGTCCCTGGGTCGGGAAGATCCCTGGAGGAGGAAATGGCTAGCCATTCCAGTATTGTAAAATCCCATGGACAGAGGAACCTGAGAACTGCAGTCCATTGGGTCACACAGAGTTGAACACAACTGAGCTAGTGAGCACACACGCACAAGTACCTGCTGCAGACCCATTGGCTTTCTCCTGACAATAAGACCACAAGAGACCACACAAGCTCCTCTGTGTGATTAAAGCAGTTGCAGTCGATGCTACTATGTCAGTTGCAAAGTTAGCTGTGGGTCTCTTTGCTGGGGCCTGTCAGTACTAGAGTATACTCCTTTTCCTGGCTAAGACATTCCTTTGACCTTTCTTTTAAACGCAATGAAATGGGAATTGGAAAAAAAATAAAGACTTTCTGAAAGAGTTTCAATTCTATAATCTCCCCCGCCCCCTGCCAGCACCCCATGTCAAACAAAGTGCAAAGCAATGTCCAGACCATACAGTTGTCACTACACAATTTCTGTCCTGCCCTGAAGTAGGATTCTTTTGAAGAACTCTGGGTCCAAGTTTGGGCCAACTCATGCAAAGCCTGAAATAGACTAAACCAGGGGAGTTACCCCTGTGAACAAGGCTAGACAACCACCGGTGGTGAGGAGGCATAGAAATCAGGATATGAGTTCCAAGCACTTTCCTTGTTTTCCTTTAGAAAGAAATTGTGAGTCCGTGGTGCTATCCAGTCACAACTCTCAAACTTCATCTGGGAAATGTTGAAAACACACGTCAAAAATCACAGGCAGGCGTGGTTTCTAAACAAAGAGCTTTTAGCAGGAAATTTCAGATGTTATATATTCTTTCTTACATGCAGTTCATCTTCGGAAAGAGGTCACCAAGTCCTGGGCATATATTATGCAAGAAAAATTATCACAGGCAATGAATGTCATCTTTTCTTGTGAAGATCAATAGTCACTACCTAGCAATGCCAGGACTCTCAAAGACCATTAAGGCGATCATGGTGACTTTTAATCCTCAATCTTATTTTCTTCTGCCCCTGAGAAATATGACAGTCACAACAAATGTGATTATATTAAACCCAAATTCCAGCCCAGATAATACTCCAGACCCCCAGGCCTGCCTACAGGACATCTCCACAGAGATGTACACAGGCTCCTCAAAATAGACACAGCCAAGAGAGAGAGATGAATTACTTGCAGAAAAAATACAAGATGCAGAAAACTATAAAAGCTCTACCGCAAGAGATCAAAGGCTTTTTCTGCATCTATTGAGATTATCATATGGTTTTTATCTTTCATTTTGTTAAGATGGTGTGCACATTGGTTGATTTGTATATATTGAAGAATCCTCGTACCCCTGGAATACAAAACCCAACTTGATCATGAAAACAACAAAATTCTGTAAAGCAATTATCCTTCAATTAAAAAAACTTAAAAAATAAAAAAGAAATAAAAAATGTCTAAGGAAAATGGGGAAGAATACCATGTTCATAAATTGTAAGACAGTATTAAGATGTTCATGTTTCCCCACTTAGGCAAAATTAACACATTCAAATTTGAACTCAAAATCTTTATTTCAAAATCTCTCTCCAAATACACCTGTATTTTGGAGAATGACATTACTATCCACCTAGTTGCTCAGGCAAAACCAAGAACCATCTTTGACTCACTTGCAGCCCCTGAGTTCTATCCTTAAAATTATGTTGAATCAGAGAATTCCCTGGTGATCCAGTGGTTAGGACTCTGTGCTTTTACTGCTGAGGGCTTGGGTTCAATCTCTGCTCAGGGGACTAAGATCCCACAAGAGGCATGGTATGGCAAAAAAAAAAAAATGCTGAATCTTTTATTAAATTATGTTGAATTGCAATCCAATCCTCCCTACACCTCTACTTCCCCCTGAACCTTATCTCTTAATATCTAGTTCCTTCTCCCACCCCCACCCCACACAAAATGCCTCCAAAAGAGCAACATGGGAATTTGAGAATATTCCCATGGAAGTAGCAGAGGAAACTATTGATTCCCAAATACCATTTGCAAAAGTGATACCTAGTCATCATTTTTTAAAAGAATGTTTCCATGATGCTTTTTATGATTATGATGAAAATATACTGTGCTTAGTCATGTTGAAAGCAGGACGGGGTAGAAAACAGCAGGCAAGGATAAGACCTCTTTATCCTCTTTACCTCTTTATCCAGTTGTCTGTCTCCACCTTCCCGTGGGCACCTGACCAGTGCCTGGCTCCTGCCCCTCAGGGGGCTCCCCTCTTGTTAGAGACTGCCCAGGCCTTTGCACAGAAGGATCTTTGAAAAAGACAAATTGATCATGTAATCACAAAGTTGAAAGCTGACTCCCACCAGCATCTTTTCCACATTTCCCCCATGAGATACAAACCCCTTGTATCTTTTTTTTTGCTTCATTGGGTCTAAGTTGAGGCATGTGGGGGTCTTTCGTTGCAGCGTGTGGCCTCTCTGGTTGTGGCGCATGGCCTCAGTAGTTGCAGCACCCGGGCTCAGTTGCTCTGTAGCTGGTGGGCCCTTAGTTCTCCAGGCAAGGATAGAACTCATGTCCCCTGCATTGCAAGGCAGGGCTCTTAACCACCAGACCACCAGGGAAGCCCCAGGTCCCTTGTATCTTACTCAAGAGCCCTGTCAAGTTTTCTCTCCTCCCCAAGGATAACTTCTATTCCAATCATTCCTAACAACCAGGTCTACAAGGATTCACCAAACTCTCTTAACTCCTTAATGCCTTGTGTGTTCACCTCTTGCCTAGAGCTCCTTCCCCTACAAGGTTCGCCTATGAAATTCCTACTCCTCCTTCAAGATCTTCCTGAGCAAAAATCTGTGGGTACGTGATGTTACATAACAAGATGGACACATGAGTCCTAACCTAGATTCTGTCTTGCTACATACCAGCTGCTTGTCCAGAGGCCACTCACATGCCTTTCATCAGCCTCGGGGCCTCTTTAAATGGAAAAAGAAACAGTATCATCTAGATAACACAGAAGGAGCACCTGGGAAGGGAGTTTATGGTCACAGCAAAATAATTTAGCCTGGCAGACCTATTAAAAATTTTCCCAAGATTTGTATTGATATGTCCGGGCACCTTCCCTACTGGTAATTTGGGTTGACTTCTGCCAACTCCACCCTTCTCTACTCCTTTATTTATTATTTTTGTCTGCACTGAGTCTTTGTTGCATCAGTTTTCTCTAGTTACAGTGAGCAGAGGTTACTCTTCGTTGCAGTCTGAGAGCCTCTCATTGCAGTGGCTTCTTTTGCTGTGGATCACAGGCTCTAAAGCTTGAGGGCTTAGTTTCCCTGAGGCATGTCGAATCTTCCTGGACCAGGGATTGAACCTGTGTCCATTGCCTTAGCAGGCAGATTCTTAACCACTGGAACATGAGGGAAGCCTCTCTATCTCTGTCTTTCTTTTTTCTTCCTAAACAAATGTCAATCTTTTTTTAAAAATTTTATTTGCTTATTTTTGACTATAATAGATTTATGTTGCTGCACAGGTTTTTTTTGTGGAGAATGGGGGCTACTCTCTACTTGTGGTGTGCGGGCTTCTCATTACAGTGGCTTCTCTTGTTGCAAAGCACAAGCTCCAGGCACACAGGCTTCAGTATTTGCAGCTCACAGGCCTGAGAGCATAGGCTCAGTAGCTCTGATGGATGGGCTTAGTTCATCCAAGGCATGTTGGGTCTTCCCAGATCAGGGATAGAGCCCATGTCTCTTGCTTTGGCAAGCGGACTCTTTACCACTGAGCCACCAAGGAACCCCCCCCCTCCCCACCTCTTCTTAAGTATAGTTATTATAGACTTTCCTGGTCTAGGACCACAATTACTGTTGTTACAGTTATTGTTTATTATTGAATGTTTATCCTCTTGAATTGAGATTCCTCACTACCATTACCCGTCCACCAGGCAATAGACAGCTTCTTATTCTGTGGTCCCAAAGCAGCTTACATGTACCATAATTACAGTATTTTTTACATTATTCTCTGATCATGTGTCATACGACTGCCTCTCCAGGTGACCCTGAACCCTTGAGGGCAGAGTTCATGAATTTTTTGTGTGTTCTGAGCCTAACGCTGGCCCTGGCTCAGAGCAGGCAGCCACTAAATTTTTAATAATTGGATGAATAAAGGAAGCAACAATATTTTATTGAGTGGGAGAGTAAAAGAAATATTGCTTTATTGATTCCTAGCAGTTTCTGAGCTCCTAGAAAGCTGATGTTGTAAAAGAGATTCATAAAAAAAAAAAAAAAAAACAGTTAGCTAGCTTTTAAAGAGCTGGGCTTCCTCAGAAAGCAATGGGCATTTGGACAGTGACTTCTAGGGCTTTTGAACTCAAGTCATCGCGTGCTCATGTGTGTGCTTAAGCGGGTTTTCTAGGTGTTGCAGTGGTAAAAAATCTGCCTGCCAATTCAGGAGACATGTGTTGGAGCGTTTGGTTGGGAAGATCCCCTAGGGTAGGAAATGGCACTCCCCTCCAGTATTCTTGCCTGGGAAATCCCATGGAGAGAGGAGGCTGGTGGGCTCCAGTCCATGGGGTTGCAAGCAGTCTGTTAGGACTGAGCACACACATGTGTGTGCTTAAATCCATTTATCTAAATGACTTAAAATGACTGAAATGATATTTAAGTCTCAGATTTCTTTGATGAATCTGATGAATCAAAACTATAGTCCTCCTATCTTACAGACTATGGAAAACCCCAAAATATTAGATCCACATGATATCAACTGTGTCTTTTCTGATATTTGGCATTCTACTTTGAATGATTATGTGATTTCTCCCCTATAGAAACGGAGAAGGCAATGGCACCCCACTCCAGTACTCTTGCCTGGAAAATCCCATGGACGGAGGAGCCTGGTAGGCTGCAGTCCATGGGGTCGCTATGAGTTGGACACAACTAAGTGACTTAGCAGCGGCAGCAGCCCCAATAGAAAAGTTGAAAGAAAAGTAAATATTTTACCACATTTTGGTCACACTTTGGCATTCTCGATCTCTTTGTCTTTCCCTTCCTCTCTCTCTCTGTCTCTCTCTCTATATATATATAAATATAACACACACTTTTTCTTTTTTTGCTGAACAACTTGCAAGTTACAAATAGCATGACAGTGACAGTAAGCCCCTAAATATTTCAGCCTACACTTCCTACTGATGAGAACATTTCCTATATGATCACAATACCAGTATAATTTCTAAGAAATTTAATCCAATATCTAAATTTTGGTCTATAATCAGTCACTCAGTTACCCCTAAAATACCTTTTTATTGTTGCCAATGATTCCAACCAGGTTTGTGCATTTCATTTGGTTTCCTTTCCCTTTTGAAGGAAGAAGAAAAGAGCATCAGTGGACTCATTTCATGAATCGAGTGAGCAGAGACATTTAGACATATTATTGAGATTTATACTAGAGATGGCTTGTAGGGGCTCCAGCAGGGACATTTTGAGGTGTGTTCCTTTGTATGGAGTGTTGAGTAACCAAATAGACTGACTAAACAAGTACATATTTAGTGCACTAGCATAGCAGGGGAATTTTTAAAAGTATATTTTGAGAGAATTCGATAGAAAGAAAGGAAAACATAAACCAAAGGCAGGGAGAGAGAAAGGAGAGAAGAAAGAAAAAAGAAAAAGTGTCAAAAAGGAAAAGCTTTTTAGACACTACCTTATAAATGGGTGTTGTTTTTTGTTTAGAATCACAAGTGGAGATGAGGTATTGTGGGTTTTATAAGGTAGTGTCAAAAAGTTCATGCACTATTTCTATAGAGCCTGGAACGATCATATAATTTGGATATGTGTAGGGCAAAGACATTGAATGGTTTTTGTGGTACAAAGCCTCCTCAAAGAAACCAGAACAATGCTTGACCCCTGAGGGTAAACAGGGCTGAAATCTCTCTGCATCTACCTGGAAACAATCTATCACTCATCCTGTTATATAAGAAATTATTACTTTTTTTAAAGTATACATTTGAACTTGGGCACTCTTTTGGCTGATATCACTCTCCCATTGTGGTCCTTGAAGAAGAAAAGCTGACTCACACCAGAGTACTTTTTAGACACTTTTAGACACTACCTTATAAATGGGTGTTGTTTTTGTTTAGAATCACATGTGGAGATGAGGTATTGTGGGTTTTTTCAGTATTTAGGATTTCTTTGTCTTTTAATTTTTATTTTATGTTGGAGTATTGTTGAGTTACAGTGTTGCGTTGTTTCAGGTGTAGAGCAAACTGATTCAGTTATGTGTACTAAACTGCTTCACTTGTATCTATGTGACCCCACGGACTGTAGACCACCAGGCTTCTCTGTTCATGGGATTCTCCAGGCAAGAATACTTTAGTGGGTTTCCATGCCCTCCTCCAGGGGATCTTCCCAACCCAGGGATTGAACCTGGGTCTCTTATACCTCCTGCATTGGCAGGCAGGTTCTTAACCACTATCATCACCTGGGAAGTCCAATTCAAGTATACATATGCATATACTATACATACATCTATTTTTCAGGTTCGTATCCCATATAAGTTATTGCGGAATGTTGAGTGGAGTTCCCTGTGCTCTGCAATGGGTACCTGTTGGTTATTTATTTCATATACAGTAGTGCATATCTGTTAATCCCCAAATCCTAATTTATCCCTCTTCTCTCTGCCTTTCATTTTTGGTAACCATAAGTCTGTATTTGAAGCCTGTGAGTCTGTTTCTGTTTTGCCAATAAGCTCGTTGGTATTATCTTTTTAGATTCCACATATAGATTATATCACATGGTATTTGTCTTTTTCTGTGCTGCTTCACTTAGTATGATAATCTGTAGTTCCATCCACATTGCTGCAAATGGCATTAGTTCATTTTTTATGGCTGAGTAGTATTCCATTGTGTATATGTACCACATCTCTTTTATCCATTCCTAGTGTTTATGATTTCCAAAGATCTGTGACCAGGGACTATGAAAAGACGGCCCAGCATGATCTGGGGGCCCCTGACCTAACTGGGAACTATGATACTCTGGTGTGAGTCAGCTTTGCTTCTTCAAGGACCACAATGGGAGAGTGATATCAGCCAAAAGAGTGTCCAAGTTCAAATATATACTTTAAAAAAAGTAATAATTTCTTATATAACAGGATGAGTGATAGGTTGTTTCCAGGTAGATGCAGAGAGATTTCAACCCTGTTTACCCTCAGGTGTCAAGCAATGTTCTGGTTTCTTTGAGGAGGCTTTGTACCACAAAAACCATTCAATGTCTTTGCCCTACACATATCCAAACTATATGATTGCTCCATGCTCTATAGAAATAGTGCATGAACTTTTGTAATTGAACCTCTCCTTTAAGCATACCTCTTTATTTCGCACAAAAGATAATCTGTCTTCATTTGTATTCTTAAATGTGTAGATAGCTAACTTGTTCATAAAACATAACATATAGACAGGATCTAATCCTTAGTTTTTTGACCAAGCAGCTTTGAGTAGCTTCAATGAGTTTCTTAAATCAAAATACCAGGCTTCCCTAGTGGTCTAGTGCTTAAGACTTCGAACTTCCCCTGCAGGGCTCACGGGTTCAATCCCTGGTCAGGGAACTAAGATCCTGCATGTCGGGTGCTGTGACCAAAATTTTTTTTTAAGTCAAAATACCATAATAACATTTACTGCACTTACTTGTATGTAACTATGTAGTTAGACTAGGGAATGTCATCCCCTGTGGTTCCAGAAGCACTTTAAAAGTAATGGAAATTACAATGCACTCTGGAGAGATTGATGAAAATGTTAATTAAAGTCAACTTGTCCTAGCTTTCATCATTTTCCCAGAATTGAAAAGGATGATGACTATGGCAAGCTGACATATTTTCAAAATATGACTGCTCCTCAAAGCTATGGTTTTAAACAAAGTCTAATGAATCTTCAGAAAAGATGATTTCTTGAAGAACAGGATTTTTACCTCAAAAAATTACAGCATCATTTATGCTTAGGATCCATGAGAACTCTGCTGAATTAACGAAATATGAAAGAAAGACAGCAGTTTCTGACAGTGTCTGTGAAATCTGTAACATTTTATCTCCCAAGGCATGGCCTATTCATAGCTTTACTTCCATGTGCACAGATAATATGTATCAACATTGACAAGAGTTAAGCAAGCGATTTAAAGGAGAAAATTGTACTGTTTCGAATCTATATCCCAGATGATTAAAAACCATCAAAAACTACACTGAGATAGAAATATGAATACGACTTAAAATACCAGGAACCAAGAATTTCATCTCGGTTTATGCTGTCAGGGACTAAACAAATGGAAGGGGGTGGGGTTAGGGAGATTTGAAAGTTTCATTTCATACCTGGAGTGAAGTGAAGTTGCTCAGTCCTGTCTGACTCTTTACGACCCCATGGACTGTAGCCCACCAGACTCCTCCGTCAATGGAATTTTCCAGGCAAGAGTACCTAGTAAGTGCTTAAACTGTGAAGATGAATCAATTATTTATCTGCCAATTCAGAGCCACAACGGCTCCTGAAACCTAGGTTTCTGATTATGAACAGATCCATTTCATTATGAAAATGTAGTTGACAATTTTTTTTTTTTACTTAAATTGTATGTGACATATTTGAAATAATACTTCACCACTTCAAAATACCATTGTTATTTTATTTATTAATATACATTAATTATATTAATGTATCATTAAATAAAATAAATTGAAAAGTAATTGAACAGGCAATCCAAAGAGTAGAAAACACATACAGTTTAAAAATAATTGTAGGGCGCGGGGGCAGGGGGCCCGGTCCGGGAGTGCAGGAGACTGTGGTAGAAGGAGCTGGCGGCAGCGGCTAGCGGACTCGAGTCACGACCGAGCCGAAACAGACACCTCCGTGGAGCGAGGCAGTAGGAACACCGAACACCGGAGGCGGCACCGGGATCCCCGGCTCAGGGGAGGGGGGCGCCGAACCGGGAGGAGGGTAGGGGGCGATGCTGGAAGCCATGGCGGAGCCCAGTCCCGAAGCCACCAGAGAAACGTCGGAGAACAATTGAGGATTTCAACAAATTTTGCAGTTTTGTTTTGGCCTATGCAGGTTACATCCCCCCTAAGCAAGGAGGAAAGTGACTGGCCAGCCTCCGGCTCCAGCTCTCCATTGCGAGGGGAGAGTGCTGCAGATAGCGATGGCTGGGACTCGGCCCCCTCAGATCTCAGAACCATCCAGACCTTTGTTAAGAAAGCAAAGTCATCCAAGAGAAGGGCGGCTCAAGCAGGCCCCACCCAGCCAGGACCCCCAAGGTCCACTTTCCCTCGTCTGCAGGCCCCTGACAGTGCCACTGTGCTGGAGAAGATGAAACTCAAGGACTCTCTCTTTGATCTAGATGGGCCCAAAATGGCATCACCACTGTGCCCCACGTCCCTGACACATGCCTCCCGGCCCCCTGCTGCTCTCACCCCAGTGCCCCTTTCCCAGGGGGACCTCTCCCAGCCTTCTCGAAAGAAGGACCGAAAGAACCGAAAGTTGGGGCCAGGAGAGGGGACAGGCTTTGGGGTACTTCGGAGGCCCCGCCCAGCCCCTGGGGATGGGGAAAAGAGGTCTTGAATCAAGAAGAGCAAGAAGCGGAAGTTGAAAAATGCAGAACGCGGGGGGATAGACTCCCACCTCCTGGGCCTCCCCGGGCACCCCCCAGCGATACAGACTCTGAAGAGGAGGAGGAGGAAGAGGAGGAGGAGGAGGAGATGTCAGCTACCAACACCTGAGGCTCCTAGCCCCCCTGCCACAGTGCACCCTGCACCCCGAAGGAGCCCCTCCCACTGACGGTGAAAGCAAGGAGGTGGGCAGCACTGAAACAAGCCAAGATGGCAATGCCAGCTCCAGTGAAGGCGAGATGCGGGTCATGGATGAGGTCATCAGGGTAGAATCAGGTGATGATTCATGGGATCTGATCACGTGTTACTGCCGAAAGCCCTTTGCAGGCCGGCCCATGATTGAGTGCAGCCTGTGTGGGACGTGGATCCACCTCTCCTGTGCTAAGATTAAGAAGACCAATATCCCTGACTTCTTTTACTGCCAGAAATGCAAGGAACTGCGGCCAGAGGCCCGGCGATTAGGGGGGCCTCCGAAATCTGGAGAGCCCTGACACATGCCATCTCCAGGCTGGAACTTCAAATGGAAATGTGACTTGGGAACTGAGCTTCAGGGTCGACATGTCCCCTGAAGCTGGGATGTTGTCCCACTTCGAGGCAGAAATTTCCAAGGGAGACTGGTTTGGAAATGAGTGGTTTTCCTCCCTACCTTTCCTTCCCACCTTGTGGACTTGAACTTGGACCCATTGCAGGTGTGAGTGGGAGGCTCTCTGGATCCCTAGACACTTGGACTGTCCCTGCAACTGCTCAGTTTCTGGGCCAGGGTTGGAACTGGGATGGAGTGGGACAGTTGTCTATAAAACTCTAGTGTAAATATAGCACTCCCCTCCCTCATCTTTTCTTCTATCTTACTCCCCATTTATTCTACACCGGTTGTATTTTTAATTTTGGGCTTCCCCTTTTGAGCATGGCAGCTCAGTGGTGGAGTGCCAACCAGAGCTTGGCCGAGGGAGGAAGGAAAACAGAAAGGTGACAATTCCTCACCTCTTTTGTTTTTAATAATACTGGCCAGCTGTTTGTACAGACAGCCTGCGTGTTGTAAATAAAGCAGAGTGGGCTCTTCAAAAAAAAAAAATAAATAAATAAATAAAAATAATTGTAAAAAATTTCATCTAAAGCATATATAATTTGCCCCTTCAAATTTTCCCTGCATCACTGCAGATAATAGAATCTGATCATGCTCAAGTTCCTTATGCAAAATGGTGTATTTTGGTATAACCAATGCACATCCTCCCTGACACTATTTTTTTTTTTCAAATACTGTTCTTAACTTCCCACTCCTAGTCTTGAGACCCTTTATATTTCCCAGGCTCATTTTTGGTCCACCGCCCCTCACCCACAGTCAGGTCCAAATGCAAAATGAAGCAGAACACACACACAGAGGAAAGGTGAATGGTGAGATTTACACTCTCCTTGATTTTTTCCTTTAGGATTATTTTCTCTGCACAATTTTTAAAGCATACGCGCGTAAGCCAGTTGCACTACATGCCTGTGTTGTGTCTCAACAAGGAGGGATGGGAGGAGATAGGAAAATCAAGATTCTAACTTTTTTTTTTATATATTCATTTATTTATATATTCATTTATTTATTTGGCTACACAGGGTCTTAGTTGTAGCATCAGGATCTAGTTTCCCAACCTAGGGTCAAACCTGGGTCCCCTGAGTTGGAAGCATGGAGTCTTACTCAGTGGACCACCAGGGAAGTCCCAAGATTATAACATTTTATACATTTAGAATCCTAGGCTCCTCTTGTCTCATCATTTAATTTCCAGAAATTGATTAGAAGAAAATAATCGAGTTATTTGCAGTGCTGTTTACAATAATTTAAAAAAAAGTGATAACAAGGAACTCCCTGGCAGTTCAGTGGTTAGGACTCAGGCCCTCAGTGTGGGGTATGGGGTGGGGGAGCAGGAGGAGGGAACCAGGTTCAATCCCACGTCTGGGAACCAGGATTCCACAAGCTGCACAGTGTGGCAAAAAAAAGTGATAGCAATCTAAGTATTCAGTAATAAAGGGTTTATTAAATAAATTATGCCAAAGCACTGTAATAGAATACTAAAGAACCCACCTGCCAACATAGGGCACATAAGAGACACAGGTTTGATCTCTGGGTCGGGAAGACCCCCCTGGAGGAGGGCATGGCAACCCACTCCAGGGTTCTTGCCTGGAGAATCCCATGGATAGAGGAGCCTGGCGGGTTACAGTCCATGAGGTTGCAAAGAGTTGGACAGGACTGAGCGACTTAGCATACACAAATGCACACACATGCAGCTATTAAAATCATATCTTCAATATTATTTCCTAACATGAGTATATGCTTACATTTTATTTAGTAAGAATCAAAAAGTAGGCTCCAAACCTAAATTTATAATGAACTGCAAAAATTTTAAAGGGATAAATAAAGACAAAGAAACAGAAGTAGGGGCAATTTTCATGTGCTTAATTATGCATATGTGTGTGCTGAGTAACTTCAGTCATGTCCAAATCTGTGCCACCCTATGGACTGTCCATGGGATTCTCCAGGCAAGAATACTGGAGTGGGTTGCCACGCCCTCCTCCAGGGGATCCTTCCAACCCAGGAATCAAACACACATCTCTTATGTCTCCTGCATTGGCAGGCAGGGTCTTTACCACTAGTGCCACTTGGGAAGCCCATGCTTATACAGAACATCAATTTAAAGCAAAGATGAAAATGAAATTTAGCATTCCAAAAATTGTGCTTTTAATTGTGCCTTTAAGGCAGGATAGAGCCCTTGCTGGTAAAATCAACCAATCTACCAACCAAACAGCAACAACAAAAATCCCAGGTCTCCTGGACTGAAAATCAACCTATTTCAATGCATTCAGTTGGTTTTTAGATGAAAATCTTTATCAATTTGAGATATTGATCCAGTGACCAGGTCTTGTTTGAGTTGTGTTATGACTATCTCTGTCTCTGCTGGGGAAGTGAAAAGTTTGTCTTTTTACCATCCGACCCATGCATTCCTCAAGCTTCCTTCACCTCTTTGCTCCCATCCATTCTCAGCTAAAAACTGCCAGGCTTAGGAAGCGTTCTCAAAAATTCACTCAGCTTAAGATGAAGTGATGATCAGCATATTTGTTCATTTAGCTGTGTAGGTTCTTAGTTGCAGCACTCAGGGTATTCCATCTTTAGTTGCAGCATGTGGCAACTAGTTCCCTGACCAGAGATGGAAACACTTGCACTGGGAGCATGGAGTCTTAGCCACTGGACCACCAGGGAAGTGCCGAAATGCTTATAAATACCTTCACTACAGGTATTTGCATTTAGCAATGGGTTTCCCAGGTGGCTCAGTGGTAAAGAATCCACCTGCCAATGCAGGAGATGTAGGAGATGTGGGTTCGATCCCTGGGTCGAGAAGATCCCTTGGAGTAGAAAATGACAACCCACTCCAGTATTCTTGCCTGGAAAATTCTACAGACAAAGGAGCCTGGCAGGCTACAGTCCATGGGGTTGCAAAGAGTCGGACACGACTGAGCAACTAAACATGACTCATGACCTCAGGTATTTGCATTTAGCAAGAAAAGAGCCCTGAACCCCCCAAGTTTCTCTTCTGGGACACTATTTGCATTTGGGGCAGGGCAATTGGAGGGCCGGGGGAATTCCCCACACCCATCACCCTGAAAAATCACAAAGTTCATGTAAGTCCAAGATTGTTGTGTTCCGTTCTGGACACTGTTGGTTGCTAAGGACTTCGTTCATCTAAAGAATATGTACTGGGGATCCATTCCAGGGCAGACACTGTTCTTGGGTTTCAGAGCATCCTCTGGTGGTTCCAATTCCTGCACAGGAATCATGGAATAAAACATATAAGACACTGAAAACTTCATTTCACAGAAATGTTTCATATACTGTTCATTCTTGTTTTTTTCTTTTTCTTCTCTCTGTTTAATTTTTGGAGCAAAATTTAAAAACAAAGGTTAGATTTAACTTGGAAAGATCTGTCTCACCAGGCCTCTGCTTTAGCTCATATTTAAGAAAATATTTTGAGATATCTTGAATTTTTTGCTTTGTCATTTACCTATGGTCTTGAGATTCCTGATCACATCCCCTCTGACAAGATGAATAAGAAGATGAAAGTACCACTTGCTTGCTACCACATAGAAATTTGCCCATCCCAGTTTCAGGAGTGCCTTTGATGGCATTGAAACATGTAAATTATCATATGTGGAACGAATCACCAGCCCAGGTTCGATGCATGAGACGGGGTGCTCAGGGCTAGTGCACTGGGATGACCCAGACGGATGGGATGGGGAGGGAGGTGGGAGGGGGGTTCAGGATGGGGAACATATGTACACCCATGGAGGATTCAAGTCAATGTATGGCAAAACCACTACAATATTGTAAAGTAAAATAAATGAATTAATTAATTTAAAAAAATAAAAAGAGTACATTTGAAAGGATGATGCTCTCTTCCATTAAATTGGAGCCTCTGGGCTTTGGGTTTTTTTCTGCTTTTATTTTTTTCTCCCAGATGTTAATAACCACCTTTCTGTTACTTAAGAGGCTTTGTCTAGGTAATTAAAGATTTCTTCACATCATGCTTGAATATAGAGTCTAAGTGACTCATGCAGTGAACTTGGGTCCTCTGAAGTCTGTTTTAATGGTGGAAATTATTTTTTGACAAATTTTAAAACTGTAAAAGAAAACTTCATTTATAATTCCAAATACAGCTGGGTTAAAGTAGCATTTCAGCTTATTAAATAATGTGACTAATTTATAAAAACTATTATGAACTTCAAACCTTGGGTTAAAAAACAAAGAAGAACCCTCCCCCACCAAAACCTGTTCCTAAGAGAAAAACTCATGAAAAGAAAAGCTGTTTATTATTATCATTTATATATATATTATCTTTTAAAAAATGAGCATCTGGATTTAATCCCACTTTTTTGTTTAAATACTGAGGTATATTCAATTTGTGGATTAAAAAAAATGTTTTTTTAAAAGGGAACTTTTTTCTTAATATAATGATTATCATGTTAATATTCTAGTGACAAGACATTGTATGTGTATTTCAACTAATAGAAATAAGGACAATTGCAAAAATAATCTGAAATAACTGTGAAATCAACTATAGGTTGCTGTATGCTGTATACTAATAACATAAGCATATTCACCCAGAATTAAAGTAATAGGTCAGAAGAACAATCAACTGGAAGTCAGTATTCTAAAGCCCTCAGGGCAAGAATTGGAACCAGAATTTGAAAGTGGATTTTACACTATTAGAAGTGTAATCTTGTTTTTATTTATTTATTTTATTGAAATATAGTTGATTTATAATATTTTGTTAATTTCTGCTGCCCAGCAAAGTGATTCAGTTATACATAGACATATATATTCTTTTTCATAGTTTTTCCACTGTGGTTTATCACAAGACGTTGAATACGGTTCCCTGTGCTGTATAGTAGGACCTTGTCGTTTATCCATCCTATATGTAATAGTTTGCATCTGCTAATCCCATCCCTCCCTTGCCCCCTCCCCCTTGCCATCTACAAGTTTGTTCTCTATGTCTGTGAGTCTGTTTCTGTTTCACAGATAAACTCATTTTTTCATATTTTAGGTTGCACGTATAAGTGATATCATATGATATCTGTCTTTCTCTTTCTGACTTACTTCATTTAGTAAGATAATCTCTAGTTGTATCTGTGTTGCTGCAAATGGCATTATTTCATTTTTTTTTTTATGGTTGAGTAGTGTTCTCTTATATATGTACATACATGTACATATATCTTTTGGAATTAGAGTTTTTTTTCTGGATATATTCCCAGGAATGGGATTGCATGAGTATATAACAACTCTATTTTTAGTTTTTTTGAGGAACCTCCATACTGTCCTCCATAGTGGCTGCAAATGTGACTTTGTTTTAATCACCCTCTCTGAGCTACAAGCTCTTCACCTGTAAAATGGATATAACAGTACCTAAGTCATAGTTTTAATCTTAATTAACATGTATGAAGCACACAGTACATAGTACTCACACATGTTAGCATCACCATCATCTTCCTATGCTACCATCAAAGAAACTAGAAGCCAACTATTGGCTTAAAGGCCTGCTGCTAAGTCACTTCAGTCGTGTCTGACTCTGTGCCACCCCATAGACGGCAGCCCGCCAGGCTCCCCCATCCCTGGGATTCTCCAGGCAAGAATAATGGAGTGGGTTGCCATTTCCTTCTCCAATGCATGAAAGTGAAAAGTGAAAGTGAAGTCGCTCAGTCGTGTCCGACTCTTAGTGACCCCATGGACTGCAGCCTACCAGGCTCCTCCGTCCATGGGATTTTCCAGGCAAGAGTACTGGAGTGGGGTGCCATTGCCTTCTCCGGGCTTAAAGGCCTAGTTAGTGACAAAAACTGGTAGACTACAGAAAAAAAATTAGTCTCACTCACCAGAGTTCTTTTGTCCTGCTACCAAGAGTTAAACAGAATTTTTAGCTTTATCCAATGTCTGTGAGTGAACATAATCAAAAACCCAAAGCACTCACTACAAAATATCAATGAACTTTGAAAAACATGAGTCAAATTATATTCTGGTTGATAGTCATGGTATCACTAGTTTAATTGGAGCTAATCATTTGAATGTTGGTGTTTTATATACAGTAGAAGTTATAGAACATTGGTCTGTGATTCATCCTGTCTGCAGATATACTTGCTTTTAAAAAAGATGTATTGGAGTCTAGTAGCTTTACAATGTTGTGTTAGTTCCTGGCATGCAGCAGTGATTCAGCTATGTATACATATATTCCCTCTGTCTTGGACTTCCTTTCCATTTAGAGCACTGATTAGGGTTCCCTGTGCAATACAGTAGGTTCTCATTCGTTGTCTATTTTGTACACAGTATCAGTAGTGTATATATGTCCATTCCAATCTCCCAATTCATCTGACCCCTCCTACCCCTCTTCTGCAAATGTAAGTTCTTTGGTCTACTCATGGTAGGTGTGTGCCAAGGTGAGGTGCCTGAGATTGGAGCATGGGATTCAAATCCAAGTTAGGCTGCCTCCGAAAGCTGTCATTATGACACACCATCCTTTTGAATTTCTTCTAGGAATTATATTCATTCAGGTTTTCCCAAAGCACCTTACAGAAAGAAACCGAATGAACTTTCTGGCTAGCCCAATACATGATATGTAATGTAGAATGAGGGCTTCCCAGGTGGCACTAGCGGTAAAGAACCCACCTGCCAATGCAGGAGACGTAAGAGACTCAGGTTCAATCCCTGGGTTGGGAAGATGCCCTGGAGGAGGGAAAGGCCACCCACTCCAGTATTCTTGCCTGGAGAATCCCTTGGACAGAGAAGTCTGGTGGGCTTCAGTCCATGGATAGGAAAGAGTCAGACATGACTGAAGCAACTTATGCACACACACAGTGTAGAATAATATTTATTGAATATTCATTTGCATTGTTGTTACTATTATACTAAACGTGTTTGTATGTAATCAACAAGGACCTGCTGTGGAGCACAGAGAACTCTCCTCGATACTCTGTTATGACCTGTAAGGGAAAATCTGAAAAAGATTCAGTAAATGTATAAGTAAATCGCTCTGATGTACATCTGAAACTAACGTGTGTGTGTTAGTCCCTCAGTCGTGTCCAACTCTTTGCGACCCCATGAACTGTAGCCCACCAGGCTTCTCTGTCCATGGAATTCTCCAAGCAAGAATACTGGGGTGGGTTGCCATTCCCTTCTCCAGAGGATCTTCCCGACCCAGGGATCGAACCATGGTCTCCTGCATTGCAGGCAGATTCTTTACTGTTTGAGCTGCAGGGACGTCCTTCTGAAACTAATACATTGTAAATCAGCTGTGCGTGCGTGTGTGCTAAGTTGATTCAGTCATGTCCGACTCTTTGCAACCCTGTGAATTGTAGCCAGCCAGGCTCCTCTGTCTGTGGGGTTCTCCAGGCAGGAATACTGGAGTGGGTTGTCATGCCCTTCTCCAGGGGATCTTCCCCACCCAGGGATCGAACTAGGATCTCTTACATTTCCTGCAGACTAGCACCTCTTTATAGTGCCACCTGGGAAGCCCCAATATAAAATTAAAAAAACTTAAATGTGTGTGTATGTGTGCCTGTCTGTCTACGTATATATGTAAGGCTGTGTTGAACATGTGTTCTGTGGGGTCCATATCATCTCTCCTTTCGAGTCTGGCCTCTGCGCAGCAGGCTGGCCTGTCAGGATGACATCCTCGGACTCTCTTAGTCATTGGCCTCTCGATAACTTCAGCCAATAGGGTGTATTGTCAGGAAATGGGAGGGAGGGGACAGCAAGAGTGTGGAGTGTCTATTCCTGGGAACACACCCCAGTGTGGTCACTGCATGGAGCACTGGACCACATGCCTTGTCCAGACTGAAGATGGGCAAGACCTTCGCTCTTACCATCCCAGGGAGGTGCATTGCTGGGTCCTCCTGCATCCTCCTCACACCTTTGTAAATGGTCTCTTTATTAAGCTCTCTTCACATTACCTGACACGAGCATTTCTTGTTTCTTGTCCTGACCCTTTGATTGATATAAATCCTTAATAGAAATGATAGAATGGACTGTGTAGGTAACATTGTCACCTGCCTCCCAGCTTGAATGTCCTCATTCTCCTGGTTAGTTTTCTTCTTCTGTGGATGTCCTAAAATATATGGCCTTTCTCCACTCCCTGTCTGCAAGCACCACCCCCAGGAGGCAGGGTGTGAATACCTTGCCCTAAGCCAGACCATAGTGATTCTTCAACCAGATCTTCCCACATTAGGGGTCAAGGTTTCCCTCCCCTCAGACCCTGAACTGATGACTGTAACCCCAGGGCTTTCTGACCATCTTCTCTCATCTCAGGTAGAGCCTCTGTAGGCCAGGGCACAGCAGAGACAACTCGGGATGAGAGCCAGATGGCTCCTGGGGCCAGTGTGTCCAGTTCCAAACCCTGAGTCCCTGGTCCCTCCAACACTCTCTAACAATTGCCTTCACCTCTTCTGTGAACTAACATATTGTATTCTCATTTTGCTTGAACTAGTTGGAGTTCCGGTTACATGAAATTTTTTTATCAAGGTACTGATTAAAACAATGGCAGAACTTGGCGACCGGCTATGTTTCTAATATTTGAAGCCAGTTGTTTTGAAGAATTCAGTGATGCTGGCAAGGAATGCACTAGAAGAGTTCTGATCCATCCATATATGTGTCAAAATCTGTGGAACTTTTTATTACCCAGAGCCTTCAGAAAGCCTCTCCTGAAATTCAATACACTCTAGGGCATATTTTGGACAGGTTCCTAGTCCAGATTGCTTCCCAGGGAGGAAAATGATTGGGTTGGGAGGCAGGGTATGTCAATATGGTGTGCAAAGAGAGGAGAGCTTTTCTTTCTTCTAGGTTTTTTAAAAAATAATTTTATTTATTTATTTGTTTTTGGCTGCGCTGGGTCTTAGTTGCTGTGTGGGCTTTTCTCTAGTTGAGGCAAGAGGGGGCTCCTCTTCCTTGTGGTGCATGAGTTTCTCATTGCAGTGGCTTCTCTTGTTGCAGAGCACTGGCTCTAGGACATGTGGGCTCAGTAGTTACAGCTCCTGGGCTCTAGAGCAAAGGCTTCATACATGTGGCGAATGAGCTTAGTTGATCCAAGGCATGTGGGATCTTCCCGGTTGAGGGATCGAACCCCTGTCTCCTATGTTGGCAGGTGGATTCTTTACCACTGAACCACAGGGGAAGCCCCTTTCTTCTCATTTCTTTTTTTTTTTTCTTTCTTTCTTTATTTATTTTTTTCTTCTCATTTCTAAACTAGCAAGTATGCTTAGGTATCAATGACGAACCGTGATGTTTTGGATTTAATGCTCATTGTGGAATTTTCCTTATTTATTTTTTGGTTGAGAGAGCCTGAATGATTGTTAAATTGAATAATAGAAGGAAACTTATTTTTCCTAAACACAGTGGCTTCCCTCTGTAGGTATTACATTGCATGGCTTTAGGAAAAGTACAAAGGCAGCACAAAAGACAAATGGGGTGTGTGCTCCATTATAAAAGTGTCCCCCACCCTCTCTCCTTTTGCTCTGTATTAATAGTATTTCCCTGGCAGCACCATTATGAGGCTAACAAAGGCCTTGAAAAGATAGGAAATGGTTTGCAGCTATTAATAATAGTTTATCTTCCTACATGTAGAAGTAGTAAGCCAATACAACTTGCTATTTTTTTTTTTTGTCATTATCAAAGCACATCTTTTCACTAAAATTCTAAGTGTACTTTTAGAACATTACTGATAAAGCGGTTCTCTAGAGAACTTAGGACTCTGAGTTTAGAAGATTAATAATGAGCACCATTAAAACACCATAACAGGAAAGACAAGATCAAGAAATAACTACAGGGACTTCCCTGGTAGTCCAGTGTCTACGACTTCACCTTCCAGTGCAAGGGATGTGGGTTCGATCCCGGGCTGGGAAGCTAACACCCCACATGCCTCATGGCCAAACAAACCAAGACATAAAACAGCAGCAATATTGTAACAAATTCAATGGAGACTTTAAAAATGGTCCACATTAAAAAAAGAAGAAGAAATAACTACAAAGAAGGGACAGGGAACATTGGGAAAATATTCCCCAAGGAGAGGATGGGCTAGGGAAACGTCCAAATCCGGTTGTCCTCAATCCACCAACTGCTGGTTTTACTCCTGAGGGAGATATTTGTGAATTTGCTTGGAGCTTAGAAGAACATGTTAATGTTGAATATGCTGTTTAGATCTCCAGCAGACCTTGCAGAACTACTAGCCCCCGTGGAGCTACACCAAAGAACTCTGCTCCCCTATTGGTTCCTGCGGGTTAAGGAGAGACATTCCAACCAGCCACCAGGTGCTAGAATATCTCCATTTCCCAAACTGCTTCCATCACGATCTCACAGTTTGGGAAGCAGTTTCTTCTTCTGGGCCACCAAAGAAGAAGAATTCCTGGGACTTCCCTGGTGGTCCAGTGGCTGGGACAATGCACCTTCAATGCAAGGGCATGTGTTCCATCCTGGGTTAAGGTACTAAGGTCCTGCATGCCTCTTGGTGCGGCCAAATTTAAGAAGAAGTAGGAGAAGTCAAGTTATTTCCCTTGTGATGACAAAAGAAGAAAGAATTCTCAGGTAGCCAGTGTTAACAGGAAGGGCACTGACTGACATTTTGGGGATGTTCAATGTTTGTTTTCAGGGCCTGGGAAGGGCTGACGCCAGGGCCTTCCTTCAATTTCGTTCCCAATAAGTGTGTTATTGATGCATTGTATTTGGTTGAGTTTATAGAAATAGCTGTGTTGCTTGTCAGTCATGGGAAGTGGCAAGTGTTTGGAATCTCCTTCACTGTGGGCACAAAATAGCATCTACAAATCCCAGGCTACCCCACTCCCCTGGTCCTTTGTCCTCCACAGAACCTCAAGGGGAAGGTCACCCTGGGTGACCTGAACTGAGGTGTCAGAAAATGCAGAAATGTCCTACCAGCCTCCTCACGAGATTCCTTGATGACACAACCTAACACAACCTCCTTTACAGTATTCCGGCGACAACCAAAGCCAGAAATAACTCATACATTAAAAAATGTAAGCCTCAAAAGATTTTCTTTTCTTTCCCTCAAAGCATTAGCATGCAAAGTAGTTAGCTAGTAGTCACTAATAACTTTTTTCCCTGCAAAATTATTGGCTAATTATACCAATTATTGCATTCTCAGCCTATCAGGCCACGCTTGGATCATCCAGAGACAAAAGTGTTCCTTGGAACTGATCCACAGGGCAACAGATGAAGTCTGTTTTGGTAGTTCTTTCTTGCCAGCCGCGCTCAGGATCAGTGCTGACCACAGAGGCCTGGCCTCGGTCCACAGTGAGTGGTTCCAGCTTGCCATCCAGAGTTCTCAGGAGGTGACTCCTCCATTGGCAGCCCTCTCCTCTCTGAAACATTCATAGAGATGAGTAATTGTCACATACACGTGGGCTCTGACACACAGACCGATCACTCCTATCTTTCAGGACACTGGAAACCCTGCTGACACGGGGATGGACACATTTAGATGATATAAAGCCTGTCTCCATTTTAGAACATCCTTCCCTATACACTGTATTACATTACATACAGCCATACTGAGGACAATTTCACCTGATTTATATATGAAGAAGCTGAGAAATGTCTACAAAGTCAGCAAAATGTTCACACATCTATCACGTGGTTGATATTAATAATTTAAGGTTCTTCCAAAGTATATATGTATCTTTACATTTGAAAGCATCCAGGCATTAAAACTTAGACTTCCCAGGTGGCTCAGTGGTAAAGAATCCGCCTGCCAATGCAGATGACATGGGTTTGATATCCCAGTAGGGAAGATCCCCTGGAGAAGGAAATGGCAACCCACTTCCGTATTATTGCCTGTGAAATCCCATGGACAGGGCAGCCTGTCAGGCTGCAGTCCAGGGGGTCACCAAGGTCGGACATGACTTAGCGTCTAAACAATGACAACAAGGCATTAAAACTTAATCCCCATTCAGAAAAGTTTACTCCATGGAGCTCAAAGCTTAGTGAACTATTAAAACATTTTTAAACTTAAGTTTAGGGTGGAATTGTCAAGATTCTCCAGACAATATGATAGGACTATTAGGTAAATCTTAAAAAACAACTTAAAACATATTTACACCTTATCGCTTGCCAGTGTCTATATTACAAATTTATTTATTTTTGGTTATGCTGGGTCTTTGTGGCTGCACACAGGTTTGCTCTAGTTGAGAAAATGAGCAGAGGCTACTCTCCTGCTGTGGTGCGGTACTTATTGCAGAGGCTTCTCTTGTTGTGGAGCATGGGCTCTAGGGTGGGCGAGCTTCAGTATTTGCCAAACACAGGCTTAGTTGCCCCGTGGCATATGGTATCTTCCCCAACCAGGATCGAACCTGTGTCCCCTGCTTTGGTAGGCTGATTCTTAACCATCGAATCACTAGGGAAGTCCTCTATGTTACTTTTGAATCAATTAAATACTTGATGAAAATTGATGTTTGTTATGCCCAAATTTCTCCTGACTCTTCTATATTGGCTGTATTACACATGTACTCATCATTACATCGTGGTTTTAAATCATTTGATAGCACAACATATTGGAGATTTTTATCTCTGATGATTCTTTTCCTCTCATAGTTTTGGTACAAACATTCTATTTATGGCCGGGCATGGTAATTCACGTTAGGGGCAGGTTGTAACAAGAACCATCTGTCCTCTCCCCCTATCTGAGTCCTTCTGTCATGATTAATTGTTGTTACCAAAGAAAAAAAGAAATACCACCTCTTTCCTGGAGTTTTGCAAGAGGCAGCAGCCATGTCCTCCCTTTAGAGTACTGGGGCTTAAAATATGACATGCTTTATTTCCTGTGGCCTTAAACACACAATTTCTGCTATCTTGGTTCCCAAGCCTTTCAGTAGATTATAAGAGACAGGTGGGAGCTACCCTTGGTAAAGTCAGAAAAGAGCAAGATGAAGACAAAATTGAAATCGTTAGTCAAGATGTTAGTCAAAAATGTTCTACTTTGTATTGAGCATTTCAGGTGTTTGCTTGGTAGGGAATAAATACAACTAAAGAAAGTAGTATACATATCATATTCACATTGAAACAAATGAGCTCCTACAGGAGGTGAGAAAATGTTGATATTGCAAAACAGTATATCAAGGTTTGGTAGGAATTAAATTAAAAACATAAATCCACATTTCCTAAAGACCTCTGCCATTGCTTAATTTCAAAAGCATCTCAAGAGAAAGAGGAAGGGGCCAGAGCTAGGCTTTAATTTTTATTAGAAGGAAACATGTTCTAGGAGGGACTTTCCAGGTGACTCAGCACTAAAGAATCCTTCTGTAATGCAGGAGATGCGGGTTTGGTCCTTGGATTGGGAAGATCCCCTGGAGGAGGAAATGGCAACCCACTCCAGGGTTCTTGCTGGGAAAATCCCATGGACAGAGGAGCCTGGCGGGCTACAGTCCATCTATTAGGTCTCAAACAGTCAGACACGACTGAGTACTTGTACTATGTTCTAGCAAGGACCAGCATGGGAGAGGATGAAGGATAAGAAAGTCTGCTCAGAGGTCTTGCATCATTACCCCTGAAAAGGTGGCTCCCAAAGGATGCTCTACAGTTCAAAAGGAAGAGTCGCTGAGTTGTGGTACAAATACTCAAAAACGCTGCCTGTTTCCTAATCCAGCCAGTGTTTATTAAGCATCTTCTATGAATCCAGGACTGGATATAGAGAAAGGGAAAGAAGATGCAAACCTGATGAAGGATGTTATTGATTTTGTGTTTAATCATCAAGGAACTTTAGTCTAGTTGGGAAACTGAGACATGAAACCCAGGACAACCATCTCAGCCTCTAATGATGCAATCTGAGGGGCCACAGGACTCCCTCTTTCCCAGGACACCCTGAGTCTGCCCATTTTTCTGAAGTCCTCTGTGTTAGAACCATCCCTCCTGTTCAGGCTTTCTATTTAGGTAAAGATATGGAGAACACACACACACACACACACTGAATCCCTAAAAGCCCTTCTTACAATATTAAATATGTTACTTACAAGGACTCATACAGTTAACTACACCTTAGTCTTGGTAAGAACCAAACCAGGTTCTCAGGAAACAAGACACAAGTCATGAAACAAAAACATAGGTAAGGAAGGCAAACCAGAATGGCCCAGAATAAGATGTGAGAAGTATCTAGGGGTGGGTAGTTATGAGATTGATAAAGTGAGTTCAAACTACAGGTCTGGTATTCGGGGACCTTCTGTTTTCCAATGTGATAGAGCTGGACTTTTACTTATGAAGAGTGAAAAGGCAAGGAAGGTGATTACCAAGAAGAAAGTGTTAATAACCTGCTGACTGTCTTCAGACTGGAATAGAAGAGATGGAGACTGGGATCGGGGAGGTCAATGAGGAGCCTGTTGGCTTTTTCAGGAATAGAGAGAAAAAATATCTGAATTAAGTGACTCATAAGAATAATTTAATATTTTGAATAAATGTAATAATCTGCAGTGACAGATTGAATATGAGAATTGAGGCAATGACTCGCAAGTTTTAATGTTAGGTATCTGTAAACCAGTGATGGTATTGAAGAACTGTGGACGGAGGTTTGCAACATTATACAAGAGGCAGTGATCAAAACCATCCCCAAGAAGAAATGTAAAAGGCAACATGGTTGTCTGAGGAGGCCTGCAAATAACTGAGAAGCAAAGGAGAAAAGGAAAGAGATATCCATCTGAATGCAGAGTTCCAAATAGTAAGGAGAGATAAGAAAGCCTTCCTAAGTGATCAATGCAAAGAAATAGAAGAAAACAATAAAACAGGAAAGACAAGAGATCTTCTCAAGAAATTTAGGGATACCAAGGGAACATTTTATGCAAAGATGGGCACAATAAAAGACAGAAATGGTATGGACCTAACAGAAGCAGAAGATATTATGAGGTGGTGACAAGAATACACAGAACTATATAAAAAAGATCTTAATGAACCAGATAACCATGATGGTGTGATCACTCACCCAGAGCCAGACATCCTGAGGTGTGAAGTCAAGTGGGCCTTAGGAAGCATCACTGTGAACAAAGCTAGTGGAAGAAATGGAATTCCAGCTGAGCTATTTCAAATCCTAAAAGATGATGCTGTGAAAGTGCTACAGTCAATATGCCAGCAAATTTGGAAAACTCAGCAGTGGCCACAGGACTGGAAAAGGTCAGTTTTCATTACAATCCCAAAGAAAGGGAATGCCAAAAAATGTTCAAACTACTGCACAATTGCACTCATTTCACACACTAGCAAAGTATTGCTCAAAATCCTCCAAGCTAGGCTTTAACAGTATGTGAACCAAGAACTTCCAGATGTTCAAGCTGGATTTAGAAAAGGCAGAGGAACCAGAGATCAAATTGCCAATATCTGTTGGATCATAGAAAAACCAAGTGAATTTCAGAAAAACATCTACTTCTATTTCATTTTCTGCACTAAATAAAGACTTTGACTGTGTTAGTCACAGCAAACTGTGGAAAATTCTTAGAGATGGGAACACCAGACCCTCTTACCTGCCTTCTGAAAAATCTGTGTGCAGATCAAGAAGCAACTGTTAGAACCAGACATGGAACAACAGACTGGTTCCAAATTGGGAAAGGAGTACATCAAGGCTGTATATTGTCATCCTGCTTATTTAATTTATGTACAGAATACATCATGCAAAATCCCGGGCTGGATGAAGCACAAGCTGGAATCAAGATTGCTGGGAGAAATATCAATAACCTCAGATATGCAGATGATACCATTCTTATGGCAGAAAGCAAAGAGAAACTAAAGAGCCTCTTGATGAAAGTGCAAGAGGAGAGTGAAAAAGCTGGCTTAAAATACAACATTCAAAAAACGAAGATCATGGCATCCAGTTCCATCACTTCATGGCAAGTAGATGAAGAAACAATGGAAACAGTGGCAGACTTTATTTTTGGGGGCTCCAAAATCACTGCAGATGCTGACTGCAGCCATGAAATTAAAAGACAGTTGCTCCTAGGAAGAAAAGCTGTGACAAATCTAGACAGCATATTAAAATGCAGAGACATTACTTTGCTGACAAAGGACCATATAGTCAAAGCTATGATTTGCCCAGTAGTCATGTATGGATGTGAGAGTTGGACCCTAAAGAAAGCTGAGTGCCAAAGAATTGATGCTTTTGAAGTGTGGTATTGGAGAAGACTCTTGAGAGTCCCTTGGATGAGTTGATGAAAATGTGGTGCATATATACAATGAACTATTATTCAAGCATAAAAAAGAATGAAATAATGCCATTCGCAACAGTATGGATACAACTAGAGATTATCATACTAGGTGAAGTAAGTCAGACAGAGAAAGGCAAAATCATATGATATCACTTATGTGTGGAATCTAAAATACGGCAAAAATGAACCTATCTATGAAACAGAAACAGACTCACAGATAGAGAACAGATATGTGGTTGCCAAGGGGCAGTGGGGAGAGAGAGGGATGGAATGAGAGATTAGGTTTTGTAAATGCAAACTGTTACATTTAGAATGGAAAAACAGGTCCTACTGTATAGCACAAAGAACTATATTCAATATCCTGTGATAAACCATCATGGAAAAAAAATTTTTTAAGAAAATATATACATGTTTAATTGAATCACTTTCTGTATGGCAGAGACTGATACAACATTGCAAATCAACTACACTTCATCAAAAATAAACTCTTCTTTGTTTTTATTCTGAAACTTCACTAAAATATATTTTTACTTATAGTGCTTAGGACTCACTGTGAATCATGAATCTGAGGATTATGTCTTTAGCAATTCTAAAAGTTTTTCAGATGTTATCTCTTTAAATATTCCATGCATCCCATTCTCTTGATTCTCTCTTGTAAGAGACACGAACATTTCATAAGGGTAGTAGTGAGTTAGGCCTTATTATTTTTCTCTCTACTCTAATCTATGTCTCTTCATCTTTCCTCATTAGAGTGCAAGTAATTTCCTTACATGTAACTTATAGTTCACCTAGTTTTACTTCTGCTCTTTAACTTTTCTATTGGCATTTCAATTCAATTACTTTTGCTTTTTATATTTATAGAGGCAGTATTTGATTATTTCTTTCAAATCTATGTGTTGGTTTTTCATAGACTCATCATTTTCTCACATTTCACTTTATTTATTTACTCATTTTGGCCACAAATGTAGGATCTTCATTCCTCGACTAGAGATTGAACCCACAACCCCTGCAATGGAAGCACTGGACTTCCAGCAAAGTCCCTATTTTTTTCATATTTTAGAGTCTTTCTTTTATGCCCTTAATCACATTATATCTATAGAATGAAAAAGTATGAGTGTTAGTTGCTCTGTTGTGTCCGACTCTTTGCAACCCCATGGAATGTGGTGCCAGGCTCCTCTGTCTCGGAATTTTCCAAGCAAGAATACTGGAGTGGGTTGGTTGCCATTCCCTTCTCTAGGGTATCTTCCCAATCCAGAGATACAACCTGGATCTCCTGCATTGCAGGCAGATTCTTTACTGCCTGAGTCATGTAGCCTCTATTTAATAATAGTTCTGTGTTAGCTGGTGGTCTTAGGAAACTGAGCCCTGGTAGGTGTTGCACGTGCCGACTCTCAGTCATGGTGGGCTGTTTCCTTGTGTGTGTTGTATTAAGGAATCTGTGTTTATCTTCCTCACGGGAAGCCCTCACAGCCTGAGAAACAAGATGTCCCTTCAGTACAGCTTTATGTTTGCTTCTTCCAGGAGCCTTAGGTGTATCTGTCCAGTAGAGCCTATCATCAGACAGGACCAAATTTACATCAGTTTTTCAACTTACAGATACTTGGCCCAGGCAGATAGTATATCAACATTCAACAAAAATCTGCTTTTGTAAATAAAGTTTTATTGAAACACATACATACACATTTGTTGACATACGGTCAACAACAACCATCCATCTCCAAGGACAGAGTTGAAGAACTGCAGCAAAGACTACATGGCCAACAAAGCTGCTAATTCACTTTCTGTGCCTTTACAGACAATGTCTGTGAACCCCTGGTGTAAATTCAAACCCTAAACCAGAGCAGAGCTGGTAGAAGCTTACAGATCCTCAGGAGACACTAGTTTCCTCTGCTCAGAGTCCAAGCTGATGAGTTTCTTTGCTAACTCCGTGTGCTAGTTGGAGTTTGTTTTTGCTTTTATTCTTACACTTCATACTTTCATTAAGAAGATAAGTTTTTGATGGTCCTGAACTTATGCAGATTTATTGATTCGAACTCTCTTTCTTGCGTGAGTCCAGAGTCCTCATATCCTGTGGACATTTAAATCCATATTCCTAGGATCTAGGAAAGCACATTTTTCTGCCATACCAACACCCCCTCCACAGCACCGCTTCACCCACAACTCCTATCCTAACTGCTCAGTTTTGATTTCTGCAGATATCACTTATAGATCAACTCTGTACTAGGGTTGTTTTTTTAATATTCACTAATTTTTTTATTTGGCTGCATCAGATCTTAGTTGTGGCATGCGGGCCCTTCGTTGCAGCATGCAGTGTTCTCTCTAGTTGTGGCACATGGGCTCCAGAGTTCGTGGGCGCAGTACTTGTGGCGCACAGGCTTAGTTGTCCTGTAGCACATAGGATTTCAGTCCCCCAGCCAGGGATCAAACCTGCATCACCTGCCTTGGAAGGTGGATTCCTAATCACTGGACAACCAGGGAAGTCCCTATATTAGATTTTTTCAGCAATTATAGGTGTTTTACAGCAAAATATTTCTCAAGTTACATAACTGGTCATGAAAAAGTGAAAGTGTTTGTAGCTCAGTCGTGTCTGACTCTTTATGACCCCAGACTCCCCTGTCCATGGGATTCTCCAGGCAAGAATATTGGAGTGGGTAGCCATTCCCTTCTCCAGGGGATCTTCCTGACCCAGGGATTGAACCTGGGTCTCTTGCATGGCAGGCAGATTCTTTACCACTGAGCCACCAGGGAAACCCTTAACTGGTCATATTTCTGGGAAATAAAAGTTGTGTAAAATGTAACTGGAATCTTGGAGAGCTAAAAACTTTTAAACTTTACTAAAAAATGTAAGATTTTGGATAAGACTATTCATATGGAACCATAAAGGTGAAAGCCATCTAGGAAAATTGAAACAGAAATGAACAATAAGGAAAGTAAAGATATATATTTTGCCATGATGACTGGAAGTCACGTGGCAGATGTGACCCTGATATTGGACTTGTTCCCATTTGAATTTCTTATCTATGTAACCCTTAGAAAAGTTATTTAACTTCTCACAGCCTCACTTTCTTTATCTGTAATATCAGGATAGGGGCTTCCCTGGCAGTTGAAAAATCTACCTGCCAGTGCAGAAGACATGGATTTGATCCCTGGTCCAGGATGATCCCAACACTGCAGAGCAACAAAGCCTGCATGCTGCTACTAGAGGATAATATGGTGGCTCAGACAGTAAAGAATCCACCTGCAATGCAGGAGACGTGGATTTGATCCCTGGGTTGGGGAGATGCCCTGGAGAAGGGAATGGCAACCCACTCCAGTGTTCTTACCTGGGAAATTCCATGGACAGAGGAGGCTGGTGGGTCACAAAAGAGTCAGACATAACTTAACTACTAAACAATAACAATAACACAGTCTAACATACAGCAAAAATTTCAATATATGAAGCTTGCAATTAACTGGAGGGCATTACACATCTCGAGAATGCTATTCACTCTTCAGAATACTCCTCTCCTGCTTTGAAGGAAGGAAAGAACAGTGTGGCACATAATACAGCCAATATTTCTGGCTGAATTTAGCCATTGTCATCATTTCCATGGCAACTACCTTAGTCTGAGAGGAGGGGCAAAACACATAAACATGCCATCAGAGATTTATAGTCACTTATTCAGGATGATCTTCATAACTCGCAGGGCTATGAGGGAAGGAGTTATCCCAAAGATGTGGTAATAAAAACTTAAAGTAGCCATCAATTATTTTCCTTGGAAAATTATTTGGTAATTTCCAGTCATTTAGCAATCTGGCCTCATTTGTAATCATGCCTATACAATTGTCTTAGGAGAGTCTCAGACTGGTGTAAGTGATCTGTCTGAGTATACTCATTAGGTAGGATGAGAAGGGAAAATTATCCAGAAAATACTAGATGAGGACAAAGGAGATGCTTGGGTTTGGGAAAGAAAGGCAGGGTGTCGGCTCAGGTTGTGGGGGTTGGGAGGTATGGTCCAGCCTAGAAGGAGCAACATAACTCTTTGGGCGGCGAGGAGACCACTTGTGCACAAAGCAGCTCAATAGTGTGCTGATCATACAAGGGGTGTGCAGCCAGTATGCGCGCCTTGATGGCATCTTATTTATTCAGACATAGCATTTTTTTTTTCCACTAAAGAAAGCAATGGCTCATTTCTCCAATAAATTCTTTAGGTCAGTTTTGTTTTCAAATTCAATATTTTCAAGCAGTCTTCTCTTTTTAAAAAATTTTTCACTGGAGGATAGTTGCATCAGTTTCTGCTGAACACCGAAGTGAATCAGTCATCCACGTAACTAAATACCATTTTTTGTTTGTTTGTTTGTTTGTTTCCCATTCAGGAAAGAGTACAGTAGAGCACAAAGTGCTGAACAGAGTTCCCTGTGCTATACAGGAGGCTCTCATTAATTACCTATTTTATACATATATCTACAGTGGATATGTGTCGATTCCAATCTCCCAATTCACCCCACTCTCTCCCTTTCCCCCTTGGTGTCCATATGTTTGTTCCCTACATCTACATCTATTTCTCAAGCCGTCTTTTCCGGTAGCATTTTTCATGGTCTGACACAATTCACAGAAAACAACACAAATCATTTTCCCAAATGAGTTTTCTCTATCTTACAGTAATTTAACCAGTAGCTTTGTTTTTTAAATCTTAAGACTTGTTTTCAACTATATTTGATCATAATGAATATAAGGATACAAATCCCCTTGGCTTATATATTTTTAATGATTTCTAAACACATAATTAACATGGTGTGATTTCATTTCCAACCACACGAAGAAAAAAAAAGAAAGCAATAAAGTGCTTGAATACTCTGTCTCTAAAATACAAATATCCTCAATTATTATAAAATGCATGTTCCCTAGAGAAAAATGCCTTTCAAAAATTGACTGCATGAATAAATTCATTAAGAATCAATTTTTATTTACTATGAAAAGATATTATTCCTCATGGTAGGAAATGTAGGTTAGGATGAACTTAGCTAGAAATATCCAAGACATCTACTCAGAAGGTAGAGTAAATTCTACCCACCCCACCCCCTTCTTTAAAATAGGTGCTGCAGTTGGGTCTCCACTTTCTCAAAAAGTCAAAACCACCTCAGTTTGCTATAGACTGAATGTCTATGCTTTCCCTATCCCAATTCATATGTTGAAACCCAATCTCCAATGTAGGGGTATTAGAAGGTTGTGCCTTGGGAAGGTGATTAGATCTGGAGGGTGGAGCCCTCAAGAATGGGATTAGCACCCTTATAAGAGAAGACAGCCACCTATGAAACAGGAAGCAGGTCTTCTTCAGAAACCCAATCTGCTGATGCCTTGATCTTGGACTTCCCTGCCTCGAGAATTGTGAGTGATAAGTGTCTATTCTTGATAAGCCATGCAGTCTATAGTGTTTTGTTATAAGGAACTCAAATTGAGGTAGGAGGCAGTGGGCTTCAGGGCCAGGACACCTGGTATTTTTCAAGCTTTGTTCTTACCCAGACTCTCCAAGGATAAAGTTAGTGGTAAAAAGCTGAGCTCTGCTAAAACAAAGATAAGCTGCCCACTTCTGAGGTCAAGGAAGACTTTCCTGTCTATACTTACACAGGAAAGCTTCTTGGGTGTTGAAAAGGGAGGGATCCTCACCCCATAAAAAGTGTGGACATGTACGCATAGGCCTCTGCAGGGGGAATCTATCTTAGCAAAATGTTGTACATGCATATTGGGGAGGATCCATGGAACAGTCAGATATGAAGAAAGAAACAAGATAACTGGCCAAAAGTAAACAAAGACCCAGGATAACTATCCTATATAAGGGATTTATGTCACCTCTTTACTGTGCTGCTTCTCATTCAGGACACCTGCACTCCTGTCCAAGCGTGTATCTCTGTCTAGTTTCTGGCTTACTGTGCTCCTCCTCATTAGAGAGGGTGCCTATACCCTTTCTCTCTGGGTTTGTGTCTCTGCCCTGCTTCTGAGCTGGATAAGCTGTTTTCCTGTGTGCTCTCCCATGCGTTGTGCTTCATAATAAACTTTGTACCTGTTTTTACTGTTTTTGCCTCCTTGAAACTTTCTTGTTCTCAAATAGGGGCAAGAGCCCAGGCCACTTTGCTTCTAGCCTGGGGGTAATGTAATTTTATCAATATGATTAAAAGAATTTGGGGGGAGGATCCCTAAACATTATAAATGTTAGAGGAAAAGTTAACATGAAAAGCCAAAAATGCTTTTTAGAACAATCCTGCCAGTAATCACTTTTGGGTAAAATAGAGGGAAACCATTCATTTGTGTTTCTTTCAAACAAGAAACAATGAAGAATTTCAAAAAGATCACTGACACCAGAAATATAATTTTCCTCAATAATTATTATTTTAGCTTACTTGACTTGTCATCTTTCAAATTAAAACAGAAGACATGATGGAAGAATTTCTTTTAAACTAAATTAGATAAGCAGTGAATAAATAAACTAAGCAATTGAGATAGAATAGCAGTGAAGCTACTCATAGATCACTTTTGTTTCCGTGTGAGTTTCTGTTTTGAAAGATTTTAGAGGCAACTAACTTGAAATGTTTTAAGAGGTTCTAATACATATTTCTGTTTCCACAAGATCTTTTTTCCTTGATAAAATTGAAGGATGCAAACCGCTGACACCCGAAGCATCAGTCACTCTCTTCCAACCATTTCTCAAACCAATTTTGTTGATTTGAATATATTCATTGTTCATCTTGCTATTCATTATTTATTCATCAACTCATATTAATAATACATAGTCATAAATGACAAATATCCAAGTTAACACTCTTGGGGCTGTCTTTTGACATTATCCCTGCAACCACCTAAATAAACACATAAAAGCTAAAGCTTAAGGAATAAGCTTCAATGAAAAAAGGCAAGGAAAATGCCAAGCTCCTAAAGACAAGTTTATTTATTTTTAGAGTACAATGAAACTGAATAACTACTGAGTCAGCCCAGCTTTCAGGCTGTAAACCTCTTATTTTTTCTCAGTACCTTCCCTTTTGTTGATCTTTAAAACAAAAGCATTGAAACTTGGCTTGCAAAGCCACTCTCATATCTTATTCTGTGACTATCTTTGTGGGATTGAGTCATGAATAGATAAACTTAGCCCAAATGGTAATTCTTTCATACATTTTTATCAACTTATTGGGTATAGATAAATTAAAATGCAATCAGTCTGAATGAACTGAACATAAGTGGAACAATATCATAGACAGTGAATCAGTTTTCAAGACTAGTCAAGATAGTGAGCTGAGGCACCAGAGTTTCCCTGGGAAAAGTTAAAGGAGAGGGTGGGGAAACTTTGGGGAAGGCAAGTTCAGGAACAAGGCACCAGCGGACCTGAGTTTGAGTCTCAGTTCATCTGCTGTGTGCCTTTCCCCAACGTGTCCTGTGCAATCAGCATATACAGATACATTCCATATACTAAATACTACTCCACTGAGGAGATTTGAGGGTAGGATTTACATCCGCTTCCTGCCAACGCATTTCACAGATAGAACATATATTAGCTGGCTTGCTTTGCATGGAATTAAACCCAGGATGACCTGCACCTCTCTGGCTGCCCCTAAGTCCCCCAGGTTTGTAACTGTTCACAGCCCCATCCAAACACAACTATTCAGGAGATGCTTATCTTCTGGGTCTACACCGCCCTTGTTTTTCAGTCTCTTCCGATGTCTGGAGGATAATCTCTTTCCTGTTTGGTGCCCGGCTCTAAACCCTGGGCTTCTGGTTCTGGCTCCATCCCTCTTTGCCCCACCCTGACTTTGGACTCCTCGCTAAAGCTCCAACCCAAGTCAGTTTCCTTATCTGGCCTGGCTGGGAAAGTCAGAAATTCGTTGTAATCACTGTTAACAGCAACTTCAGAACATAGTCAATTCCTTCTGGAAATTAACATGGTCCGCCTAGTGCCTGGTGCCCTTGGCAACAGTTGGGCCAGGCAGGATACACTGTGCCAAGCTCTGCATGCCTGGGGGCCCTGCACTCCACCATAGGTCTGCATGGGCTTGGAAATGACTGAAGAGGAGGCTCATGCTTGGCTCCTCTCTCTCACCCCAAAGACTCTCTGAGGTTGGCCCCTGCAGCCAAGCGTCTGTACACCCCTCGTGGAGGAGGGGATGGTGCCCCTCCTGTCTCTGCCTCATCTTCGGGAGGCCATCAGCTACATCTCCTCAATGCACCCTGAGGTGGTCGCCCCTCCCAGCACTGGCTTTATCTCCCCGAAGTGTCCCGTGGAGGCTTTCCCAAAACTCATCTGCATTTTAAAATAAACTCTTAACCAAGGGCCACAGTGTGTTAAAGATATTTGACTCCATGTTTTATCATGCCTAGATTCACAGTCCATGGGGTCACAGAGACTCAGACACGACTGAGCACTCACCCAGCCTCTTATAGGAGTCCCGTGCTCGGGGAAGTGTCACATGTATTGTGTTTAATGCAGACTCATCTGTGTGTCTACTGGCAGCTCTCTCACCCCTGCTGTTGTTTTTTTCCCTTTGTCCTCCTTGCTGAGCTGTCCCAGGAGCTATGTTTACATTTATGTTACTCTCTCACAGATTACATTGATGTTCAAGATGTATTAGGCTGTAATTTAAAAAAAAATTTTATTTGGCTGTGCTGGTCTTGGTTGTAGTATGTGAACTTAGTTATGGCACATGGCTAGTTCCCTGACCAAGGATCGAATCCAGGCTCCCTGCATTGGAAGTGCAGAGTCTTAACCACTGAATCACCAGGGAAGTCCCTAGGCTATATGTTTGCCACAACATGGGTGGACCTAGACATGATCATACTAAGTGATGTAGGTCAGAGAAAGACAAATACTACATGACATCACTTATATGTGGAATCTAAAATATGACACTAATGAGCTTATCTATGACACAGAAATAGACTTATAGACATAGAGAACAGGCTTGTGGTTGCCAAGGGGGAGGAGAGGTGAGAGAGGGATGGATTGGGAATTTGGGGTTAGCAGATCAAACTATTAAATTTATTAATAGAATGGGTAAACAAGATCTTGCTGTATAGCACAGGGAGATTTATTCATTATCCTATGATAAACCATAATGGGAAAGAATCTGAGAAAGAATGTATGCAGTAGAAGCAGTGACAGAGTTTATTTTCTTGGGCTACAAAATCACTATGGACCATGACTGCAGCCATGAAATTAAAAGACACTTGCTCCTTGGAAGGAAAGCCATGACAAACCTAGACAGTGTATTAAAAAGCAGAGACATCACTTTGCCAACAAAAGTCCATAGAGTCAGAGCTATGGTTTTTCCAATAGTCATGTACAGATGTGAGAACTGGACCATGAAATAGGCTGAGCATGGAAAAATTGTTGCTTTTGAATTGTTGTACTAGAGAAGATTCTGGAGATTCCCCTGGACAGCAAAGAAATCAAACCAGGCAATCCTAAAGGAAATCCACCCTAAGTATTCTTTAGAAGGACTGATGCTGAAGCTGAAGCTCTAATATTTTGGCCACCTGATGCAAAGAAGTGACTCATTGGGAAAAGACCCTGATGCTGGGAAAGATTGAGGGCAGGAGAAGGAGGAGACAGAAGATGAGATGGTTGGATGGCATCACTGACACAATGGACATGAATTTGAGCAACCTCCGAGAGATAGTTAGGACAGGGAAGACCGGTGTGCTGCAGCCCATGGGGTCACAAAGAGTTGGGCATGACTTATTGACTGAAAAACAACAACAGATGTATAGCTGACTCTCTTTGCTATGCAGCAGAAACTAGCGTAATATTGTAAGTCAACTATAATTCAATAAAATAAAATTTTCAAAAAGATGTATTAGGCTATAGAATACCTATCACAAGGACATTTGCACTAGTGTATTTTCATTGCAATCACTATCCTAAAATCAAATTGTCAAGGCAAATTAAAGGTCTGATTAGCTATAGGTGGGTCAGTATTTTACTTCATGTAAAACTAAAGATAATG
The DNA here is from genome assembly GCF_019320065.1 of Cervus canadensis. Taxonomy (NCBI): domain Eukaryota; kingdom Metazoa; phylum Chordata; class Mammalia; order Artiodactyla; family Cervidae; genus Cervus; species Cervus canadensis. Next base: position 97,012,445 of record NC_057386.1, read on the forward strand.
GGTAGGATGGTGCTTTGCAAAATACTGTTCAAGTTATTATTTCAGTTGTTCCTATATTATGTTCCTGTATTATTATTTTTCAGAAAAGTGCCAGTTAAAATGAAGAAGTGTATGGTCCTCTGTATTCTGATTATGTTTTTAACTGGAAAGAAGCCACTCTTAGCCATGTTTTCATTATTTTCTCTATAGTTATTTGTTTTCTTTATCTTATAATAGCTGTGGTTCTGGAATGAAGTCATACAATCACACACCTAAAGAGAGTCTAAAGCTCTTATTCATTTCTCTGGCTTTAGGCAGAGCTGCCCTTAAATCCATTCAGGAAGATGAAGACATACAGAGTTGGAAAAAAAAATCCAGTAAATGTTTTCCTGCTTATAAATGCAAGCTATATATTTTTAAAAAGAAGTTCTATATCTTCCCTTCATTCAATACAAGATATTTATTTTATTGTTGTTGTTATTGTTGTTTGGTCACTCAGTCATGTCTGTCTCTTTGCAACCCCATGGACTGCTGCACGCCAGGCTTCCCTGTCCTTCACCATCTCCTAGCGTTGGCTCAAACTCATGCCCATTGAATCGAAGGTACCATCCAATCATCTCACCCTCTGCTGCCTGCTTCTCCTCTTGCCCTCATTCTGGCTTAACAATATAAATAATGATCAAATGTAAAACATAACAAACTGAAATTTGTATTTCTTTTGCTAGTACTGGGCATAAGAAGCACAGATCGCAATCTGATATTACTGTTCTTAGGATAGGTTTGGTTTTCTGCCCCCTTTCACCCTAGCTACTTCTGCTGGCAACATGACATTTAGAAAATACTACTATGGGAAGATGTTCAAAACAAGAATTATATGGAGAGAGTGTGGAGAAAAGGGAACCCTCTTACACTGTTGGTGGGAATGCAGACTAGTACAGCCACTATGGAGAGCAGTGTGGAGATTCCTTAAAAAACTGGAAATAGAACTGCCATATGACCCAGCAATCCCACTTCTGGGCATACACACTGAGGAAACCAGAATTGAAAGAGACACGTGTACCCCAATGTTCATCACAGCACTGTTTACAATAGCTAGGACGTGGAAGCAACCTAGATGTCCATCGGCAGACAAATGGATAAGAAAGCTGTGGTACATATACACAATGGAATATTACTCAGCTATTAAAAAGAACGCATTTGAATCAGTTCTAATGAGGTGGATGAAACTGGAGACTATTATACAGGTTGAAGTAAGTCTGAAAGAAAAACACCAATATAGTATAATAATGCATATATATGGAATTTAGAAAGATGGTAATGACCCTATATGCGAGACAGCAAAAGAGACACAGGTGTAAAGAACAGATTTTGGAACTCTGTGGGAGAAGGCGAGGGTGGAATGATTTGAGAGAACAGCATTGAAACATGTATATTATCATATGTAAAATAGATCGCCAGACCGGGCGTGATGCATGAGGCAGGGTGCTCAGGGCCGGTGCACTGGGACAACCCTGAAGGATGGGATGAGGAGGGAGGTGGGAGGGGATTCAGGATGGGGGACACACGTACACCATGGCCGATTCATGTGAATGTATGGCAAAAACCACTACAATATTGTAAAGTAATTCAGTTCAGTTCAGTAGCTCAGTCGTGTCTGACTCTTTGAGACTCCATGAACCGCAGCACGCCAGGCCTCCCTGTCCATCACCAACTCCTGGAGTTTACTCAAACTCACATCCATTGAGTCAGTGATGCCATCCAACCATCTCATCCTCTGTCATCCCCTTCTCCTCCTGCCCTCAATCTTTTCCAGCATCACAGTCTTTTCAAATGAGTCAGGTGGCCAAAGTATTGGAGTTTCAGCTTCAACATCAGTCCTTCCAGGGATCACCCAGGACTGATCTGCTTTAGGATGGACTGGTTGGATCTCCTTGCAGTCCAAGGGACTCTCAAGAGTCTTCTCCAACACTACAGTTCAAAGGCATTAATTCTTCAGCACTCAGCTTTCTTCACAGTCCAACTCTCACATCCATACATGACCACTGGAAAAACCATAGCCTTGACTAGATGGACCTTTGTTGACAAAGTACTGTCTCTGCTTTTTAATATGCTGTCTAGGTTGGTCATAACTTTCCTTCCAAGGAGTAAGCATCTTTTAATTTCATGGCTGCAATCATCAACTGCAGTGATTTTGGAGCCCCCCAAAATAAAGTCAGCCACTGTTTCCACTGTTTCCCCATCTATTAGCCTCCAATTAAAATAAATTAATTTAAAAAAAAGAATTAAAAAGAAAATTCTTTGTATTGACTTGGGCAAGTCAATACAATCAGCCTTTCCATATTATTCTCCTGTAGTTATTAACTCATAAACTGATAGTTAAAAAATTATGGTATATTCAGCTTTTTTACATAACATTACATCATAAATATTATTTCTGTATTCTGACACGGTGCTGGTTTATTTTATTTTATTTTATTTTGGTTTTATTTTGCTGTGCCATGTGGCTTGTGACATTTTAATCACCTGACCAGGAATCGAACCTGGACCTCGGCAGTGAGAAAACAAAGTCCTAACACTGGACCACTAGAGAATTCCTGGTATCGTTCATTTTCATAGCTTCACAATGTGTCATTAACTGAATGTACTATGACTGTTTGTTTTCTATGATTACCTAATGAGACAATAAATTTGTTTGGTTACATAGTTCGCTTCAAATGAAGTAGCATTTTAATCTAAATTTCCAAAAATTTATGCTTTTAAAGCTAGGACTATAATTCCAAATTGCTTTTCTAAATGATTCTCCTGGTTTCTCTAACCCTCAGCCAAGCATGGGGGCTCCGCACTAAATGTTTCAGAGGTTTTATTTGCACTAAGTGTGCGAAAGGTGTCTCTGATGTAATTAATCATTTGGGAATTAAAGGGAGCTGCTGTACACAGCAGATTCTTAAAAAATTCAGATTAACTTCAGATGACAGCAAAGGGCAGGTAGGAAATGAGAACACTGCTCCTTTCATGCTAGCCGCCCCATCTGGACCCCTTGCCCTGGAGACCTCTTTTTTTTTTTTTTGGCTATGCTGGGTGTTCATTGCTTTGGGCAGCCTTTCTCTAGTTGTCGTGAGCAGGGTCTACTCTTCATTGCCGTGAGCAGATTTCTCATTGCAGCGGCTTCAATTGATGCAGAGCACGGGCTCTAGGCACATGGCTTGTAGTAGTTGCATCATGGGGCTCAGTCATTGCAGCTCACAAGCACTAGAGCACGCGATCAATAGTTGTGGTGCAGGGGCTTAGCTGCTCCATGGCATGTGGTTTCTCCCCGGACTAGGGATCGAACCCATATCCCCAGCACCAGCAGGCAGACTCCTATCCACCACACCACCAAGGAAGTCCCGGTGGCCCTTTTATAAACACAAGAACTGAACATCCTAAGGATTGTTCTCCCCTTTCTGATCTGACTATATCTCTCCCCTTTTGGAAAAATTTTCAATGGCTCCAAATCTTCACAGATAAATTTCAAATCCTGAGACCTGGCTCTGGCCACAGACTCAGAGGACCTGGATCCAAGTCCCATCCCTGTGCTTTTACTTAACCTTACAATTTCCTTATCCGAACAGTGGAAACAATCATATTTATTTCACAAGTCTCTGTTGAAGATTAGATGGGAATTTATTTGAAAGGGCCCAGAATGAAGGGCCTCCTGGGTGTGAATTCCTTGCTTTCTTTACTTTCCAATCTAGGTTCAACCTTGCTCCACCCACTGCAGATCCCCAAGTCCACGTGTTGCTTTTCTGTTTCTATACCTCTGCTTTTTCTACTTTCTCCATCCAACGCTTGCTCCTCAAATCTTTACAGTCCTACTTAAGGCCCAGGTAGGAAGCCTTTTCTTTTTTTCTTTTGGCTGCACCGGGTCTTTGTTGCAGCATGCGGGTTTCTGGTTGTGGTTTGTGGGCTCATGGAGCTCGGGGGCTCAGCAGTTGCCACACACGGGCTCTCGAGTTGTGGTCCTCTGGCTTCATTGCCCCGCGGTACATGGGATCTTAGTTCCCCCACCAGGGATGGAACCCATGAGTTCTGCATTGGAAGGCAGACTCTTAACCACTGGACCACCAGGGAAGTCCCAGGGAGTCTTTCCAGACTCATCTCTTTTAACTGAAACAGACTTCTCTCTGCACCACCGTCTCCCTCCCAGCATTTATCAACTTGCTATGTTGATGGTGGAGTACGAGGCTTCACACGCCCTTGGTGGTGCAGCCGGTGTCTCAGTCCTCAATACTCGTGCATTCCCACATCCCCTTGTGCAATGCCTGGCACAAAATAGGTACCTGCTTACTGTTGACTTTATTTAATTCTATCCCATTATACTCCATGCCTTTTTCTACTGTTCTCCCATCTCTGCCTTTTTTCCTTATATTTCGCACTCATGGAAGCTCTACATTGAGCATATTCACCCAGAACCATGGAGATGGAAGGCTGTGAGCTTCTCCTTACCTCCAAACAGGCACACAAAAATCCCAATAAGCAAATGAAATAATGGTTCTAAGAAAGAGGAGGGGGGACTAGCCTGTCAAAGAAGCAGCTTTTGCATGCCTAAACCTGCCTGCTTTGGGATGGGAGCCAAAGTCGGGAGGACCAACTCTTCCATCCTCACATTCCGTTTATTATTTATATGGTGCATCGTTTCCAAGCATTTTACAGTGAAATAAAACATACCTCTGGGAAGCAAAAGGAAATGAGGAAGGGGAAGGAGTGTGCTGGAGCACGGGTTATGCTTGTGAGCTGGGGAGATCTAAGCTGACACACACAGCCCCTCCCTGTCTGACACAGGTGTGAGCAGCATATTGGCCACTTTCAGTGGCATAAATTCATATTGGGAGCTGGATGCCAGCCTCTGCAGAGAAAGATTTCTTTACACTTGGCTTGAAAAATGCATAGTACCCGGGACTGGAGGGACCCCTCTTCCCTGGAATCCACCTGGAATTCAGAATCTGATCAGAATGTAATTGACACTGATGCTCACCATACAAGCCTCATGTTTCATGAATTCTTTTTTTTCCCCCTCCTTACTCCTTGTGGCAATAGAGACTATGAGAGCTAAAACTTCTGCAAGCAGAGTTTTCTTCACATGGTTCAGGTTTCCATGGCATTTGGAAGTTCTCAAAAAAGGAAGAAGAGGAAAGAGTGGGGTGGTTCCACCAAAGCACCACGTAACACCCCATGTCCTGTCATTCCTTCCATAGGTGATGCCAGAGACATGCGTGCATCAGGGTTCAATATATGCTTTTCTTCCAACCAAATTCTTCACGGAGCTCCTGCTAATGTGCCCTTCATTAAGGAGGTCGAAGGAAGGTTGCTCCTGAAATAGAAAAGCATTCAGATGCTTTGATCCCAGACCTCCACGTTTCTGATGGCTTTAAATGTGGTCTTCAGGCAAAATCAAACTTTATGAGATGGAGGAAGCTTTGATAAGCCTTTTCAGTCATGCAGATTCTCTTGTGAAGTGTTGGGTCGGGGGAATCAGTTAAATTGAGCTGCCTCAGCCTGGGGTGTTCAATATTCTCTTGAATGATTAAAAACTCTGACTCCAGGGGGAGCAGAGCACGTGCTGTAGAGATATTACGGTTTGAAGCGTTTTCTGGATGAGTGAGGAGGGCGGGGTGGGAGGGGCCAGGGAGCAAGACCCTGAGAGATGTCAGGTCCAAGGGGAGGAGGCAGGAGGGTCTTGGGGTTCCAGCTGCTCAGCTGGGGAAGGACAGAGGTGGGCAGATGGGGTGCTGAGAAGAGGGTGGCCACTGTGCTTCACAGACAAGGTTTTTGAAACCCAAGTCTCGAGTTGTTTCCCATGATGTGTGTGATGTTCCTCTGCTAACTGCCTACCTTTCAATAGAGAATGTCAAACAGAGCTGCTTTCTCTTCTCAGTGCTCCGAGGCAGGGTGGGGGTTGGAGGATTGGAGAGGGAGGGGTCTCGGCAGAAGAGGAAGAGGCGGGGTGCAGTCTGGGGTGAAGGGACAGTGGCAGCCAGATGGGCTTGTGGAGCATAGACACAGGATCCCTGGCTTCTTGGAACTGCTGGGTGTTAGGACAGCATTATCGCATCCGTGTAAGGTGGGGGAAGCATGGGAATGAGAGGAAGAGCGTTACTATGTGGATTTTAGAGAAAGTGTAGAGCTGACACGGTGATAAACTGGAATGAGGATGACTACAGTATGAATCTGTTTCTAATTGAAGAAAAGAAAGAAAAAGGGAAGGAAAGAGGGAAGGGAGGAAGGGGAAAAGGGGGAGAGAGAGAAGCATCTCTGCTGGCCCGTCCCTGCGCCATGCAGGGCTTCTGTCTGCTGACAGTGAGCCCCGGGCAGCAATAGCGTGTCCGCGTCTCCCAGGAATGGCTCTGAGTGATGAGGAGTGGAGAGGAATTCGGAAACACAACACCCTTGGAGCTTGCGAGACCCATGCTACTACATCCCTGTAGGGGACCCGAAGGAGGAGGTGTGGGCCCAGGGAACCCAAGGACGTGAGGTGCTGAGTACTGGGTCCCCGCCAAGTTTGTGTTCTCCTAGCTGTTACTACAAACTTGGAACACATATTACTCATTAGTGTCTGTTTGTACCTTAAGAGAGTAGATAACAACCCAGAAGAATGACCAAGAGAAACAGGCAGCCTCACAGTTCGGTGTGTACTCGGTACATTCACTCCAATCGTTAAATAACAAGTGACTGATTCACGCAAGCACAGATGGCAGCCCCCTACAGAAAGCAAAGTCTACAAGGTTACATGTTTAGAAAGTGGAGGAGCCTGGTTCTAAGCCCCAAGCTTTTCACCATTCTGTCTGCTTTACCCACACAACTGGATAGTTACAGTCTGCAGCACTGGGTAGATAAATCTTTTATTATGCAAGAGATGTGTGTGGACATGTGTGCATGTATGTGCATATGCATGTGTGGATGTGTGTGGATGTGTGCATATGTGTATGCATGTGAGTGCATGTGAGTTTGTGGGCATGTATTTGCGTGTGTGTATATCTGTTTGTGGGTATGTACTTGTGTGTGGGCATGCGGATTTTTATGTCTGTGTATGTGGACGTGCATATGTGTATGTATGAATATATGTGTATGTACATGTGTGGATGCCTGTGTATGTGGGTATGTATTTGTGTGTGTGTACGTGGATTTTTAATGCATGTGTGTGCATATGAGTATGTTGTATATATGTGTATGTACATGTGTACATGTATGTGTATGTGGGTATGTATTTGTGTGTGTGTGCACTTGTGTGTCCAGGGTCTCCCTAAGCCTTGGGATGTGGAAAGCTCCGCTTAGCGCTAGGTGACTATTACCCTGCAGGAATGTGGGCCTGGGTCTTCCAATTTTTCAAGAGAAGCTGGACATTTATATTTGTCTACAAAGCCTGCTATTTTAACGTGGGCACATTGAAAAGGAAAAGAGATCAAAACACTGGGAGACTTCTCCTTCAGTCTGTGTCCCTGGCCCTCCCAGAGTTACCGCCACCCCCACCCCTGCCAGAGTAGAGGTGATGTCTGGAGTCTGCTCCCTCGTCCCACACCTTTCTCTCCAGTGGACTCACCTGATTGAATGTCTGCCTGGAATACCTCCTCTCTTTCGCCTTTTTCCCTCCACCTGAGTCTTTGAGGAGGAACCTAGGAAATCAGGCAGTGGCCAGGGAGGACTGTTTTTTATTTGCTCTAGCATCCTAAGTGGGGGGAGGCGGTGGGCTGGGTGGCAGGTAGCTAAAAGGGATCGGGTGGGGAAGAAGGAGCTGGAAGAGGGAGGGAGCTCCAGGCAAGGCGCTGCTCTGGAGACAGGAAATGAAAGGGTGGAGCTGACACTCTCAGTAAATATTAAACAGCGATGAAACAGAGAGGAATGGGCCACAGAGCTGCAGCGATAAGCATGTGTTGGTTTGCTGTCTTCTGGCGCACAGCTGGGGACCAGGGCTTAACACATCTCTTCCAGCACTGCTGACGGTTTTACTTGGCTGGGAGAGAAACTCGAGCAAGGAATTCAAGGCCAATGTTCTTGCTATCACGGAAACAAATAAATGATGGGATAAAAATGACAATAAAACAAAGATGCTCTCTTTCCATCATTCTAAATAGATGTTACGTTTCATGGCAGATAAGATTTCATTAATTAGCAGCAAGAGATTTTGGAAATAGCCATGGCGTAAATGGCCTCTGCTCTGCATTTGATAATGAAAGTGCTTCTGAATGTGATGCTTTAGTAATTCAGGCAACAGTATTTCTTAGCTCCTATTGTGTACGCTATGGTGGGACGCAGGGAATTGGTAGATGTAATCTTTTCTTTTGAGCAGCTTGTAGTCTAGTGGTATTAGATTTTCAAGAAGGGCAAAGCTCCCCACCCAAGCTCATCTCAAACCTTAAACAGTTTCACGCAATAAAAAAAATTTATGTACTACACACCTCTCCCAGAAAACATAGCACTCTTCATTCATCTGATCATAATTCAAACCACATTTACTAAAACTCTGTTACCCTGTTAGATAGCCAGTTGGTTTTTATGTTTCTACAAGAAATGCAAAGAAGAGCATTTTCTTGGAAGCATCTTTAAGATTTTATTTATTTATTTATTTTTAAAGATTTTAAGCAACAGATTTATATTTATCTAATTTTAAGGCTGGGTCTAGGCTGAAGGTTTCAACTGTTATGCACGGTGACCCTTTTCCCTAATCCATACATCTTTTTCCACCACCTTTCTTTCTTCTGATTATTATAGTCAGGCTCTCATGAATTTCATACATATTTTACCTATTAAAAATGCTATCACTTCCCTCTTTGGCTCAGCATGCCAACTTAGGTAGTCACACCTGTCTGCCACTTCTCAAGACTGCTGGGCTTATCAGTAAGCACAAATGGTTGAAAACTAAAGCAGTATGGTGGTAGCACCACCCAGTAAGAAGAATGAAATCCAGATGCTGTCAAAATTAAGAGAGGTTTAAAAAAAATAAGAGAGGTTTGATTAATGCCACTGTAAACTTTATTTTCACTACCTTCCCAGCTGGGTCCAAAAAAAAAAAAAATCTAATATGCTGACATGGAGGGGTATCTTTCAGCAAAACACAGTTTTAAAGATAATGTCTGTGTTACTTAATGTGTTATCAAAATATTATCTTTTTTCACCTAGAAGATTTAATTCTAGGAATCAGAAGTAGCCCATACTCCAATGCCTACTCCCTACCAAGATTTCTGCAATATTAAATTTACTTTTGTCTCTTCTGTGACAGCTAAAATAACAGGCTGTAACGTGGTATATATCTGGGATCTCCAAGGCATCTGGGGAAGTCAAACCCTATTTTCCAGACAGACACAAAATTCATGTGGCTTTTAACTCATTTTTAAGTAGATCCTGACCTAATATAAAAAAATTGAGAACAGGTGACCAATATTCCCAAAGAATCATAAAAATTCAGAACATGCTGAAGAATAAATACCTTCAAGAAATGTTGACTGAAAATCCTAAGTTGGGATCAAACTTGGTGACTGTTTAAAATCACCTGGTCGGCATGCCATTCTTTAATCAATCTCTCCGAATCTCAACATTATTTACAGATTTTCAAGCATCTTTCTTATTTCGTCTCAACAGTTTTTAAAGCTATTTATTGTCGTGCTTCCAGGAAATCAAAACCGTCCAAGACTTTTCTGTGTAGTGAAAGAAAACACAAATACAAAGTTTAAATACAAAGCTTAACAGGTCCAGCTGTGCCTTCTTGTTTCTGCTTGTTTGTTTTTGAATTTAATTGATTTTTTTTTGTCCACCCTGCCAGGCTTGCAAGATCTTAGTTCTCCCCACCAATAATCGAACCTGTGCCCCGTGCAACAGAAGCGCAGAGAGCTAACCACTGAGCAACCAGGGAATTCCACCTTCTTGTTATTAAATAATAATAATAAAGAAAACTAATTTGTGTTGGATGTAGACCCCATTGAAATGTGACAAATTGATGTTACTTTATCTTTCTTGACAGTGATTTTTCAGAAATCTCTATCATTTGAAAAAAATTACAATAGAGAACTCATATTTTCTTTCTGTGAAAATCAGTGATGGGTAATTTTTTATAAATATAACCAGTGTATTCGGTGAATGGTTGACATCTATATTTCAAGTAATTCGAATCTCCTATTTCAACCTAAAAGCTTACCTTTTATGTTCTGATGTTTGAACTCTTTATCATCTGGTAAATTATCTTGGTTCTTAAAACAGTTAGTTATTATTGTAAACAAACTTCTTTGACGGTATCCTCATAAGTAAACTGTAGGCATTTTCAGTGAGGGTCCTTCTGCAGGTTGACCATGCAGGGAGTCTGGGGGCAACCCCTCCCTAGTACTCGTGGTTTAGAAACGCCAGCGGAAAGGAAACTAGTTCTGAGATTGGTCAAAGATGAAAAGACAAAAGGTCACCATTGTGGATGGAACTCCTTTAGGACTATCTCCAGGAAACCTGGGGTTTGGATGCCCTGCTAGGGAATCCGGTGCTGTGGGGAGCCTCACGACAAAGCACAGACCTGACCTTGCCCTTGCGCACCTGTCAGCGCCCCAGACCCCGCGCTTGAGGAGAGCATCCTTTCCGCCCCTTCCCAGTTAGGAGTTAATTCGAGATGGGCAGGTCTCCCTTTTGAGACCGAGGCCGGGTCTGACCTCCAGCACCACGCTCTGGAAGTTGGAGGAGGATGTCGGAGGGCTACCTGAGCCAGTTCAGGGGGCATAGCGAAGACAAAGAGATTAGGCTCTGGACCACAAACATCACATTGAGAAGAACCAGCATCTCTGCGAGAAGGTAAGTGCGTCACCAGGTAAGCGGCATCTTTCCTACGGGTTGGAGCTCTTTTAAATACTTTTCCTTTGTCCAGTTCTCTATGACGTGCTGTCTTATCATGGTTCTCATGTGTGAAACCCTCTCTTCTTGTACGTTTTAACTTATTTCACATCATGCTGCTGCTGCTGCTGCTAAGTCACTTCAGTCGTGTCCGACTCTGTGTGATCCCATAGACGGCAGCCCACCAGGCTCCCCTGTCCCTGGGATTCTCCAGGCAAGAACACTGGAGTGGGTTGCCATTTCCTTCTCCAATGTGTGAAAGTGAAAAGTGGAAGTGAAGTCACTCAGTCGTGAGAGAACCGCAAAAAAAGACAAAAATCACCTAACATCCCGTAGCAGGGCGGGCATCCTGTGCTTTAAATATCCTTCTTGTTCCTGTGGGCTCCAGACTGGTTTTTCCTGCAGGGCTTGTCTGGTGGTTGCAGGGACTTCTACCCAGTGGGATTTCTAGTTATCTAGGAGCATCTTGGTATTTTTCAGATTACCAAGAATCTGTTGTAATGTGACTCTGTGACATGACAGATAAAGAGACTGAGATAGATGTTGACGGAGGCTGCCGTTTTCTAGGAATGGATGATAAGCATTGGCAGATAAAAATGCAATCAATCAAGTCACAGAACAAGGCAGGAATGAGAAGAATGTTTTTCCATTTTAAAGTCTAGTGTAAATTTTGTTTTTAACAAAATCGGAGACAATCAGGAGGAATTTTTAAAATATACAATTAAGGAAGAAAAGTGCTGCTTAAATAGATGAATAAATGGTTTTCAACATAAATAAAGGTACATATGTATCTATGTATTTGGGAGTTTTTTCCTTTCCTGTTAGGATTAATTAACTTTTAGAGTACATTTAGAGTTTTTATGAGTTGATTATTTAGTCAACAATAACAGCCTGCTTTTTATAGCTCTTAAAAATCACTTTCAAATGTACAAGAATTGATGCTTGCTTTAGAAAAACATGAAGAATGTTTTTAACCTTTCTCAGTGGTAGGTTCCAGAATACTAATGATCTAACAGGGCTGGTAAGATCCTGATCACTAAAAGTGGAATACTCCAAAAGGCCTCAGAAAACACAAGAGTGAAAGAGTGAGACAAGCAAATCCAAGTCTGGGTAACTTCCAGCTCTCTACCCACCAACCCCATTCCTTCCACACCAACACCACCTGGCGACCCCACCTCTTCAGTGGTGGGCAGGTCTCCCAGCCCTTGATGGATGGTGCAAGAGTTGGTTTTGATGTTTAAGAGGCTGAAGCAGCTCTATAAGCAACTGAAAGCTTGTAGTGAACACCCTTGCTCTTGAAATACCCCAAGCCACACCACCACTGTGGGGTTCTCACTGGCTACAGGTCCACAGACAGCTTCTCAGGGCTCCAGTGAGGCCTGTTCCCTGGTATTTGTGCTGCTGTAGAATGCCCTACCCTTCAGCATGACTGAGTTACTGACTTGCGTCTAGCAGACAGAATGTGGTGGAGGGGATGGGATGTCACCTCTAAGAGGAGATCGCACAATGGCGGTGACTCCCTGTCTGTTGCTCCATCTGAAGAGAGCCAGTCGCCACGTCAGTTCAATCCAGTCCAGTCACTCAGTCGTGTCCTACTCTTTTCATCCCCATGGACTGCAGCACGCCAGGCTTCCCTGTCCATCACCAACTCCTGGAGATTGCTCAAACTCATGTCCATTGAGTCGGTGATGCCATTCAACCATCTCATTCTCTGTCGTCCCCTTCTCCTCCTGCCTTCAATCTTTCCCAGAATCAGGGTCTTTTCCGAAGAGTCAGTTCTTTGCATCAGGTGGCCAAAGTATTGGAACTTTAGCTTCAGTATCAGTCCTCCCAATGAATATTCAGGACTGATTTTCTTTAGGATGGACTGATTGGATCTCCTTGCAGTGCAGGGGACTCTCAAGAGTCTTCTCCAGCACCACAGTTCAAAAACATCAGTTCTTCAGTGCTCAGCTTTCTTTTTAGTCCAATTCTCACATCCATACATGACTACTGGGAAAACCATAGTTTTGACTATATGGACTTTTGTTGGCAAAGTAATGTCTCTGCTTTTTCGTATGCTACCTAGGTTGGTCACAGCCTTTCTTCCAAGGATCAAACGTCTTTTAATTTCATGGCTGCAGTCACCATCTGCAGTGATTTTGGAGACCCAGAAAATAAAGTCTGTCACTGTCCATTGTTTCCCCATCTATTTGCCATGAAGTGATGGGACTGGATGCCATGATCTTAGTTTTTTGAGTGCTGTATTTTAAGCCAGCTTTTTCACTCTCTTCTTTCACTTTAGTTCCAGAGGCTCTTTAGTTCCTCTTTACTTTCTGCCATAAGGGTGGTGTCATCTGCATATCTGAGATTAATGATATTTCTCCTGGCAATCTTGATTCTAGCTTGTGCTTCATACATCCTGGCATTTCACATGATGTACTCTGTATATAAGTTAAATAAGTAAGATAACAATATACAGCCTTGATGTACTCCTTTCCTAATTTTGAACCAGTCTGTTGTTCCATGTCCAGTTCTAACTGCTGCTTCTTGACCTGCATGCAGATCTCTCAGGAGGCAGGTAAGGTGGTCTGGTAGTTCCATCTCTTTAAGAATTTTCCACAGTTTGTTGTGAAATGGAAACCCACTCCAGCACTCTTGCCTAGAGAATTCCATGGACAGAGGAGCCTGGCAGGGGATCACAGGTCCATGGGATTGCAAAAATGTAACGTGACTGAGCAGCTTTCATTCAGAAAGTCAAAGGCTTTAGAGTAATCAATGAAGCAGAAGTAGATGTTTTTCTGGAATTCTCTTGCTTTTTCTATGATCCAACAGATGTTGGCAATTTGCTCTCTGGTTCCTCTGCCTTTTCTAAATCCAGCTTGAACATCTGGAAGTTCTCAGATTATGTACTGTTGAAGCCTAGCTTGGAGAATTTTGAGCAATACTTTACTAGCTGTGTGAAATGAGTGCAATTGTGCTTGTGTTTGAACATTCTTTGGCATTGCCCTTCTTTGGGATTGGAATGAAAACTGACCTTTTCCAGTTCTGTGGCCACTGTTGAAGTTTCCAAATTTGTTGGCAAATTGAGTCCAGCACTTTAACAGTATCATCTTTTAGGATTTGAAATAGCTCAGCTGGAATTCCATCACCTCCACTAGCTTTGTTCACAGTGATGCTTCCTAAGGCCCGTTTGACTTCACACTCCAGGATGTCTGGCTCTAACTACCACATGGAGAGGCACACACATAGCCCAGGAGCCTCAAGGAGCCAAATTTTACCTGCAAACATGCTCTTAACACCGAATCTTCACTTGAGACCTCAGCCCCAGCAACACCTGGGCGGCGACCTCCCAGGAGACTTTAAGCCAGAGGCACCCAGCCAGGCAGCTCCCTGGTTCCTGACCACAGAAACATGGACATAATAAGTGGTAGTTGCTTTAAGCCGTTACATTTTGGAGTCATTTACTATGCAGCACCAGGGCTAATAGCCTGCTTGTCCCCTTCTAGCCACTCCCCCCACCTTCTACCCTGTTCCTCTCAAGGCCATCCCCCACCTCATTTCTTTACTTTTTCTTCAGGACAGTTTTAAACCATCTCTGCTTCACAGACCCCTTCAGGTGTCACCCTCAGAGTTTTCCCTTTCACACCTGAAATGACCCCAAAATTATGAAGTATAAGAAACTCTAGTACAGGCTGCTATAAGCATAGTTTTCAGCTTATGTGTTTTTTTACTTTTAAATTTTTACTCAATTTATTTTTTTGACCCCCTCACACAGCATGTGGGATCTTAGTTCCCTGACCAGGGATCGAACCCATGTCCTCTTCAGTGGAAGCTCAGAGTCTTAACCACTGGACCACCAGGGAAGTCCCCAGCTTATGTATTTTTAAATTAAATTAATGTTTTAATTGAAGTATAATTGATTTCCCCTTATATTAAGAAATTGAGTCATGCAAACTGAATAATGTGTATATGATTTCATTAACTTAAAAATACTCTAGCTTTGGTACTTTTTATAAAGTTGAGAATAAAACACCTGATGATTAAATAATCAATTCCCTGATCACTGAAAATGTTTATAGTAATAAAACTAATTATTCTCAAATATTTTAGCTATTTTTGGCTTGCTGTTTGATTTGGATTATTGCTACCCATTACTATGGGGTGTCTGCATCCAAAATCCTCAGGTTGTCAGAATTTGGACTCAGCAATTACTTCAGAACTCCCAATAAAATATCTTTAAGTAAATAAAATAAATGCTTTTATTTAGCTAAATTAAATTAGTTACTTTCTTTATTACAAATGATAAATTTGTATTATATTACAATTAATTTATTAAAATTAGAAATTAAATAAATACAGTAAATAAAAATGTGAATAAATATGCCTTAAAATAAATTAAATTAAACTTATGTTATTTTATTTATTATAAATATGAATTTGTATTAAAATAAAATTAATTTTAAATTATAAATTAATACAGTAAATAAGTAAAATTTAAACAAAATAAAATGACTTTATTTAAATAAAATAGAATGCCCCAATAAAACCCCTTTCCTGCAGGTTGTCGACATTGCTCTGTCTCTGTTTTGAGATTTCAGAGGATACCCTGAAGGTTCGCTTTCCATGTGTCTCCACTCTCTGGAATTACCTCTCCCCCATCCTTAGGCCCCTGCAGGCTGAGGTACATTTCCTGCTGAGTTTTGCTCTACAAAGGGCCCTGTCCTGCATTCTTCAACTTCCCGGCAAGGCCACTGACACATGCTGCCAAATGGAATTACATGCAGCAAAGTCCGAGGTAACAAACAACTTAAAATTAAAAGGGGTCATTTGCTGAAATTAGACTTCGCAGGTTTCTTGGATAACCAAGCCCAGCCCCCATGTACCCTGCCCTCAACTAACCGTCCCCAGGCTACCAAACCCTTCATTTTAGTCTAAGAACCCTCAGATCCATTCCCCACCACATCTTTAACTTTCCTCAGTACAAATTTTACCTGGGTTTTGCATTAACTTCTCCCATCTAGTAATAGATGGTGTGGGAATGGGTGTAGGGGTGGATTCAACTTCTTCATTAAGGAGGACCCATTCATGTGTCCTTTCCTAGAGGTTATCATCCCACTCTGCTTGCCTCCCCCACCCCAAACTATTCCTAGAAATATTTTCCCTAGAGGTTTGAAAGAATGATTTAAAATGGTGCATTGTTGTTCAGTGGCTGAGTTGCTACCCTCCAGCTCTTTGTGACCCCATAGACTGCAGGCTTCCTTGTCCTTCACAGTCTCCCAGAGTTTGCTTAAACTCATATCTATTGAGTCAGTGATGCCATCCAAACATCTCGTCCTCAGTCACCCTCTTCTCCTCTTGCCCTCAGTCTTTCCCAGCATCAGGATCTTTTCCAGTGAGTCAGCTCTTGCATCAGGTGGCCAAAGTATCAGAGTTTCAGCTTCAGCATCAGTCCTTCCAATAAATATTCAGGGCTAATTTCCTTTTAGGTTGACTGCTTTGGTCTCCTTGCAGTCCAAGGGACTCTCAAGAGTCCTCTCTAACACCACAGTTCAAAGCATCAATTCTTCAGTTCTCAGCCTTCTTTATGGTCCACCTTTCACATCTGTACATGACTACTGGAAAAACCATGTGTGTATTGTCACTTTAGTCGTGACCGACTCTTTGCAACTACATGGACTGTAGTCCGCCAGGCTTCTCTGTCCATGGGATTTACCAGGCAAGAATACTGAAGTAAGTTACCTTTTCCTCCACCAGGGGATCTTCCTGACCCAGGGATTGAACTGGCAACTCTTAGTTCTGCATTGGCAGGCAGGTTCTTTACTATTAGCGCCATCTGGGAGGCTCCATATGCTATGGGAAAACCATAGCTTTGACTATATGGACTTTTGTTGACAAAGTGATGTCTCTGCTTTTTAATACACTGACTAGGTTTGTTATGGCTTTTCTTCCAAGGAGCAAGCATGTTTTAATTTCATGGTTGCAGTCACCACCCTCAGTGATTTTGGAGCCCAAGAAAATAAAGTCTGTTACTGTTTCCATTGTTTCCCCATCTATTTGCCATGAAGTGATGGGACCAGATGCCATGACCTTTGTTTTTTGAATGTTGAGTTTTAAGCCAGCTTTTTCACTCTCTTCTTTCATCTTCATCAAGAGGCTCTTTAGTTCCTCTTTGCTTTCTGCTATCAGGGTGGTGTCATCTGCATATCTGAGGTTATTGGTATTTCTCCTGGCAATCTTGATTACAGCTTGTGCTTCATCCAGCCTGGCATTTCACATGATGTACTCTGCATATAAGTTAAATAAGCAGGGTGACAATATACAGCCTCGGTGGACTCTTTTCAGTTTAATAAAAAGATTAAGTGAAAGATTCTAAGAAAATATATAAGGAGAAAAGTTATTTTCCCATTTAAACCTAAATGGGGTTTGCTAAGAAAATGAAAAATTTCAAAGCAGTGTAGTTTTTTCTGAAGACTAGACTGAATACTTTTACTATAAACCAGTGTATAATCCATTTCAAATGAAAGATAATAGTTATTTTATTATTTTAAAAAACTTTTATTGAACTGTGGTTGATTTATACAGTGTTCCAAGTTTAATACTGCAAAGTGATTCAGTTATAAATATGTAATAAATATTCTTTTTCATATTCTTTTCCATTATGGATTATTACAGAATATTAAATATCATTGTGCTATACAGTAGGTCCTTTTGTTTATCTGTTTTATTTATAGTCATGTGTATTTGTTAACCTCAAATTCCTAAAGTATCCCTCCTCACTGCTTTTCCCTTTGGTAAACATAAGTTTGTTTTCGATGTCTGTGGGTCAGTTTTTGCTGTGTAAATAAATTCCCTTTTATCAATTTTTTAGATTCCACATATAGGTAATATCATATAGTATTTGTCTCTCCCTGACTTACATCACTTAGTGTGAAAATCTCTAGGTTGATCCGTGTTGCCGCCTTATTTCATTCTTTTCAATGACTGAGTAATATGTTGTTTTTAGATTTTTTTTGGTAATTATAAGACCCTTTCTGTGATCCATATATTTGAAGGCTCTATGTCATGATTTGCCAAATGATTGGCAAATACTGAGGGGCTACATCTTCTCTTCCAGTATCAAAGGTCAGATGCTGAAATCAATCCTGGGCTGTAACGCTTCGTCTCAGGAAACTAGATGAAAAGGAGAGCCTCTACTTCAGACATTTATCCTAAGGAGGAATTTAAGAAGAACCCATAGAAGCACACATATCATTCTAAATGACACTTAATTGCTTTTCTCCCCTTAACTATAAATATTTATATTCCATGGCAAAAATACATTTGCTCAGAAAGGTTAGATAGGTTGGTTCCCTGCTGTTCTCTGGGGAAAACTTCACTCTCTGCTATCCCCCTGTCATTATTCAGTCTTTCCAAAGGAAGCTGGGAGAGTCTCAGGAAAATAGCTTGACGCGTGTCTGACCGACTGGATGAGGGGTAGGAAAAAAGGAGCTGGGTGGAGGGAAGGGCTGATGGGAGAATTTCCCACAGGTAGATGTATCCAGGCAGGAGGAAGACTTCATCAAGACCAGAGATGAAGCGTGGCGAGATGCACTGGATTCAACGAAAGACCAAGGTACTGAAGGAGTTTCCAGATCCCCAGTGCCTCCCCTGATCCACCCAGTCCATAGTGTGCTCCTTGAGTAATGAAAAGAGGAATTCCCTGGCCATCCAGCGGTTAGGACACATTGCTTTCCCTGCTGAGGGCCCGGGTTCAATCCTTGGTCAGGGGACTAGGATTCCACCATCATGACAAAAAAATCAGA
Organism: Cervus canadensis; assembly: GCF_019320065.1. Taxonomy (NCBI): domain Eukaryota; kingdom Metazoa; phylum Chordata; class Mammalia; order Artiodactyla; family Cervidae; genus Cervus; species Cervus canadensis. Next base: position 97,031,047 of record NC_057386.1, read on the forward strand.
AGAGCTTTCACCCCAGATTGTGTGGCCCTTTGGGGTCCAAGAAAGTCTGTTGGCGGCCTTCCAAGGGAGTGTCTTGTAGAGGAAGGAATTTTCTCCTTCCTGCTGTATCAGAACCTGCGTCTGAGTGGCGGTAGAGAGAATGCTTCAAGAGGCTAAGGTTGCTGGGGAGCAGAGATGAGCAGAACTTCACTCTGGGGGTGCCATTGTGGAGAGGCATACTTACCTACACAAAGATGAGTCTGCACAATAGCCACAGTAAAACTTAAAGCCTCTAGGAATGCAGAGGAGGAAGTATGGGCATTTGAGGATCTCAGGAGATTTGTGCTGGTGGAAGGGGAAGAGGAGACGTTTGGAAGGGGATTGATTTTCTCAAAGACAAAGGTGGGGGGCAGTTCCCATGTGGTCCAGTGGCTAAGACTTCAGGCTCCCATTGCATGGGGCCTGAGTTCGATCCTTGATGGGGGAACTAGATCCCATATGCTACAACTAAAAGAATTCACATACTGCAACTTAGACCCAATGCAGTCAAATATATATACACTTTTTTTCTTTCTTTTTTTAAAGGCAAAAGTGGAAGAGTATTAGCCAGGATCATTTAGGATGGAATGTTACTAACACAGGTTGAGAAGTTGCAATCACACACAGAGTGAATAGTGTCTATTTATGGGAGATTTTCACTTGTATTCAAAGTAACCATATTCATAGTTTTGAGAAGTGTTTGTTTACTTTTATTAGAAATTCTTATATTGTGCTCTTTAAAAATTATTTTATTGAAGTATAGTTGATTTACAATGTTGTGATAATTTCTGCTGTACAGAAAAGTGATTCAGTGATACCTATATATACATTCTTTCTCTTATTCTTTTCCAGTGTGGTTTATCACAGGAGGCAAATATGTTTATCGAAGATTAAAATTAGATTTCATTTATTTGACTCAGAAGTAATTAACCAGATTTGGGACATTCTCTGTTAGGCACGGTGAGACCAGACTTTGATAGCAAACTTATTGGAATTCGCCAACCTCACTAATAAATCAGGGATAAGCATTTTGTGTCATAGAATTGTTGTGCAACCAATAGTATCTGGCACATTTAGTAGTGTCTAGTGATATTTGTTCATTGCTCACTAAAAAGCCTTCACCAGAAAATTCAACTAGTGGCAGAAGGAAGACCACATGGACATTAGAGCAGAACTCCAAGGACTTTTGACATCCACTGCACCATGCGTGAGAAAACAAGATGACAGGTTCTTGTATAAGCCCGAGCAGGGAGACGAGCACCCTGCGCTGGGAGCCAGGAGGGTGACTTTGCCCTAGCTCTGCTTCCAGCTCCCCTGCGCCTTGGGTTGGCGCCTCAGCTGACCCCTCCCATGATCAGATTGCCCCAGTGGAAGCCAAGGGGCTCTGTCTCAGGAGTAACTCAGGCCCCGTTTCACAATAACAATTCTCACATTTGTCAGACATCACCATGTGGCTGCTAAAGCACTGGTTTAATTATTTATTGTTTCTCAATGCAGACTATAGCAGTTAGGCGATAGCAATTCTAATGTTTTGTGGTTTTAATCTTGTTAAAACAATGTTTTTCTATAAAAAACATGTGCGCTATAATCCCTAATTGTATTAACTACAACCATGGGAAGTTGGGTTGATTGGAGGGGCAGGAAATAGAATTGCCAGTGCCAACTTACCTGAATTCTAGCTGCATGAAGAGGAGGAAGAATACAGACCCTTTCATGAACTGGCCTTTGAAAACCCAAATATAAAAAGAAAGGTTGTGGTGGTCACACTTTATTGTTCTATTTACTTATCTTCATTATTTATTTATTTTATTGAAGTATAGTTAATTTACAATGCTGTGTTAGTTTCAAGTAAATAGCAAAGTGATTCAGTTATGCATATATATATTATTTTTCAGAATTTCTTCCATTATAGGTTATTACATGATACTAAGTAAAGTTCCTTGTGCTATATAGTAAGTCCTTTTTGCTTACCTATTTTATGTTTAATACTGTGTATATGTTAATCCTAAACTCTGAATTTTGGGCTTCCCTGGTGGCTTAGTGGTAAAGAATCTGACAGCCGATACAGGAGTCACAGGTTGGATCCCTGGGCTGGGAAGATCCCCCGGAGAAGGAAATGGCAACCCACTCCAGTATTTCTCCCATCTAAGTACTAACCAGGCCTGACCCTGCTTAGCTTTCGAGATCAAATGAGATTGGGCGCGTTCAGGGAGGTATGGCTGTAGATCCACTCCAGTATTTCTTGCCGGGAAATCCCATGGACAGAGGAGCCTGATGAGCTACAGTCCATGGGGTCACAAAAGAGATACAACTTAGTGGCTGAACAATAACGACAACAAAACTCCTCATTTATCTCCCCTCCACCCCTGCTATCCTCTTTGGTTTGTTTTCTTTGTCTATCAGTCTGTTTCTGCTTTGTAAATAAGTTCATTTGTATCAATTTTTTAGATTCCACATATAAGTGATATCATATGATATTTGTCTTTTTCTGTCTGATTTATTTCACATTATATGATAATTTCAGTGTCCATGATGGTCACACTTTAAATGTATATTCATCATGTGTATTTCTAAGGGAAGACTGGGGAGAGGCCAATGTAAGGGGGAGGTGATGAGACTAATATTGCAGCGGATATTTACTGCACATATACTAGACGTTTGGTACCAGAACAAGCATTTTATACACATTATGCTCTTTGCCCTATAGTGGGCACCATTATTCTCATTTTACAGAAAATCAGCTTGCCAATGACACATGGCAGATTGCTGGCATTTGAGGCCAGGTGTGTGACTCCTTTGTGTGAGTTTCCCAGATTGTTGTCTAAAAACGGGAATGTAAGCAAAAGACTTAAAAATATTTGGCACTTAATGGTATAAAGAAAGATTCACCAGTGCAGGGGTGGCCAAGCTCCCCAGTCTGCAAAATGTACTTAGTAATAGGATATTTCAGCATTAGTATGTAATTTTAGCAAGTTCTGACCTATATTCACCTGGAGGGAAGTTCCATTGCTGTATTATGGGAATTTCTAGTTTGTGTCACTTTCTGTCATTAAATGTATAGCCTGATGCCTTCCCAAATGCTGGACCAGGCGTTTTTGCAGGGCTCAGCACTGTACCATGAAACGGTTTTCAATTCTCAAGTAGCTGTTACATTAGCAAAGTAAGACAATAGCCAACATTTCATTTGTGCCGACCAGTAAACCCTGAGCGTCGTCAGAGGAGGCTGCTGCTGATTAATAAACAATAGGGATTTTCTCTAATAGAAGTGCATCTGGTAGCTGTGGGAAACCGTCTTTAATCCCCTGTAATGAGTTTAGAGGCTGTCAGAACATTTGATGACAATGTGGGCTTCATTTTAGCTGCTCAGTTAGCCTGTTAGGTCCACACTGAGTTAACACCATCATTCTACTTACTGGCCTTGGTTTTCTCTCTTTCTCTTGTTTTCTCCGTTTTATTTTGTGGTCCTACTACTCACCGTCACTGAGGCTGGAGAACCTGGGTCCTCCCGACTCCTTACAACCTTGACTCAGCACCTTTCCCGAATGCATCCCTTCTCCACCCGCTCCGTCACTTCTGCCTTAGCCTCACTTGCCTGGACCACTTCCAACCCTGCCTGCTGCTCCCTAAAGCTCAGTCTCCACCCAGCCTAGAATCTTCTGTTTAAACCCAAGACTGAGCAGTCTCTGTCCATTTGAACCTTCGGGGGTCCCCACTGTGTACAGAGTAGATTCTCTGCTCCAGGCGGGCCTTTCAGGGCCCCTGCGGCCTCCTTACCTGTTACCCTCTGTGCCCTGCACAGTTCTCTGGGCTGTGTCTCCCCTCTGGGCCATTTGCTCAAACGGTCTGCTTTGTCCAGAACTCCTTCTCCACCTGCCCCATCCCCCAGCCTCCTTTCCTTGCCCAGATCCTCATCTTTGTTTGAGACAGTTCAGATGTGAGCCTCACCCTCTGCCCCAGGAACGGCAGGTGACCCTCCCCTTTATTCCAGTGTCTCTGGGAACAAACTAGGGACTCAATGTATACCTGTCACCATCATTGTCCTTCTTCACTGTGATTCTGTGAGTATCTGTCGGTGTGTCTACTGTCGTTCTTTGGAATGTTAGCTTATTCTTATACAAGTAGAAAAAGCCCAATGCCTTAGATAGTAAAAAATACACAAGAGCTATGACCAGAAGGGTTTTAGAAAACCATGCAAATAGCTCCTAAACATAGGAAAAGATCTTTGGTCTTGCTGATAAGATAAGAATGTCAATTACTATGTAACCATTTTTTATCTGTCTTAAATCTAGAAGTTTGATAAAACACTCTGTGGGTAGTGTGTGGAAATAGGAATTCTCGAATATTGCTGGTTGGAAAACAAAATGTTTCAACCCTTATGAGGGGAGAAAGTTGGCAAAGCCAAGCTAACTTATATATGCTTTTACCCTCTGGTCTGGGAATCATACTTCCAGGAAGCTACCCCAAAGATGTACTGCTAAATATGTAACAAAATATTTGCACAAACTCATACTTTATAATGGAGAAGGAAATGGCAACCCACTCCAGTATTCTTGTTTGGAAAATCCCATGGACAGAGGAACCTGGTGGGGTCGCAAAGAGTCAGACACGACTGAGCAACTGAGCACATACTTTATAACACGTTTTATAAGAGCAAGAGATTGGAAACAGCCCAGATAACCATTAATAGAGGTCTAGTTGAATAAAGGGAAGGTAGAAAAACATGTTTGGTTTGCTACTCTTTTTCTAAGAAAAGGGAGGATATGATTATAAATCTGTTTTTTCTTTTAGTTTTTATAAGTTTTCCTTTAAGGAAAAAGAGGTATCAAGACGTAGATGGCAAGAATAAAAGCTAGACTTCTCTAAATATCCTTTATTTTAGGGATTTTGTTTTGGAACCATGTAAATATTTCATTTAATTATTAAATTTTTAATTAATTTTTCCTTTGTTTTTTAACTGAAGTGAAGTTGATTTACAATATTGTGTTAATTTCTGATGTACAGCAAAGCAACTCAATCACTAACAAAATATAACAAATGAACCAAAATAAGTATTGAGTTGGTGAAATAGTCTCCCAGAGAAAAACTCATTCTCTCCTCTATTTTTCTTTCCCTCCAGCTTTTTGCCAGCAGAACTGCTGACCTTAAGCCCACAGCAGACTGTGAAGTTTGTAACAGTCTCTAAGGCAAAGTGGAAGCCTGAATTTCCAGGATAGGTTAACCGGAGGTCATTGGACAAAAGTGTATTTTACTAAAGAATTACTTTTCCTCATTCAGGTTCCTCCTTCCCTTCTCTTTCACCATCACAAAAACCCAAAAACAGAGTGAGAAAGCTGAATGGGTGGGCTCCTCTCTTCCCCTAGGAGGTTTCAAACTTGATTGTCTTGGAAAGTGGTAGTTCCAAGGACACAAATGGGGAATTTTCAGAGAAAAGCTTTCAGCTGGTGTTAGAGAGCCCTCGATTATAGTAACAAGAACTGGATAACCTCAGGAAGAGTAGAAAAGCCTCTGTGACTGCAGAGATTAACAGCGCCATGCCAAACAGGTCAAAGACTAGTAGCGAAAAAGACTGACTTGACTTGCCTGTTCTGCAGAAATAGAATAGCTTCTGGTTAAAGGGTTGAGTGGTTAAAATGAAAAGCCCTCCTGTATAACACACTTGTGCATGTGCTTCTGTTACTGAGACCAAGATGCTCCTACTCACTGCACAGCAGGCTAATGAATCTAGAGTCAAGGTGCTGGAGCAAGGAATAGTGATTTTATTCAGGAAGCCAGCAGACGGGGAAGATGGTGGACTCATGTCCCAAAGAACCATCTTAGTTGAGATAGAATTCAGGCTACTTTTATACTAAAGGGGAGAGGTTGTGACTGGTTGCAAACTTCTTGGTGCTAGAATCCTTTGTTCTTGCAATTGTCCAGGTAGATCAGGTCCCAATGTTCCTATAAACCTCCAACAAGACAAATGTTATTCTCTGTTCTGAAACTTTTAATCTCTATATGAATGGAAGACTGTCATACTTTTAAAGATCAGAACCTTGAGAATGGGCTATATTTTCTTTTTTTTTTTTTTCTTTTTTCTTTTTTTTTTTTTATTAGTTGGAGGCTAATTACTTCACAACATTTCAGTGGGTTTTGTCATACATTGATATGAATCAGCCATAGATTTACACGTATTCCCCATCCCGATCCCCCCTCCCACCTCCCTCTCCACCCGATTCCTCTGGGTCTTCCCAGTGCACCAGGTCGGAGCACTTGCCTCATGCATCCCACCTGGGCTGGTGATCTGTTTCACCATAGATAATATACATGCTGTTCTTTCAAAACATCCCACCCTCACCTTCTCCCATAGAGTTCAAAAGTCTGTTCTGTATTTCTGTGTCTCTTTTTCTGTTTTGCGTATAGGGTTATCGTTACCATCTTTCTAAATTCCATATATATGTGTTAGTATGCTGTAATGTTCTTTATCTTTCTGGCTTACTTCACTCTGTATAAGGGGCTCCAGCTTCATCCATCTCATTAGAACTGATTCAAATGAATTCTTTTTAACGGCTGAGTAATATTCCATGGTGTATATGTACCACAGCTTTCTTATCCATTCATCTGCTGACGGGCTTCTAGGTTGCTTCCATGTTCTGGCTATTATAAACAGTGCTGCAATGAACATTGGGGTGCACGTGTCTCTTTCAGATCTGGTTTCCTCAGTGTGTATGCCCAGAAGTGGGATTGCTGGGTCATATGGCAGTTCTATTTCCAGTTTTGTAAGAAATCTCCACACTGTTTTCCATAGCGGCTGTACTAGTTTGCATTCCCACCAACAGTGTAAGAGGGTTCCCTTTTCTCCACACCCTCTCCAGCATTTATTGCTTGTAGACTTTTGGATAGCAGCCATCCTGACTGGCGTGTAATGGTACCTCATTGTGGTTTTGATTTGCATTTCTCTAATAATGAGTGATGTTGAGCATCTTTTCATGTGTTTGTTAGCCATCTGTATGTCTTCTTTGGAGAAATGTCTGTTTAGTTCTTTGGCCCATTTTTTGATTGGGTCATTTATTTTTCTGGAATTGAGGTGCAGGAGTTGCTTGTATATTTTTGAGATTAATCCTTTGTCTGTTTCTTCATTTGCTATTATTTTCTCCCAATCTGAGGGCTGTCTTTTCACCTTGCTTATAGTTTCCTTTGTAGTGCAAAAGCTTTTAAGTTTCATTAGGTCCCATTTGTTTAGTTTTGCTTTTATTTCCAATAGAGAATGGGCTATATTTTAGGTGAGAGGCAACATTCTTTCACAAAGGTCAGAGCCTGCAAGACAGTACAGGCCACAGAGCACAAGGGTTAGAGCTAAAGGAACAGATCCAATTTGGAACAGGTCTGTTCTTTTCTGTTACACATCTATGCGGTCTGGTCATGCTCTGGTCATGCTCTTTGGAAGCTGGTGGTGGACAAGATGGTTATTTGAGATCTATACCTGTGGACAGAAAGAAGCTGAAGCAGGATTGGGCAGAGGAAGAAGCTGAACTGTGGTAAGGGCTCAACAAAGCCTTGGCTCACCAGGTGAAAAATGGTCCCATGACAGGTGGAAACATATGACTTTATCCCCTCATCTCACTGAGTCTTCTGACCATGCTGCCCAGGGAGGGCTTGACCTCTGACAGAGACCAGCTCCCTGCAACTAAAGCAGCCCCTTTAAAAAATTTATTTATTTGTTTTTGGCTGTACTGGGTCTTCGTTGCTGTGCAGGATTTTCTCTAGTTGTGGTGTGTGGGCTTCTCATTGCACTGACTTCAGTGGTTGTAGCACATGGGCTGAGTAGTTGCAGCAGCTCCTGGGCGATAGAGCACTGGCTCAACAGTTGTGGCACATGAGCTTAATTGCTGCGCAGCTTGTGGGATCTTCCTGGATTAGGGATCGAACCCGTGTCTCCTACATTGGCAGGCAGATTCTTTATCACTGAGCCACCAGGGAAACCCTAAAGCATACACCTGAAGGGAGACCTGGGGGCACATCCCTTTGCTAGCTGTCTAGCAACCCTCTCTATAATTCACATAGAGTGTTCTTAGCGTAATTTCTCTCAAACAAAAGACATTACATTTTCAGTAAAGAATACATGCTGTATATTTAAGATTGAATTCAAAATTGCCATTAGAGTTTATATTCCATGGATTATCAAATGGTCAATATTATATTTCCAGGAAGGTTGGAATTAGCTGTTGATTTATTCATCCCACAAACATTTCTTAAGTGTCTATTGGATAGTAGTCTCTGGAAATTGAAATATGAATAAAGATGCTTTTCCCTGAACTGGGAGTTGGATTCTAGTAGGAAGCAGAGAAAATAGACAAATGAAGCAAAGTGGAAGGAGTTTAACAGGTAGGTATAAAAAAGATGCCATAGAAGTTAAAAGGGCATGAAGGAGCCAGTGGTCAGCTGTGTCTGCAGACCTCCTCCTGGGAGAGGAGATGTGGGCTCCACCTCACAGAGAATAAGAAATATACCCAGAGGAATGTTACAGGAAGAACAAATGAATGGGTAAAGGCTCAGAAGAATGAAAGAGCATCTTACACGATGGGAACCACAAGTAGACTATGTGACTGAGGCATAGATTGTGTTTAAGGAAGTATTGGAATATGGGGGAAATATATAAGCAATTATTTTATTCATTTATTAATACAGTTTTTATTTGTATTTTATCTAGCCAGGTTTCCTCAAAAGCTTTTAACCACAAGTTTGTGATTTTTTTGTTTGGTTTTGTGATAACACCCTTCTGCACATTTTTTGAGGCTATGTTGAAAGATGGTGTTGATTGAGTCTGCCAGGTCATGGGTGCCGTAAGGCTGCTCTATTTCTAGTACCCTAACAGGTCTGTTCTTGACTTGATGTTGACAGATAAGGGAATGAGATGTTTGGGCACCATTCCTGGGGATGCTGCGGCTGTGTGTCTGTTCCTGGGGGCTGGAATACTGAACAGTGTTAGAAGGAACACTCTGCCTTCCTGTCATAATGAGTCCTTAGCAACCACCTAGTTCAGGTCACAGACAGGGAAAGGAGAGACAGCAGAGTCTTTGCTCTTTCTGGTGCAGATAAATTGGACTGAGGACGCTGGGAAAGAAAATCAGTAGCACAGCTACACCCTTGGCCATGGCGTGTGTAACCTTTCGAAAACCAGTATCAGCCACAGTGGGGAAGCAGATGGTGTTCACAGGTAAAGGGCTTTTCTGTATCTTTCACAAGGAGACTGAAGCTTCCTTAATCGCTCACCTATATGATACTCAAATGACAATGGACTTGAGGAGGAAAGAACCACACACACTTATTCTACATGATTCTGCAGCTCTTATTATGCACTCAGCCTGAGCTGAGTTGCCTTGAATAGATTTGTGATGCCCTGTTCTCACTAATTTAGGAATTTTTTCATATCATACAGTTTATGTTTTGTGTAACTGGGGCTGCTTTGATGTTAATACAAATTATAGTAGTGATCATATTTTCATTATTACTGATTTAAGTTTCTTGTATTTTTAGAAACTTGACATATTTGATTGATAAAAATTTGAGCAAGATGTAAGCTTAGTAAAATGTCGGCTGGCATTTTGTTCCTTCAACTTGCTTTAAATGATTTGGATGGTATGTCTGTGTGGAATTATGTATATGTATAATGGAATCACTTTGCTGTGTACCTCAAACTAATGAAACATTGTAAATAAACTATACTTCAGTTTTTTAAATGTAGTTAAATAGACTATGACTAATTGTGATTTCTGCAAGAAATGTCACAATTTTATCTTATTTCCTTTATGTTTTAAAATTACAAGCCTATTTTTAAGCATATCCCTTGCTTATCTGTAAATTCTCACTGCAATCCTGAGAAGCTTGGCTCCTGCTCTTTGCCACCCATTTATTTAACTGTTTAATTTCCACCGGGTCTCCCGCATTGCAGGCAGATTCTTTACCATCTAAGCCACTGGAGAAGCCATATGTATGTGTATACAAATATCAGAATTGCTAACCAGTACTTCAGGAGAAGAAACTTGGTCAGCTAGAGTACAATGCTTCCTTACCTTTTGCCTTTGGGCTTAGGGCTTTGCTCATTTCCAAAGTTACTTAAGGTCAAAGTTGCCAAAGGTCAGCTCCTTTCACCCACTCCCTCCAGTGAGATTGCTTTATATATTTGTAATACAGTTATTCTCCTGTCACTGTCTGAATTCTATTCTAAAATCCCCCAGACTCCTAAATGATTTTTTAAAATTTGCGTACACCAAGCTTTGGTCTCTGTGCTGTAAGTCTTCAGGTTTTAACAACTTCGTAAGGTCACGTACCCACCATGACAGTACTTTTCAACCCTTTAAATGTCCCTGTGCTTCACCTACACATCCCCCCTTTTCCCTCACTGAGTTCCTGGCAGCCACTGATCCTTTTTCTCTCTCTCAAGTTTTGCCTTTTCCTGGATATCATAGAGCTGGAATCATACAGTAGGTAGCCTTTTCAGATTGGCTTCATTCACTTGTCAATATGCATTGAAATTTCCTCCATGTCTTTTCATGGCTGGAGTATTCACTTATTTTTACCACTGAATAGCCTTCCATTGTAGGGTTGTATCACAATTTGTTGACCTAATCATCTTGGCAATTCTGGAAAAAAAAAAAACTTCTGTGAGACTTCCGCATGGATATGTTTTCAGATCAATTTGGTACACACTCAGCAGTGTGATTGCTGGATCATTTGGTAAGACTCTGTTTAGCTTTGTAAGAAACTGCCACGTTGAAATAAGTCAGAAAGAGAAATTGTATTGTATCTTAATGCATATGAGTAGAATCTGGAAAGATGGTACAGATGAGCTGTTGGCAGGGCGGGAATAGAGATGCACACAGAGAGGACAGATGTGTAGACACAGGAAAGGGGGAGTGAGACGAACTGGGAGAGAGAGATTGACACATATACGCTACCACGTGTAAAAAGTAACTAAGTAGTGGGAAGCTCTGAATGGCGCAGGGAGCTCAGCTCTGTGCTCTGGGATGACCTGAAGGGTGGGGTGGGCGTGAGTGGGAGGGAGGGTTAGGAGGGAGGGGATATATGTATCCATGTGGCTGATTCACTGCCTGCCTTGTACAGCAGAAACCACCACAGCATTGTAAAGCAGCTACACGCCAACAACAGCAACAAATCAGAAAAGCAGCTGCCAAATGGTCTTGCATAGCAGCTGTACCGTTTTGCGGTCTCGCTTGCAGTTAAGTGAGAGTCCCTGCTACTTGGCACCCACGTCAGCATTTGGTGGTCTTTCTGTTCTCACCTTTAGCCATTCTTACCAGATGTAGTTACGTCTCACTGCTGTTTTAATTCATAATTCCGTAATGGCCAACGATCATATACTAAATTGCCATCTGAATATTTTCTTTGATGTGATGTCTGTTCATAATGTTTGCCTATTATAAAATACTTGTTTATTTTCTTACTGTTGAGTTTGAACAGTTCTGCATGTATTTTAGAGACAAGTCTTTTATCAGATAAATGTTCTGATAAATATTTTCTCCTGGTTTGTGGCTTGTCTTCATTTTCTTAACATAGTCTTTGATAGAGCAGAGCACAAGTTTTAGTTTTAATAAACAACTTTAATACTTAGTTTAATAAACCACTTTAATATTTAACATTTATTAATTTAGTTTTAATAATTGATTTTTCTTTCATGATGCTTTTGATATTATATCTAAAAATGCATCACCACATCCAGAGTCTCCTAGATTTTTGTCCTTGTTTTCTTCTAAAATGTTTTCCTATTTTGTGTTTTCATTTGTCTATAATTCATTTCACAGTGATTTCGTGTCTTTTAAACTTTTCATTTCCATCAGCCAATTGATTTCCTTTTCTCCTTAAGCCAGCCTGGGTTGGGTTTTCTGTCACTTGCAGCCATGAATTTCTTATAATCTATGTCAGTGTGTACTTGGTTTCATGTATTTACATAGCTCAAATTCTTATCACTTTTGATAGGCTTCAGGTTTTACATTATGTTGATGCATAATAATTCACTTTGTGTTCTCCTATATTTTATATTTAAATCCCAAATTACCTCTGTTATAATTAAAGCTGCACAAATACTTTTGGGTATTTTTCCTTCTCTGTTATTTTCTCATGGTATATTAACAGTGAGTGGAATTAGGTGGTGAAAGATACAAACTTATTGAGGCCAGAGACTTCAGAGAATTGTATAAAATATTATGAACAATATATTTGTATTTAAAGTCTGCAAATAGTTTTAAAAATCACTGTTATTTATTTTTGATAATGGGGAGTTATATATCAACCTATTTGACTATAACATTTAAAATTTTTGTTATGAATATTTTAGAACATAACCCACTTACCTGCCACTCATATTCAACAATTTATCAAAAACTTCCCACATTTGATCACATAGTTTTTTTCTTTTTCATTTGCTAAAATATTTTAAAGTGAATTTCAGACATTCTATTATATCCTACATATTTCACAAGCATGCATGCTAAGTTGCTCAGTCGTGTCTGACTCTTTGAGACCCCATGGACAGGCTTCTCTATGGGATTTTCCAGGCAAGAATACTGGAGTGAGTGGCCATTTCCTTCTCCAGGGGATCTTCCCGACCCAGGGATAGAAGCTGAGTCTCCTATCTCTCCTGCATTGGCAGGGGGATTCTTTACCACTGAGCCACATGGGAAGTCCCACGTACTTCACTGTGCATCACTCCCCCTCCCAAATGAACATATTCTTACATAACCACTTTGTCATTATCACATCTAGCAAAATATAAAACTATCCTCTAACAGCATGTAATTACTAGTCCATGGTAATATTTCCCTCATTGCCTCTAAAATGCATTTTTACAGTTGATTGCAAAAATACAGATCTGAATTAGGTCCACACATTGCATTCAGTTGTGTTCTTTCCCTTGATGTCCTATAAGCTGATACAGGTGGAAGCAGTGACAGACTTTCTCTTCTTGGGCTCCAGAATCACTGTGGATGGTGACTGCAGCCATAAAATTAGAAGATGGTTGCTTTTTGGAAGAAAGGCTATGACAAACCTAGATAGCATATTGAAAAGCAAAGACAGGTCCATATAGTCAAAGCTATGGTCTTTCCAGTAGTCTTGTGTGGATGTGAGAATTGGACCATAAAGAAAGCTGAAGGCTGAAGAATTGATGTTTTCAAACTGTGATGCTGGATAAGAATCTTGAGAGTCCCTTGGATAGCAAGCAGATCAAACCAGCCAATCCTAAGGGAAATCAACCCTGAATACTCACTCATTGGAAGGACTGATGCTGAAGCTGAAGCTCCAGTACTTTGGCCACCTGATTTGAAGAGCCGATTCATTCGAAAAGACCCTGATGCTGGGAAAGAATGAAGACAAAAGGAGAAGAGGGTAGCCAAGGATGAGATGGTTTGATGGCATCACCAATTCAATGGACATGAACTTGGGTGAACTCTGGGAGAAGGTGAAGGACAGAGAGGCCTGGGTATGCTGCAATTCAGACATGACTTGGCGACTGAACAACGGCAACAGTAAGCTGGTACAGTCTTCTTTCTTTTCCTGTTGCAAAGACTGGGTCGGTCATCCAGCAGAAATACCTAACATTCTGAATTTGTCTGGTGTCATGTCATTTAATGTGTTCCTCTGTCCTCTGTGTTTTCCAAAATTGGAATCTGGCTCTTGAGGTCCAACTCTTTGGGCAAGCTTGTTGCTTGAATGCTGCTGTGGTCAACACATCATACACAGAGCAGACATTACAATTTTAATTTCTCTAAGACCCATCACTTAGGATCTTTCTAAGTTGTTGGGACTTAGTTCTCTTCTTTCTGAATTTGGAACTGATCTCAATGAGAAACTCATGGTCTTGTAAAGATATTGGTGTAAGTGGGTATGAACTCTGGTTAGGCAAATAAAAAGCTGATGTGCTGCATACTCTATATCAAATATTGTATAGTTCCAGTAAAAACATGGAAAATATTTTGTCCTATTAATAATTAATGAAAAAGCAATCAAATATGAGAAAGCATTTTAAAATTTATGCTGAATGCTGATATGTGAGGAAAAACTAAGTGGATTATCAGAGGATGAGACAATAGCTGAGAAGTTTTGCAGAAATTTTGAGGATGATTTCAGAGCACTTTTAAGAGTTTTATAGAGTTTTTACTAAAGCCTAATTTAATCTAGATAGCATATTAAAAAGCAGAGACATTACTGTGTCAACAAAGGTCCGTCTAGTCAAGGCTATGATTTTTCCAGTAGTCATGTATGGATGTGAGAGTTGGACTGTGAAGAAAGCTGAGCGCCAAAAAATTGATGGTTTTGAACTGTGGTGTTGGAGAAGACTCCTGAGAGTCCCTTGGACTGCAAGGAGATCCAACCAGTCCATCCTAAAGGAGATCAGTCCTGGGTGTTCATTGGAAGGACTGATGCTGAAGCTGAAACTCCAATACTTTGGCCACCTCATGCAAAGAGTTGACTCATGGGAAAAGACCCTGATGCTGGGAGGGATTGGGGGCAGGAGGAGAAGGGGATGACAGAGGATGAGATAGTTGGATGGCATCACTGACTCACTGGACATGAGTTTGGGTAAACTGGGAGTTGGTGATAGACAGGGAGGCCTGGTGTGCTGTAATTCATGGGGTTGCAAAGAGTTGGACACGACTGAGCGACTGAACTGAACTGAATTTAATTTTGGGGCTTCCCTAGTGGCTCAGATGATAAAGAATCTGCCTACAATGCAGGCGACCAGGTTTGATCCCTGGGTCGCAAAGATCACACGAAGAAGGGAGTGGCAACCCATTCCAGTATTCTCACTTGGAGAATTCCCTGAACAGAGGAGCCCTGCAGGCTACAGTCCATGGGATGGCAAAGAGTCAGACACAACTACACGACTTTCACTTTCAATTTAATTTTAAAGTCAAATTTTCCCTTTTTGCTGTAAGTGTAACACTCCTCATATTTATTGATAGCTATGATTGTTTTAATTTCAATCTCTTTCATCTCTAGTGAGACTCCATTATTCTGTGAGATGATTCATGTGTGTTTACTTAGTGTACAGCCACTAATGAACTAATTTGCTGACTCATTACATTTTCTTTTTCGGCCCAATTTTAATATTTTTTCCTTTAAAAAATATTTTTGATTCTAAATTTTTATTATATATATTTGAAATTGAATGTAACAATTAGAAATTGAATCCTCTTTGAATACTGAAAAGTTGGTCATGAGCTTCAGAGGATACAAAAATGAACAGGAATAAGATGTTTTTTTTGTCTTCTAGATACGTATAATCTGCTGTTCTTGTTATAACATCATAGGTTGTCCCATTTTGCTATTTAATCTAAATATTCACCACAGATGTCCTGGGAATGTAGTGTGACATAAAAAGGAGACAGAAATCCAATCCCAAAGGCCTTGAGGAGTCAAATGGAAGAGGTGGTGATGGAGGACCATGACCTTGTGGGATGCTTCACAAACTGCTCACTGTGCCTTTTAAGTTTTGTGTCCTACTCCTTTCTTTTGACTGGCATAATTAGAGAATAAATTGCCTCCTATATGATGGATGGATCTTAGATTTTATTTATTCTGCAACTAATAAAAGGATAGAGATTCTTGTGGAAAAAAGTGTCAGTAGGCCCAACTTTTAAAACTTTTTAAAAAAATTGATATGAAACATATACTTGAGTAAATACATTCACCTAGTGTCCAGCTAGATAACATTTTACAAAGTGAACACACCAATGCACTTACTTTTTAGATTAAGAACATGAATATTTTCGCCATCCTAAAATGTTCCTTTATACCGTTTCCCTACCAATTCCCCCAAAGTCAAACATAGTTTTTATGTTTAGAATCCATATGTTTTTGATAAATGTGAGTTTAATTTGATGGGGAGTACTTTTATTGTCTGTATTTTTGAAACATTTTATTTGCCGGTTTATTCTTTCATGTAAGTTTTATTATCAATTTGCTAAGTTTTATTACACAGTGAAGAGATTTTATAGTTAATGTTATTTTGGCATTAAAATGGCCTTACTATGAAAACTAATATCATAAACAAAATTCTGAAGTGATTTTAAAGTATATTAGAGCATGGTTATGTATTTTTACATCTGTTTGCAAACAAATGATACTATTTGTTTACTCAATTCCAGGTCCCATGCTGCTTTGAAGTTATAAAATTACATTTTAAAAGTTACATTTTTTATTAAGATTTTTAAAATAAATTTCTACTGGGTCCAAATTGAGAGACTGATGGAATAATTCCTATGGAATATTAAATTAAAAAGGCCCCATAAAAGATAATCTAATTTAGCCTATCATTTTTCAGATGAGAATACTGAGGTTCAGAGAACTGAGTCACCTGCTCAAGGTCACATAGTCTTGATCAGAAGGATGACAGCCTAGGCCTGCTTCTTGTTTGCATGATGAATGATGTACGTTATATCCAGGCGGGTGCGTGCATGCTCAGTTGTGTCTGATTCTTTGAGATCCCATGGACTGTAGCCCGCCAGGCTCCTCCATTTGTGGAATTTCCCAGGCAAGAATACTGGGTTGGGTTGGCATTCCCATCTCCGAGAGATCTTCCTGACCCAAGGGTCGAACCCATGTCTCTTGCATCTCCTGCATTGGCAGGTGGATTCTTTACCACTGAGCCACCTGGGAAGCCCAAGTTATTCCAGAGTACTAAGTAAATATATTAATGTATTTATTCAGCCATCAGAGATCTACTAGAAAATCTATACATGTAAACCAGAAATATTGCAGAATTCCACCATGGTACTTTTGTTAGAAATATATTAGAATTGGAAATACTCTCTAGGAAATGGCCAAAAAACATGATGAATGAAGCTATAAGTGGTGAAAGAAGTACATAAATGTGTATGTGATTTTGAAAAGCTCGCTCCATTAGCCTGGGTTTCTGACCCATTTATTTCATCTCGCTTTTTGCCCTGTGAAACTGTCACACTCATAGTTATGTCTCAAATGCAATTGTTCTAAAAATAGAAAATGACTTCATACAAAACTGCCAGTGGTTTCCTATTAGAAGAAAGAACCAAACAGTCCTCCTGGAAATTCAACTTAAGTCTCATCATTATAATTCAAGAAGCAAACATGTCACATTGTAAAAAACTAATTCATGATAAAGCTTACACATTTTCATGGGCCTGACACATTTAGTTGGCTAATCTGCATTTTATTCTGTAATTATAGCATGTGATTTGCCTGAATCAAAATTTATCTACAGGTGACAGCAGTTTCAAATAAATCCTACCTTAAATAATTGGCCAGGTGAATCATCACCGATGTGACTTCCAGAAAAAAAAAAATCAGTTGCTGGCATCACTCTGAAAAACATCTAAACCAAGCCCTTAGAAGAAGACTTCTAAGGACAAGCTTTGTCTCATACTCTAGTTTTTTGTTTTGTTTTTTAGACAATATACAACTTTATGGTATGAACTAAAGGAGAAGAGCTGATTTGCTTTTCTGGGCTTCGACTTAATTTTCCAAGGTTGATACTCTCTTAGGTTACATTAATATCACTATGGAGAAATGTGCTCAGGATTAAGTGAAAAATGTTTTGTGTTTTGGAGACAGGGTTTGAAAAAAGTAACTATTTTGTCAAAGATTAGCGGATGGTTCACTGTGCCACCTGCTAAGAAATCAACATGAGGAGCTCGTTTCAAGAAACAGAGCTGTCGTGTCCTCGCTCCTCCTAACCTTTTTTCTTTCATTCTTTTTATTGGAGTATAATTGATTTATAACGGTGTGTTAGTTTCAGTTGTAGAGCAAAGGGATTGAGTTATACATACATATACATTCCCTTTCAGATTCTTTTCCCATATAGGTTATTACAGAATATTGAGTATAGCTCCCTGAGCTATACAGTAGGTCATTATTGGTTATCTATTTTATATATGTTGTTGTTTAGTCACTAAACTGTGTCTGACTCTTGTGTAACTCCACGGACTGTAGCCTGCCGGGCTTCTCTGTCCATGGGATTTCCAGTGCAAGAATACTGGAATAGGTTCCCATTTCCTTCTCCTGGGTATCTTCTCAACCCAGGGATCAAACCCACATCTCCTGCATTGACAGGTGGATTCTTTACCACTGAGCCACCAGGGAAGCCTATTTTATATATAGGCATGTATATATGTTAATCCTAACCTCCTAATTTACCCTTTTCCCCACTCCTCTCACCTTTGGTAACCATGTTTGCTTTCTACATCAGTGAGTCTGTTTTGTAAATAACGTCATTTGTATAATTTTTTTTAGATTTCACATATAAGTGATAGCATATGATTTGCCTTTGACTTGCTTCCCTTAGTACAGTAATCTCTAGATCCATTCATGTTGTTGCAAATGGCATTATTTCATTCTTCTTATGGCTGAGTAGTATTTCGTTGTAAATATGTACCGCGTCTTTTTTGTCCATTCCTCTATTGATGGACATTTAGGATGTTTCCAAGTCTTGGCTATTGTAAATAGTGCTGCAATGAGCATTGGGGTGCAAGTACTTTTTGAATTAGAGGTTCCATCATTTCCAGACATATTCCCAGGAGTGGTATTGCTGGATCATATGGTAGCTCTATTTTTAGTTTTTTAAGGAAATTCCATACTGTTCTCCATAGTGGCCGTACCGATTTACATTCCCTCCGACAGTATAGGAGGGTGCCCTTCTCTCCACACTCTCGTCATCTTTTATTGTTTGTAGATATTTTGATGATGGCCATAGATTTGATTTGCATTTCTCTAATAATTAGTGATGTTGAGCATCTATTCATATGCTTGTTGGTCATCTGTGTATCTTCTTTAGAGAAATGTCTATTTAGGTCTTCTGTCCATTCTTTGATTGGGTTCTTTATTTTATTTTTTGATATTGAGCTATGTGAACAGTTTGTATACTGTTGGTTGCATCATTTGCAAATTCTCTCTCACCGTCCTTACATTGTCTTTTCTTCTTAACCCTTCTGCCCACAGTCTTCTCATCTGCAATTTGAGGCTAGTAGTAACTATTTCAGGTCAGGAAGTCTCCTGGAGAAGGGATGGGCTACCCACTCCAGTATTCCTGGGCTTCTCTGGTGGCTGAGACAGTAAAGAATCTGCCTGCAATGAGGGAAACCTGAGTTCTATCCCTGGGTTGGGAAGATCCCCTGGAGGAAGGCACGGCAACCCACGCCACTATTCTTGCCTAGAGAATCCCCATGGACAGAGGAGCCTGGTGGGCTACAGTCCATGGGGTCACACAGAGTCCGACATGACTGAGCAGCTAAACCCAGCACAGTATCTATTTCATGACATATTCTATGATGATTTAATGAAATGAGAATGCCTGATATAATAAGAATTCAATAACTTTTTGGACTTAAAAAATAATGTATGCTACTTATTTTCTTCAGAAGATCTTGGAGAGGACTCAAAAATCATCTTAGAATCCTATTTTTTATGCTAAATCAGCCAAGTACACATTATTTCCTAAAGTCTTAAGCCATAAGTGAATTTTTAATGGGCACAGAGAGAAAAAAAATCCAAGAATATCTAAACTCATGGTTTTTAAACTTCAATGTGCATTGTGAATCACCTGGGAAGCCTTGTTAAAATGTACATTTCTGATTCCAGGCTTGGGAGCCTGCATTTCTACTAAGCTCTCAGGAGACGCCCAAGCTGCTGATCACGGGACCACACCTTGAGCAGCGAGGACCTGAACTCTTCTGGCCCCTCTAGTCACTGTTGTGACCTTGGACTAGGTGTTTATCTCTCTGTGCCTCGTTTACATCATCTGAAAAACAGCAATATTAGTATCTACTTCATAGGGCTGCCAGGAGTTTTAAGTGAGTCAATGTACACAGAGTACTTAGACCACTGTCTGTATAATAATACTTAGAGCTCACACACACATACATTTTTAAGCTGCTAACTGTTGACCTTTTGTATCTTCTTATAAACCTGATCTAAATAATACCAAGGAAAGCAAGTTGCATTACAACAGTGTTGTGGGAGAATGGCAGGTTTTTAAAAAATTAATTACTTAATTAATTTTACTGGAGTATCATTGATTTACAATGTTGCATAATATAGAATAGCAGATTTTGGAATTCTTCAGGTTTACCGCCTGAATTCCCGTCATCTTGGTTAGGAAAACGACCCGACATTTTGTGGTCGGGAAGGATGGAGAGGTCGCCTTGGGGGCTCTCTTTGTCTGTCTCCCCTGAGTCGTGCTTCCCTCCCCTTTTTCCTCCTCTCCTGCTGTGGCAGATGCTAGCGAATTGTGCTTCTCAGCAGGTGATCAGGGGTGAAGTGCCTGCTATGTTACTAGCCCCAGTTGCTAGCAGTTATCTCAGAAAAGGTGGAACCTTTCACAGCTCCTACTAAAAGGCCCTTTTGACTACAGGTATCATGTTTTTTTAGTCATTCATTTATTTATTTATTTAACTTATTTATATTTGGTTGCACTGGGTCTTCATTGCTTTGCTCAGGCTT
The DNA here is from genome assembly GCF_019320065.1 of Cervus canadensis. Taxonomy (NCBI): domain Eukaryota; kingdom Metazoa; phylum Chordata; class Mammalia; order Artiodactyla; family Cervidae; genus Cervus; species Cervus canadensis. The sequence continues at coordinate 97,051,534 of NC_057386.1, forward strand.
TCTCCATGTGCGGCGAGCAGGGGCTTCTCTTCTTGGCAGTGCTGGGGCTTCTCATTGCAGTGGCCTCTCTTGTTGTGGAGTACAGGCTCTAGGTGTATGGGCTTCGTTGCTCCAAGGCACGTGGAGTCTTCCCGGATCAGGGATCAAACCCATATCCCCTGCATTGGCAGGTGGATTCTTATCCACTGTGCCACCAGGAAAGTACCCACAGATATCATCTTTAACAAAATTACACCCTAGGGAAGAGTCCCAGACAGGTAGAAGGTTACCCACTCCTTTAAGAATAATGGTGCTTCTGGAGAAGGAAATGGCAAACCACTCCAGTATTCTTGCCTGGAGAATCCCCCCAGACAGCGGAACCTGGCTGGCTACAGTCCATGGGGTCGCGAAGAGTCGGACGCGACTAAATGACTTCACTTTCACTTTAAGAATAGCAGCGGTCTGAAAGTGACCTCGAAACACTTACAGTGGTCAAATCATTTCTCTGAGGCAGCACTTTCTAAAATAAGGAAATAATTTCTGAAAACTATAGAATTGCAGGCAAGGCAGTCATTTGAGAGGAGGAAGTTCTGTATCCGGGGTTGAGCTGCACAGACCTGGCAAGGAGCCCCAGCACCCCATTTCCAAGCTGGGGCTGAGCAGGATTGACCTTCCCTGATGAGGACTTGGGAGCCTGAGGAAAGCTTCTGGAGGAGGAAAAGCGGCTCGGGTTTATTTCCAAGCCTCATTCTTGTTGGTCAAGGGACCTGCCTGGGAATGGAGGTGGGAGGACCGGAACCCCACGGTCCTGGCAGAGCCAGGAACCCCACGTGGGTCGGATGAGTGCAGCACCTCCCAGGTTTACCAGACACCGATGAACACTCATTGGCACACAGTTGGGGGAAGTCGGGGGCCATTGAGGAACAGGAGACTTGGTGAGCCTGGAAATGGGAGCCACATCCACTTTCCATGAGCAATACTAAGACCTCCCTGCAGGGGACTCTGAACTAACCAGTTCCAGAGTTAGGGCACTTATTCTTGTCATGTGATGTGTAGAAGAACCACTTGTCGAGACATTTATGAATGCAGAAAGCCCCAAATTCTGGGTTAGTTTTTCTGGGGAGTTGGAACCTGCCCTCAAACAAGCACATGGAGAGACTCTGACACAGGGGGTCATGTGACACTTTGTGGGGCACATAGCCCCTTGGACAGCAGGAACTATTCCTCCTCTGCCCCCGGAAGGTCACAGTTCCTCCAAGGCTGGAGGTCTAACTGGCCTCTAGTCAGAACAGAAGTCTTAGCTCACAACCGTTGGTTTTTGTCTTTTTTTAATTAAAAAATTTGTTTTAGCCCAATGTTCACTGTGGTGACTCAGCGGTAAAGAATCCACCCGCAATGCCAGAGATACGGTTCCCATCCCTGGGTGGGGAAGATCCCTCGGAGAAAGATGTGGCAACCCACTCCAGTATTCTTGCCTGGAGAAATGCCATGGACAGAGGAGCCTGGTGGGCTACAGTCCACGGGGTCATGAAAGTCAGACACGACTTACCAACTAAAAACAACAATGTTCACTGCAGTACTATTTACAATAGCTAGGGCGCAGAAGCCCGAGAAGGCAATGGCACCCCACTCCAGTACTCTTGCCTGGAAAATCCCATGGACGGAGCAGCCTGGTGGCTGCGGTCCATGGGGTCGCTAAGAGTCGGACATGACTGAGCGACTTCACTTTCACTTTTCACTTTCATGCATTGGAGAAGGAAATGACAACCCACTCCAGCGTTCTTGCCTGAAGAATCCCAGGGACGGGGGAGCCTGGTGGGCTGCCGTCTATGGGGTCGCACAGAGTCAGACACGACTGAAGCGACTTAGCAGCAGCAGCAGCAAGGCACAGAAGCAACCTAGATGTTTCATGTCCATCAATAGATGAATGAATAAAGAAGTTGTGGTACGTATATACAATGGAATATTAGTCATGAAAAAGAATGAATATGAGTCAGTGGTAGTGAGGTAGATGAAACTAAAACCTGTTATACAGAGTGAAATAGGTCAGAAACAGAAAAACAAATATTGTATATTAACGCACATATATATGGAATCTAGAAAAACAGTACTGATGAACCTATTTGTAGGGCAGGAATAAAGATGCAGACATAGTGAACGGACTTGTGGACAGAGGGGGAAAGGAAGGGTGGGGTGAATTGAGAGAGTAGCATTAACATATATACACTATCATGTGTAAAATAGACAGCTAGTGGGAAGCTGATGTATAGCCCAGGGAGCTCAGTTCGGTGATCTGTGATGACCTGGAGGATTGAGGGGAGTGGGAGCAATATTCAAGAGGGCGGGGATAAATGTATACATATAGCTGATTCATGTTGCTGTGCGGCAGAAATCACCAGAACATTGTAAGACAGTTATCCTCTAATTAAATGTAAATTTAAAAAATTATATTTGATTTGCAATGTTGTGTTAGTTTCAGGTGTACACTAAAGTGAATCAGTTATACATATGCATGCATGCTAAGTTGCTTCAGTTTTGTCCAACTCTTTGCGACCCTTTGGACTGTAGCCCACCAGACTCCTCTGTCCATGAGATTCTCCAGGCAGAGTGGGTTGTCATGTCCTCTTCCAGAGGATCTTCCCAACCCAGGGATCGAATCTGAGTCTCTTGCCCTGGCAGGAGGATTCTTTACCAAGTCACTTGGGAAGCCCCAGTTATATGTATCCATGTATCTATTCTCACATGCATATTTTTTAAATATAAAGGTTTCTAAGTGTAATTTAAAGGCTCAATTTTTTTTTTAAAGATGGGAACATTTATATAGTTCAAATTATTGTATGTTATTTCATTCTGTAAATGATGATATAAAATGAAATATGTCTTTCAGCCCAATGGATTATGGCCATGATAACAGGATAATTAGGAATCTAAGTAGTCAAAACATGCAAACAAAGCTATCTGATGTTAAGATTAGTGAATAAATGCTAATGGCAATCAGGTCAGCTAAATTCTTTGTTTATAGCAAGGAAACAATACCACCCACATCTCTTTCTTTTACAGATTTCCAGACTCTTTCAAACTTCAATTCACAAGCTAAGTAGCCACCTTTCTTTTCACAATGTGGAAGCAGAAAAAAGTAGACATGCTAGTCACGTGGGCTAAGTAAAGATGTTTAAAAGCACACACCTTTGATTTGACAATCCTCAGAACTGACATGGTAGATCTCATTCATTTCCTTTCCTGGGGATTGTGCAGCCACTTAGGACATGGGTCCCACCACTGGACTATACTCCCTCTGGGGACCTCCTAGAGGGCAAGTGGGTGCCTGGATGCACACCGCTCACACACATGCTTTCACAGTGGAAATGACCTGAGGACTGTCAGATCCTCTTGTTTGCAGGGATTAAAAAATTAGGTTTTCACTTCCAGGTCACAGGGATTTTTTTTTTCTCAATTCCAATGTCTTAGACTTCCTTGAGGGGCTTCCCAGATGGTGCCAATGATAAAGAATCCTGCCAGTGCAGGAGACCTAAGAGATGTGGGTTTGATGCCTGAGTCTGGAAGATCCCCAGAAGGAGGGCCTGGCAACCCACTCCAGTATTCTCGTCTGTAGAATCCCATTGACAGAGAAGCCCAGTAGGCTACCTCCATAGTCACAGAGTCGGACGCGCCTGAAGCGACTTAGCACGCATGCACAGACCTCCTTGAAATGACCACCCCACCCCCACCCAAGTTATAGCTTATCACTGACCCTGGATCATACTTACTCAGAAAAGACTGAATGAGAACTTGCAGTAAATCCTCAACCCTGTCGTAGGGGAAGTGTTGTGGAAAGACCATCTGATTGTATGGATTTCTGACATGAGGACTATAAAGTAGGAAGTTATTTACACTGCGCTATATATTGGTCAAGAATCCCATCAATCACTGTTAAATAAACAGTCCCCACTGCAACTCCCACTCCAACTAGAGGGCTTGGAGGAAGCAGCTTGTCCACAATCAATGCAGGAAATTGAAATCCTCTGCCTCTGTGATTTGGGGTTTGAGCACCTTTATTTGGCTTTCTTCATCTTAAGTCACGCGGCCTTGGAGGATGGCTTTGGAAGATTCAGCCGTGGTATTAAGCTGGACTATCTCTCAAAAATGATCTCCAAATTTGGGTGGGAATTTGTCTAGTCATTTTTGTCTGATGATATAACACAATAACTATATCTATAAACACTCACTTCATCACTGGGAATCACCTAAAAAAAAAAAAGCAAGGTGTCTTAGCTAAAATGTTTGGGAGTTGAAACAGACGTTTGAGGCTGAGATTGTGGCCAAAGGCTGAGATTGTATGAAAAATGAGGACTATGTGTTTAAGTAGACAGTCCAGAGTTCTCAGAAAATGGGATTGAGTAGGTGAAAGACAAATGGAACGGAAAAGACCCCCACCCCACCTGGCACAAAGGCAGAGGGTCTAAGCTCGGGAATACCTATTTTCTCATATCTTGACCAGATGCAATTGAGAAAATAAAAGTGACTTGAATATAAGGTGGCTCCAAAGACAACTTCTGCCATGACCGTTCTTCTTGTTGTCTGTTCATCCTAAGGCATCACAAACATGGGGCCTTCTATCAACTCCCACCTTCGTCTAATGACTGCTATATCTTACCCTCCCCATCTCCCTCATCTTCTCTTCTGTAGTTACAAAGAGATGGAGGAAGAATGAAGAATAAAACAAAAGTTGCACAGAGATCATCACAAACCTTAGCTGGTCTTTGTTTACATTTGTCAAAGTCCTACTGATTTAAGGAATCTTGACTAGAGCTTTGCACTTCAGCTCCATTACAGGCCTGACTTACTGTAGCCACACCCCAGCCGGCAGATCCAACAGCCAGGTGACTGGCGTCCCCTCCTTGACATGTCCTCTGCACTCTGGCTTTGGTTTGTCCTCTGGTCCAGGCTGAGACCTTGTTCCAGCCATACGTGCCTAGTCTGAGGATGACCAGCGTCCCCAGCTTACCCTGGAGGAAGGGTTTCCTGGGACACTGGAAATTTCAGTGCTAAAACTGGATGAGTGGGTCACCCTAACTCTGTCCCTGAGCTGCTGCCCCATCCTGGCCAGCCTGCTCAACCCAACACATTTACTTGTAGATGTGGATAGAAGTCATTATCTGAATTTTGCACAAAGCAGGGTGGGGAAGTGTTGGTGCTGTCAGGGCACCAAGCCAGAGTTCCTTCCTGTGTGGGCATTACTGCCTTCCTCCCTGGCACTCAGAGGAAGATGAAGAGGACCAGGCTTTGCCACAGAGCTCAGTAGGTAGATGCACCCCTCTGCTCTGAGGACATCTCGCTCAGTTGCAGACGTGTGTGTTCACTGGCCTCTGCCTCTGTCTCATCTGGCGCTGCTGTTTCTCTTAACTAAAGACCACATGTTTTCCATGTCTGTGGTCCTATTTCTGTTTCGTTAACAAGTTGAACTGAATCTTTTTTTTTCAGATCCCACATATAAGTGGTATCATAAGATTTGTCTTTGTCTGACTTCATTTAGTATGAAAATCTCAGGTCTATCCATGTTCCTGCATTATTTCATTCTTTATGACTAATATTCCATTTTATATATATGTACGTGTATATATATATACATATATATGTATATATACATATATATGTATATATATATATATAAGCCTATATATATATATAGGCTTCCTTGATAGCTCAATTGGTAAAGAATCTGCCTGAGACCTCGGTTCGATTCCTGGGTCAGGAAGATCCACTGGAGAAGGGAAAGGCTACCCACTTCAGTATTCTGGCCTGGAGAATTCCATGGACCGTATAGTCCATGGGGTCAAAAAGAGTTGGACACGACTGAGCAAATTTCACTTCATATATATGTATACCACATTTTTCTTTATAGGGAACATGGGGAGAGGGATAAATTAGGAGGTTGGGATAACATGTACACGTGACTATATATAAACTGAATAACCAAGAAGGACCCACTGTTTAGCACAGGGACCTACTAATCAATCTTTATACTCAATTTTTTATAATAATCTATAAGGGAAAAGAACTTGTAAAAGAATATATGTATGTATCTGAATCACTGTGTTGTACACCTGAAACTAACATGATACTGTAAATCAACTGTACTTCAATAAAAAAAAAATTTTTTAAAAAGTTGTTTATAAAAATATAGGAAAAGAGGATTGTTAGACATGACACCAAAAGCACAACCCATGAGAGAAAACACTACTGTGGACTTTGGAAATTTTAAAACTTTTACACTGCAAAGATACTGTTGAGAGAAAAACATAAAATAAAATAGACCACTTGTACCAGATCATCTAATGAGTTCATCATAAACACAAGCAGAAGATCCTGAATCTATCCTAAATTGTTTCCAGTGACCCAAGGTGGCCTCAAATTTTACAAAGGGGCAAGACCAACATTCTGGGCTATCACACTTGCTTGTTGTTATTCAGTCGCTCAGTTGTGTCTGACATTTTGTGACTCCATGGGCTGCAGCACACAAGGCTTCCCCGTCCTTCACCACCTCCAGGAGCTTGCTCAAACTCATGTCCATCAAGTCGGTGATGCCATCCAACCATCTCGTCCTCTGTCGTCCTCTTCTCCTCCTGCCTTCAATCTTTCGCAGCATCAGTCTTTTCCAATGCGTTGGCTCTTTGTGTCAGGTGACCAAAGTATTGGAGCTTAAGCTTCAGCATCAGTCCTTCCAATGAATATTCAAGATTGATTGCCTTTAGGATGGACTGGTTTGATCTCCTTGCAGTCCAAGGGACTCTCAAGAGTCTTCCCCAGCACCACAGTTGAAAAGCATAAATTCTTTGGTGCTCAGCCTTCTTTATGGTCCAACTCTCACATCCATACATAACTACTGGAAAAACCATAGACACTTGCTTAGAGGCAAAAAATAATAAGGTCTTTTTTAAAAAAAAATATTTTGGGTTTTTTTCCCCCTTGCTCTCAATGATCAGTTGTCCGTGTATTTGACCAGTCTCTATCAGCAGTCCTACCTAACATTAGGGTTGGGTAAGTCATGTAAGGGTTTCCCTAGTGGCTCAGATGGTAACGAATCTGTCTTCAGTACAGGAGACCTGGGTTCAGTCCCTGGGTTGGGAAGATCCCCTGGAGAAGGAAATGGCAACCAGCTCCAGTATTCTTGCCTGGAGAATTCCATGGACAGAGTAGCCTGGGCTACAGTCCATGGGGTCACAAGCAGTCACACGTGACTGAGGGGCTAACATTTTCACATTTTCAAGTTGTAAAGTGCAAACAAGAAGGACGGCATAATCCATTAGCTATTCTGAACTTGTCACAAACTAAACAAGCTGGGTTTGTGCCTTGTCACTTAGGGACTCTGGAACTACATTTCCCAGAACTTCCTTCTCCACAGTTTTAATCAGGAAGCTGTTTAGTGTGAGACCAGAAGGCAGAAGAAAAGCCGTCGACAATATGTCTGGGCCACCAGGTGCTGCTGTGGCCACTGACCTTGGCTCACCTTCCATACCTCCTTCATTCTCACTGACTCCGGGGCCAGGTGGTGTTTAGCCTCCAATCTGGAGGCTTGGAGGCTGTGAGAGACCCCCTGGGGTTCAGCTGATCCTTGTGGGTTCCAGTTTATCCTGCAACAGGAAAGCCCACTTTAAGTGGAAAAAGGGCACCTGGATGCAGTAGCCAGCATCCTAGATTTTCACAGCTAACTCACCCCTCGCTCGTTCCATCTCGCCTCCCTGTGTCTTACTGCCCCAAGACTCTCTGTTCACCATTTTCAAATCCACATTGACTTGAGCATTTCCTCTGATCTGCTGCTTGTCTTCAGCATCTGAGTCACTTCCCTGACCATGCATGGTGGCTGTCTCACAGGCAGAGTCTTTCCTGTGGAGCTGGGGGACCAGGACTCCTGGGACTCACCTTCTTTATGGTTCCGGCTTCAGAGAATAAGGAGATAGGACATGGCCTTAGCACCCAGGTCAGCCCAATGTAGAGCACAGTTTCAAAAACATTTCTGGAAGGAAGGCGAGAAGGTACTGATGAACTGACAAGTCCTTAAGAAGTGTACAGTCTGGCATTTTCCTTTATTACATTATTCTGGCACTAACATACATGTTGGACCAATCATTCTACTATCTAGAGAGTCATTCTGCATACCTCTGAAACCCCTAAGTGGGGTCAATAATTATCTCAGCATAAAAGGACAAGGCAGAGGGAACACATCAGTTTCTTCTCTGTGCTCGATTTTTTTTTAAGTACTTATTTATTTGACTGCATTGGGTCTTAGTTGCAGCATGCAGGATCTTAGTTGTGGCACACAGACTCTCTAGTTGTGGCGTAGGGACCCCAGAGCATGTGGGATCTGAGATTCCTGACCACAGGTTGAACCCATGTCCCCTATATTACAAGGCAGATTCTTAACCGCTGGACCACCAGGGAAGGCCTGTCTGTGCTCACTTTGCCGGGAGTAGATGTATGTTTGTGGAAAGCACAGGAGTCCTCTGAGGTGTCGCCTATCTCTTTCTTATCCAAAATGTCTCTGCCTCTCCTTTCTCTGTGGTTTCTGTGGTCACTAATCGAACACTGCTGAGACCGGCATCAGAAACAGATTTCAGACAAAGAGTTTCCACCTACTCCCTTCACTCTACACCCTGCTCACCCAACACCTCAAACCTTTCCAGGGAGGTGGTTATATCTGTTCATGCTTCTTTGGAGGGGAGAGATTTGCTTTTTAGTGGAAATGGAAAATTAAGGTACTGCATATGCATTGCAGGCAGCCACAGGAGGGAATCATTACAAGTTCAAAGGCAATGCATTTATCCCTCTCTTTTTACCGATGGCCCAGCTGCTGCTCACCCAGCATCTCCTTGTGGGGGTGGGGGGTAATTTCTCCTGTAAAAGTGAGAAATTGAGAGCCCAGCAGGATTCCCCACTCTAGTCTTTTTAACTTGACAAGCAAGCATGAAGTAGCTAGGTTGCAGCTACAAGGGGTTACCAGAGAAAAGGTGGGAAAGTGAAACAGGAAAGATGACAATCTAGAAAGTCTCCCTAACAAAAAAGGAAAAGGAAAAAAGAAGCAATAACAAAATTAATCTTCTTCCCTCTTCTGTTAACTAGAAAATTGGAAACTAGAAAAAGAGCTGTCATTTTTAAATTATTGCATTTTCCCCAATAGTAATTAATATGAAAAAGTAACACCTGATGGAGCAAAAGCACTGCTATTTTGTAATTTGGGTGTTGCAGTAGTAAGTGGGTTAAATAGAGGGCAGCTAACTGGTCCTTGATTATTGATTTGATTTCTTCATCTGCTGGAAGGACTAACCAGCATTGGCAGAGGGTGGAAAATTCTGAGGTGGTCCTCTATGAACCTGTTCATGTCGTAGTGGTCTGGTTAATGGAGATAGTTGGCTGTGATGCTGGGAATCTGCTTTTCATTCCATTTCTCCTACACAGGTCACAGGAACATTAGATGGGTTCCCATCCCCACATTTCATCATGTATTTGATTGTATATTAATTTTTTAATATTTTGGCCATGCAGCATAGCACGTGGGATCTTAATTCCCCAATCAGGGATTGATCCTGTGCCCCCTGCATTGTAAGCATGGAGTCTTAATCACTGGGCCACCAAGGAAGTCCCATACTTATATTTTAAAGTTACAAATTCTAATTTTTCAGACTTGTGTGTTGACTTCATCAACCTGTCCAAATTCTGCTCAAGACCCACATTTCCCCTGACAGAAGCTGCTCTCCTTCTCAGGTGGGACTCAAACGCAGCCACATCAAATTGGGATTTAAACCCACAGTCTCTGACTTAGGAGGGGATTTGAATCCACTTTCTTTTGATTGAAACCACTCGCCTAGTGTCAGGACTTTTGTTCTGACGAAAGCTCAGGTTCTTTGGTCTTGATGCACACGTAATTCATCTTGAGGCAAAGCAATAAGCAAAAAGTGAGTTTATTAGCACAGGAAGCTTGTGAGAGATACAAGCAGGCAGGCAAGGGGGCGCAGTCTTGAGAACACAGGGGGCTACACTTTTATAATCAAGGAAAAAGTGGGAGGTGAGAGGACCACTTTCTTCCTCATTTGGGGGTAAACGTCAAGGCTTACATCATTAGTTTCTCCTTTGACCCTATACCGTCCAACAGGGATCTTCATGGCACTATTTAAATCATATGTATATTAGCAGAAGAGTGGTAACATATAATAAAATATGGTAATTCATCTTAGGTTTCGGTATAATGTCCCCTTTCACTTAGTTTCTTTTCCCTTTGACCTGTATTCCTATCTTGGCTACATGCAGAAATGCTACTCTTCAAGGACAATTAACTCTGTGACTTCCTGTATCTATTGTCGTGTGTTTTAACTATCAGGCTTTGTGGCTTGATTGTTCCTGGTGCTTGGATGCACCTTCCTTCAGGGTAGAGTAGCTTGTTGCTAGGTTACTGGGTTCTTTCCTTGAGTGGTCATTAGCTTAACAGTCTCCTAAATTCCCTTAAAATTCCCTTTCTGCCTTTAATTATCCTGTTCTCTCCCTGTCATGACTACCTCTCACTGCTCCTGCCCACCTCTGAAATTTCCCCTTCCTGCCGGGCAGCGTCACCCAGCTTCACTCTCTTTTTTCAGGGGCAAACACTCCTTGCTTCGATTATCAGCTCTCTGAGGACTGGACCAAGTCTTAGCCTTTTCCTTAGCCTCACTGGACAACACAACACTGCACATGTAGTAAGTAGTCACTATAATTTTTAAACATTAATCAGTCTAATCACATAAAGTGCTCGGTTTTAATCTTTTGTCAGCATCTTAATATATATTATTCACATTTGTATATAAATTACAGTGCAACACATTACAAAAAGCTGAATTTCTTGGTTCCAACTCTTTTCTTTCTAACAGATTATTTCTCTTCCCTTGATCTAGCAAAACCTGGAAATTTTGTACGTATCTGCAAAGACTTTAAGGCAGATACCCAGAAGCCATACCAGTATTCCTGGCTTCGACTTTATTAAAGGGACTAAGTAGTACTGAAATCTCATTTCTTTTTTTGTTGTTGTTGTTGTTTGTTTATTTTAATTTATTTTTAATTGGATGATAATTGCTTTACATTATTGTGTTGGTTTCTGCCATATATCAACTCATTTCTAAATGCCTTGCTACACTTGAAAAAGATTCTTTCTTTTTTTTTTTTTAAGATTCTTTCTAAATGGAAAATTCTCAGCTGTATTTTAAAAACTACATTATTCCAATAAGAATATGATACTATTTCAAAATGTGCTGATCTGGAGTCCATAATTGAGCTTGTTTGCATGAGACATTGGATTTCTCCCTTCCTTCAGTAAGGGAATTCTTCCTGTAACCTGCATTTCACACATTTATTCATTTAGTTTACAAATATCTACTGTATGTCAGAAAACAGACATTCTCTGCATTTGTATATTGGTTGAGGAAGGGAAAGTGACCAAGGGCAAAACAAGGCTGGGACTTTCCAATTTTGCCAGAGTCAGCTCACATTAAAAAATATTGTTAAATTATTTACATTCTTGTAGAGCTTTGGAAGTCCCCAAAATTATTTTCCCATAATTTAGTAGATAGATAATTATATTACTGACCCTGTGCCTCAGACACATAAGAAAAATTAAGTCACAATTCATACTAAAAATTTAGGAGATTCTGTGGTGAGGTTGACACAGCCATCCTCTACATTTGAAAGGACAATGTAGAAACCAGCATAAACAAATAATTAAATCATTGGTTGTTGGGCTGAAGGCACATCATGGCAACATAGTAAGTGTACTTGTTTCAGGATAAAGAGACTCACCAAGAGTAAGTGCCATTTAGTGTCACATGCTGAAGCACGAATGTTTAAGAGTACTATTCTCATCTTTTATTTAAAAAATGGTGGTAAAATGATCATATATAAAATGGTACACTTAAAAAAATTTAAAAACATGAAATGGTAAATACCTTAAAATGTACAGTTCTACAGCATTAAGTACAGTTACATGGTTGTACAATCATTACCCAGTTTCCCCCACAGTCAGTCTCTCCCATCAGAAGCTTCCATAAGCCTCTTATCCGTATCCATCAAAGGGCAGACAGAATGAAAACCACAATCACAGAAAACTAACCAGTCTAATCCCATGGCTCACAGCCTTGTCTAACTCAAAGAAACTATGAGCCATGCCATGTAGGGCCACCCAAAACCGACGGGTCATGGTGGAGAGTTCTGACAAAATGTGGTCCACTGGAGAAGGGAATGCAAACCACTTCAGTATTCTTGCCTTTGAGAAGCTCATAAACTGTATGAAAAGGCAAAAAGATAGGACACTGAAAGATGAACTCCCCAGGTCGGTGGGTGCCCAATATGCTATTGGAGAAGAGTGGACAAATAACTCCAGAAAGAATGAAGAGATGGAGCCAAAGGGAAAACAGTGTCCAGGTGTGGATGTGACTGGTGATGCAAGTAAATTCCAATGCTGTAAAGAGCAATATTGCATGGGAACGTGGAATGTTAGGTACACAAATCAAGGCAAATTAGAAGTGCTCAAACAGGAGATGGCAAGAATGGACACTGATATTTTAGGAATCACTGAACTAAAATGGACTGGAATGGGTGAATTTAACTCAGATGACCATTATATCTACTACTGTGGACAAGAATCCCTTAGAAGAAATGGAGTAGCCCTCATAGTCAACAAGAGTCCAAAATGCAGTACTTGTGCAATCTCAAAAAAAAAAAAAAAAAATGACAGAATGATATCTGTTTGTTTCCAAGGCAAACCATTCACTATCACAGTAATCCAAGTCTATGCCCCAAACAGTAATGCTGAAGAAGCTGAAATTGAATGGTTCCATGAAGACCTACGGGCTTCCCTGGTGGCTCAGATGGTAAAGCATCTGCCTGCAATGTGGGAGACCAGGGTTCGATCCCTGGGTTGGGAAGATCTCTTGGAGAAGGAAATGACAACCCCCTCCAGTATTCTTGCCTGGAGAACCCCACAGACGGAGGAGCCTGGTAGGGTCCATGGGGTCGCGAAGAGTCAGACACGACTAAGCAACTTCATTTTCACTTTCATGAAGACCTACAAGATGTTCTAGAACTAACACCCAAAAAAGATGTCCTTTTCATCATAGGGAACTGGAATGCAAAAGTAGGCAGTCAAGAGATACCTGGAGTAACTGGCAAATTTGGCCTTGGAGTACAAAATGAAGCAGGGCAAAGGCTAACAGAGTTTTGTCAAGAGAATGTACTGGTCATAGTAACACCCTCTTCCAACAACACAAGAGAAGACTCTACACATGGACATCACCAGATGGCTGATATCAAAATCAGACTGATTATATTCTTTGCAGTGAAAGATGAAGAAGCTCTATTCAGTCAGCAAAAACAAGACCAGGAGCTGACTTTGGCTCTGATCATGAACTCCTTATTGCCAAATTCAGACTTAAATTGAAAAAGAATGGAAAACCACTAGACCATTCAGGTCTAAATCAAATCCTTTACAATTACTCAGTGGAAGTGATAAATAGAATCAAGGGATTAGATCTGATAGACAAAGTGCCTGAAGGACTATGGACAGAGATTTTTGACACTGTACAGGAGGGCAGGGATCAAGACCATCCCCAAGAAAAAGAAATGCAAAAAGGCAAAATGGTTGTCTGAGGAAGCCTTACACAAAGCTGAGAAAAGAAGAGAAGCTAAAGGCATAGTAGAAAAGGAAAGATATACCCATTCAAATGCAGAGTTTCAAAGAATAGCAAGGAGAAAGAAGAAAGCCTTCCTCAGTGATCAGTGCAAAGAAATAGAGGAAAACAACAGAATGGGAAAGACTAGAGATCTCTTCAAGAAAATTAGAGACACCAAGGGAACATTTCATGCAAAGATGGGCACAGTAAAGGACAGAAATGGTATGGACCTAACAGAAGCAGAAGATATTAAGAGGAGGTGGCAAGAATACACAGAAGAACTGTACAAAAAAGATCTTCATGACCCAGATAATCACAATGTTGTGATCACTCACCTAGAGCCAGATTTTCTGGAATTCGAAGTCAAGTGAGTCTTAGGAAGCATCATTACGAACAAAGCTAGTGGAGGTGATGGAATTCCAGCTAAGCTATTTCAAATCCTGAAAGATGATGCTGTGAAAGTGATGCACTCAATATGCCAGCAAATTTGGAAAACTCAGCAGTGGCCACAGGACTGGAAAAGGTCAATTTTCATTCCAATCCCAAAGAAAGGCAATGCCAAAGAATGTTCAAACTACTGCCCAATTGTACTCATCTCACACGCTAGAAAAGTAATGCTCAAAATTCTCCAAGTGAGACTTCAACAGTACATGAACCGTGAACTTCCAGCTATTCAACCTGGATTTAGAAAAGGCAGAGGAGCCAGAGATCAAATTGTCAATATCCGTTGAATCATTGAAAAAGCAAGAGAGTTCCAGAAAAACATCTACTTCTGCTTTATTGACTGTGCCAAAGCTTTTGACTATGTGGATCACAACAAACTGTGGAAAATTCTTAAAGAGATGGGAATACTGACTACCTTACCTGCCTCCTGAGAAATCTATATGCAGGTCGAGAAGCAACAGTTAGAACTGGGCATGGTACAACAGACTGGTTCCAAATAGGAAAAGGAGTACATCATGGCTATATATTGTCACCCTGCTTATTTAACTTCTATGCAGAGTACATCATGCGAAATGCTGGGCTGGATGAAGCACAAGCTGGAATCAAGATTACTGGGAGAAATATCAATAACCTCAGATATGCAGATGACTCCACGCTTATGGCAGAAGTGAAAAGGAACTAAAGAGCCTCTTGATGAAAGTGAAAGAAGAAAGTGAAAAAACTGGCTTAAAACTCAACATTCAAAAACAAAGATCATGGCATCTAGTCCCTTCACTTCATGGCAAATAAAAGGGGAAACAGTGGATACCGTGACAGACTTTATTTTCTTGGGCTCCAAAATCACTGCAGATTGTGACTGCAGCCATGAAATTAAGACACTTGCTCCTTGAAAGAAAAGGTGTGACAAACCTAGATAGTATATTGAAAAGCAGAGACATTACTTTGCCAAAAAAGGTCCATCTAGTCAAAGTTATGGTTTTTTCAGTAGTCATGTAGGGATGTGATAGTTGGACTATAAAGAAAGCTAAAGCTGAGCACTGAAGAATTGATGCTTTTGAACTGTGGTGTTGGAGAAGACTCTTGAGAGTCCCTTGGACTGCAAGGAGATCCAACCAGTCCATCCTAAAGGAATCAGTCCTGAAAATTCATTGAAGTACTGATGCTAAATCTGAAACTCCAATATCTTGGTCATCTGATGTGAAGAACTGACTCATTGGAAAAGACCCTGATGCTGGGAAAGATTGAAGGCAGGAGGAGAAGGGGATGACAGAGGATAAGATGGTTGAATGGCATCACTGCCTCAATGGACATGAGTTTGAGTAGGCTCTGGGAGTTGGTCATGGACAGGGAAGCCTGGTGTGCTGCAGCCCATGGGGTTGCAAAGAATCAGACACGATGGAGCGACTGAACTGAACTAAACAATCATCAGCACCATCATCCATCTTCAGAACATTTTCATCTTGCAAAATGTACCCACAAATCACTGACTCCATTTTCCCCTTCCCAGTCTCTGAAGCACCATTCTACTTTTAAAAAATATTTATTTACTCACATGTCTAGATCAGATCTTAATTGTAGCATGCGGACTTCTCTAATTGAGGCTCTCAGGCTCGGTAGTTGTGGTGAACGGGCTTAGTTGCTCCAAGGCATGTGGGATCTTAGTTCCCTGACCTGATCGAACTCACATCTCCTGCATCGGAAGGCAGATTCTTCACCACTGGACCACCATGGAAGTCCCTCTGCTTTCTATCTCTGAAGGAGATAGAACTTTAGTTGTATCTTTAGTTATTGCATAGAAGTGGAAACATACCTGTCTTTTTGTAACTGGTTTATCTCATTAAGCATATTGTCCTCAAGGTTCATCCACAAAGCAGCTTCTGTCAGAATTCCCCCTTTAAAAAGGCTGAATAATAATCTATTGTGTGGGGTCATCATCCTCTGAACTGTTCCCCCCCAGATTCATGTATTGAATCCTCAAGTCCTACTATGGACTTCGTTAGAGATAGGCTCCTCATGAAGGTAACTAAGGTTAAATGAGGTAGTAGGGTGGGACCCTGATCCCAGAGAACTGGTGTCCTTGTAAGAAGAGGGACACCAGAGCGCTGTCTCTGTGCGCAGAGGAAAGATCGCGGGAATACACAGAGAGAAGGGGACTTGCAGAACCAAGGAGGGAGGTCTCACCAGAGACTGACCCTGAAGGCACCTTGACCTTGGACTTCTAGCCTCCAGAGTTGTGAGAAAATACATTTCTGTTGTTTAAGCCACCTAGCCTGTGGTACTTTGTTATGGTGGCCCTGGAAGTCTAAAGGATATGTATATACCACATTTTGTCCAGTCAGCCAGCCATTGATGGACGCTTAAGCTGCTTCACATTTTGGGTGTTGTAAACAACACTGCTCTGAACACGGGTGTACAAACACCTGTCATAGTGCCTGCTTTCACTTCTTCCAGTGTACACCCAGAAGTGGAACTGCTGGATCACATGGTCATTCTGTATTAAATTTTTTGAAGACTCATCACACTTACCTACAGCAACTTCACCATTCTACATTCCCACCAGCAATGCACGGCATTCCTCTTTCTCTGTATCTCTTATTTTTAAAACATTTATGTTTGATATTTTGGTTCCTGGGAAGAACCTGTGGCTGCTCAGTAATAATTGCAGTCCTGGGACCCCCGACCCCCTGTTCAAATGTGTCAGTTAATTTGCTTTCCTGAAAGCAGTAATGTACCAGTACCATAGCACTGCTTTTGAAGGTGAGGTTCAAAATAAACAGGAACTTTGGTGCCATTTTGCATCAGCATTGCTTCACCAAAAATTATTGTAAAATTCTGAGGTGCTTGATTAGCTTGGGTCACTCATGTTAAAAGTGAAAAAAAGTCACACACACACCTTTTACACAGTAGTGGCCTCACCTGTGTCAACAGAAGCCTATTTTCTATCTTTCTTCTCCAGGTGGTCTAAAGGTAGCAGACCATGTTATCTGGGGCTTTCCTAGTGGTCCAGTGGATAGGACTCTGCACGTTCACTGCAAGGGTACAGGTTCGATCCCTGGTTTGGGAACTAAGATCCTACATGCCTCCCTTCATGCCCCAGCCCTCATCTTGGAAACCATTCCCTGAGCTGAATGCTGATATTTGTGATCCTGATATTATCTGCTTTCAGATTCACGTTTCACAGAGTCATGTAGCTCAGACGTAGAGTTCAGGAATATATTTCTTTTAATTATATTAAAATTTAAATATATTCAGGAATTATATTTCTATTAATCTTCTCTGCAAAGTAGGACAGCGTTATGAAATCTATCTTTATAATTAGTTTCACTTTTCATAGATTTAAGGAGCCACTGGAGGAATAATTTTCACAAACATAAAAATAATTACCTCAAAAAATTGCCAAAAAGCAAAATTTTGTTATCATGTTTCCCAGTGTAGTATTAGTACTCACTAAATACTTCAATGAATCTGAGATCATGTTTAAAGCTTTTAATTATTCTCTACTGTTCCTAGACTGTCTCTTTCTGCACATATCAAAGAATGGGGATATATATTTCAAATAGCTCTGCTAGATTCTAAATGTTCCCTAGGAATTATTTACAGTGACTGCAGCATTTTTATTTCTCCAGCTACTTCAGCTGAAACACGCTGGAGTAAAATTGGTGAGTGAGAGTCAATATTTAACTGGGGCCTCACTTGGACATTTTATTCTAGTTTCAAGCTTTGATGTTTAATAATTGATTGGGGGGAGGGCAGAGGTTCGCTCATTCTACCCAGTGGTTTTGAGTGATTTGAACAGAGGAGAAGCACACTAGTTTGCAGAAGGAATCAATCTAGGAGAAAGAAAGTGAAAAGTAGATGATAATTTAGGTTGTAAATGATAATATTTTCAAATTAGAACTGAAACCAACAAGATTATAATTTAACAGAAAGAAATATGGACCTTGTACTTATGGTTAAAAATTTGGCAACACGAGAAAAGGTATATCATGGTGTGGTATATCATGATGTGGTTGGCTGATGCAGAGTTTGTAGCTGACTTACAAACTCAGGTTGAGCCCAGAGGTAAGCCTCCTTGCTGACAAAGCTGGTTAATCCAGGGTCTCTGTTCAACAGACGAGGGGCCACATGGTAGCAGCAGTTGTGAAGAACACCGTGTTTCTTTAAAACATTTTATTTTATGTTGGGGTACCCCCGATTAACAATGCTGTGATACTTGCAAGCGGACAGCAAAGGGATTCATCCATACATATCCATGTATCCATTCTTCCTCAAACTCCCTGCCCCTCCAGGCTGGCACATAACACCAAGCAGAGTTCCACATGCTATACAGTAGGTGCTTGTTGGTTATCCATTTTAAATATAGCAGTGTGTACATGACCATCCCAAACTCTCTGTCTATCCCTTACCCATCCTTCCCCCCCCAGCAGCCATATGCTTGTTCTAAGCCTGTGAATCTGTTTCTGTTCTGTAAGTTCATCTATATCATTTCTTTTTAGATTCCACATATGAGGGATGTCATATGATATTTCCCCTTCTCTGTCTGACTTACTTCACTCAGTATGACAATCACTGGGTCCACACATGTTGCTGCAAATGGCACTATTTCATTCTTTTTATTACTGAGTATTATCCCGTTGTATATATGTATCACATCTTCTTCATCCATTCCTCTGCTGATGAACATTTAGATTGCTTCCATGTCTTGACTGTTGTAAACAGTGTTGTGTATTTGCGCTTGGTCTCTTAGTCATGTCCGACTCTTTGCGATCCCATGGACTGTAGGCAGGCTCCTCTGTCCCTGGAGATTCTCCAGGCAAGAGTACTGGAGTGGGTTGCCATTCCCTTCTCCAGAGGATCTTCCTGACCCAGGGATCGAACCCAGGTCTCCCGCATTGTGAACAGACTCTTTACCATCTGAGCTACAGGGAAGTTCCTATGAGCAGCATGTTTCAAGGGAGATGTTGGTGATAGGATGGGGAGGCACCAGGACCACATCACACAAAGAAAACTGTAAGGAACTGGGGAGCCCAACTTGCAAAAGAACTTGACTAAGTTGAACCTTTCTCCATGTCTGACAGGTGGTCCCCCAAGAGAGGGATTAGTAACTAAGATTCAGAATTCAGACCATATTACAGGAAGGCATATTTCAGTTCAACATAAGAAAGAATAATTTGACCTGTCCAAAAATGGAATGTGCTTCCGTTCTGGGAATATTTTGGCAGTTGGATGAACACCAGCCTTGGGGGGAGCCCTGAACTAAGGGTACAAGGTTAAACCTGCTGACCAAGCCCAGACCCCAAACACTGGAAATGTGTAAGTCTCTGCCAATACTGTGGGTGCAATAACTGGCTTTGGGACTGTATTAATGTGATGGCCAAAACCTACTGGCAAGCCAAGTGGATTGATATATCACTAATGCAACAGGGCGTCTGTTTATTTTACATGGGAATTTTGCCCTGGTCTCCGAAGCAGAAGCCACAACCGGTAACTCTTAATGACCCGTTCTCAGAGTCTCTGAACAGCAGCTGAAATGTGGATTCTCCTGCATTGCAGGCAGATTCTTTACTGTCTGAGCCACCAGCGCAGCTATTTCCTTCTTCAGGGGATCTTCCCAACCCAGGCATTGAACCCAGGTTTCCTGCATTGCAGGCGGAATCTTTAACCAGGTCTTCCCAGGTGGCAATAGTGGCAAAGCATGCACCTGCCAATGCAGGAGAGAGACATAAGAGACATGGGTTTGATCGCTGGGTCGGGAAGATCCCCTGGAGGAGGGCATGGCAACCCATTCCAGTATTCTTGTCTGGGAAATCCCAGGGAGAGAGGAGCCTTGTTGGCTACAGTCCATGGGGTCTCGGACACGACTGAAACGACTTAACATACACACAGGATGGCTCTAATTTCAAAACCTTCTGTCTTTAAGGTTCTTTTGTGTCTGTGTGATCCCAATGACTACAGATCCTGAGGATTTCTGCTTGTCACCACCTAGGTTGCCTGTCATGCTCGCTGCTTCATTTGAAGCCATCATGTGACCTAACATGAGTATTGTGTGGAGTGAAAGCGTAGATGCTCTGGAGCTGTCAGCATGTATAACATGTCCTGTCTGGAGTGTAATCTCATTTTAAAAGGGATCTGACTGTGAGCAATTAGCTACAGAAACCTGGGGGAGCAGGTTTCAGGGATGAGTAACAAGTCACCCAGTATTTGCAGGGACAGGGTGTGGTCACATAGCCACATAGCCAAGCCACCAGCTCTTCCCCTGCATAAACACGGTTGCTCACTGCAGTTTCGTTTTGGTCACCTGAATAGACCCTTCCAGACCACTTCTGTCTGACTCTTCAGCCAGTTATGTGCCCTAAAGACCTCGCCCTCTCTAACAAACAACATTGCAACAATTTTCCCACTCATCATGAGCCACATTTATAATGACCCACCAGCTTAAGTACCATAGAATTTCACAGGTTTCTAAACTCCACACCAACACCGTTCAATAGGAGTCATATGTAGCCCACATATATAATTCAAAATGTCTTAGGAACCACTTTTTTTTTTACTGGAATGTAGTTGATTTACAATGTTATGCTAGTTTTGGGTGTACGGCAGAGTGACTCAGTTATACACATACAGTTATATCTTCTTTCTCAGATTCTTTTCCCTTGTAGGTTATTACAAGATACTTATAGTTTCCCCTAGAAGCCACATTCTAAAAGTTAAATCAGGTGAAATCACTTTAATAATGTATTTTATTAATCCCATATATTCATATGGTTATCATTTCAATATGAAATCAATGTCAAAAGTTTAAATAGAAAGTTTTACATTCTCTCTTTTGTACTAAGTCTTCGAAATCTGGGATGTGAATTTAACTCACAGCATGTCTCAGTTTGGACTGGACCCTTAACAAGTTCCCAAAACCACTAGTGTGGTTACCATTTTGGAAAGTGCAGCGTCAGACTTGTTAAAGCTCAGATGAATATTTTCTTAGAACATCCAAATATACAAGCATCCAGTTGATGGGTTTTTAACTAAGGTTCTGCAAAGAAGTCAAAACACTTTTGACCTGTGACTTTTCTGTGAGGTCAACTTTTATAATTAGGATGAATAATAATTAATTAATTGTGGTGAAAAACATCTAGACACTTGCTGTGTATAAATAAAAATGATTCAACTTATTACTGTGGTGATATAGTACAAAAATAGAACAACTATACAGGCTACCAGAATTTCAACTATTGATGATCAGGTAGGGTCTACCTAGACTAGGAATCTAGGAATTCATAGTGTGGCTCCTATATTATTTTTAATATTTAGTGAAGAAAACATAATACATATAGAGTAGACTCATAGCTTCCTGTCTTTCTTCACAAAGGACTGAAAGATTCAGTTCAGTTTAGTTTAGTCACTCAGTCGTGTCCGACTCTTTGCAACCCCATGAATTGCAGCACGCCTGGCCTCCCTGTTCATCACCAACTCCTGGAGTTTGCTCAAACTCATGTCCATTGAGTCGGTGATGCCATTCAAACATCTCATCCTCTGTCATCCCCTTCTCCTCCTGCCCTCAATCTTTCCCAGCATCAGGATCTTTTCAAATGAGTCAGGTCTTCGCATCAGGTGGCCAAAGTATTGGAGTTTCAGCTTCAACATCAGTCCTTCCAATGATCACCCAGGACTGATCTCCTTTAGGATGGACTGGTTGGATCTTCTTGCAGTCCAAGGGACTCTCAAGAGTCTTCTCTGACACTACAGTTCAAAAGCATCATTCTTTGGTGCTCAGCTTCCTTTACAGTCCAACTCTCACATCCATACATGACCACTGGGAAAACCATAGCTTTGACTAGATGGACCTTTGTTGACAAAGTAATGTCTCTGTTTTTTAATATGTTGCCTAGGTTGGTCATAACTTTCTTTCCAAGGAGTAAGCATCTTTTAATTTCATGGCTGCAGTCAGTATCTGCAGTGATTTTGAAGCAAGATGATAGCTCTTAAACAGGGTCCAATTTGAATCTTATTTCCCTTTAGAGAGGAATATTTTTCTGTTCACCTTGACAGTGGGAGGCAGATTTTAGTCTTCTTTGTGGATGAAGAGTATTTCTTTTTAGAGCAAGGTTAAATCTGATATTCATCTGTTTGGCACCAAGATACTTCCTGTGTAATATCATTAAACACTTCTCACTATAACAGTTCAGGGCATTGCATTCAGTTATCTCAGGCCTAATCTTGTTTATTAGCATTAATAGAGAAGATACGGGGATGGCAAAAGGTGATGGAAATAGCAGAAATGGTTAGAATGCGGATAATATGGTAATAGCTACCGCCAGGCATATGCTATGTGCCAGGTTCATGTATAGACACAGCTTTCCTACACACCATAGCTGCCAATTCTTACTACAACTGCATGAGGTTGTCAGATGTGGTTTCATTTTTCAGATAAGAAACAGCCTGAGAAGCAGTCTTTGAGAAGGTTACAAACCTAGTCCACAATAGAATTCAGATAAAGTATGGTCCATTTTCTCTGCCCCACACCAGAAACCACCCAATAAAGCAAAATAAATGAAAAAGGAAATGGTTTGCTGTAAACCAATTGCAAGCCTCAAGACATATTGAATGAAAGGGCAGAGTGTAAATTATATGATATAAACTTGGTGGGGAGAAATAAAGCATTTCATCACTTCCCCATACAACAAAGAAAAGGGAACAGTTGAAGGGGCAGTAACAACAATGATGTCCTGAGACAATCATAAATACACTCCACAGAAAATGAAATTTCAGAGAAACAGGGAAAATTGAAGAATAGGAAGGACTGAATGTGTGGGTGATAGGTATGATTAAGAGACCAAAGCAGAGGGAAAAAAGTAATTCAGGTGGCCATTATATCAGTGGCTTTCAAACTTTCCTGACTGCAGCCCGGAGTAAAAAATATATTTTACACAGGGACCCAGTTAACTAATGTTCTGTGTGTGTGTGTGTGTGTGTATACAGGTGCAAAGGGAGTTCACTGGACAAAGGACAGTCTTTTATTTATTTTTTTATTTCAAATATGTTTTTTAAATTTTTATCTTATATTGAACAATAGTTGATTTACAATGTTGAGTTAGCTTCAGGTGTACAACAAAGTGATTCAGTTACATATATATATATACATGTATCTATTCTATTTCAAATTCTTTCCCCATTTAAGTTATCACAAAATATTGAGTATAGTTCCCTGTGCTATACAGTAGGTCCTTGTTGGCTATCTGTTTTGTATATAGTAGTATATACATGTCGATCTCAAACTCCCAATTTATTCCCTCCCCTCTCTTTCCCCTTTGGTAGTCATGAATTTGTTTTTTATGTCTGGGAGTCTATTTCTGTTTTATAAATAAGTTCATTTGTATCATTGTTTAGATTCTGCATATACGTGATATCATATGATATTTGTCTTTGTCTGTCTTACTTGAGAAGGGACAGTCTTTTAAACAAGTGTTGCTACAATTGGATAGCTACACACAAAAAAGTTGAACTTCAATGCGTGTCTCTCATCATATACATTTTTTTTTTGACCATGCAACTTGTGGGATCATAGTTCCCTGACCAGGGATCAAACCTGGTCCCCCTTCAGTGGAAGTGCAGAGTTCTAATCGCTGGACTGCCAGGGAATTCCTGACATGTACAAAAAGTGACTTGAAATGGATCATAAACCTAAATGAAAAACCTAAAACTATAAAACTTCTAAAGAAAACATAAGAGAAAACCTTTGTGACCTTGGGTTAGGTGAATAACTTTTTAGACTCAGCATCTTAAAGATGATCCATAAAAGAGCTAACTAATAAATTGGTCTTTATCAAAGTTAAAACTTCTATTCTCCATAAGACACTGTTAGGAGGATAAAAATAGAATGACAGACTAGAAGCAAATATTTGCAAAATACATATTGATGAAAGACTTGTATCCAGAAATAACTCTCAAAACTCTCCATAAGGAAACAACACACACACACAAAAGGGCAAATGACTTGGACCCTTTATCAGAGAAGGCATACAGATGGCAGATCAGCACAAAATGCTCAATATTATTAGTTGTTACAGGAGCGCAGACCAAAATTGCAGTGAGATAGCATCACCCACTTATTAGAAGGGCAAAAAATTAAGACAGACTCTACCGTGTTTTGGTATGGATGCAGAGAACACTGCAGTGTTCAGTAGAACACTGCTGGTGAGAATATAAAACAAATGACCGCTTTGGGGATCAATTTGACAGTATTTTAGGTTAATATACCTACCATATGACCCAACCCTTCCACTCCCAGGTTTTACCTAAGAGAAATGAAAGCGTATGTCCACACAACAGTCTGTTCACAGATGTTCACAGCAGCTTTATTTGTATCAGCCCCAAACTGAAAACACCCCCACAGTCCCTCACCAGGAAAATGAATACACTCAGTGTTGCATATTCGTACGACAAGATACTATTTATCAATACAAAGGGATAAGCTATTGGTATATGAGTGATCTCAAAATAATTATGCTTAGTGTCAGTAGCCAGACAAAAGAGAGTGCATGCTGTATGATGCCATTTATATAAACTTGTAGAAAATACAATTAATTTATAGTAACTGAATGCAGATATGTGGTTGCCTTGGTATGGGAAAGGGTAGGGGTGGGAAAAAGAGAGGATTTATAAAGCAGTGTGAGGAAATTTGTAGGTGATGGGATATGATTTTTATTTTGATTGTGGTGATATTTCATGGGTAGGGTTGCCAGATTTACCAAGTGAAAATACAAGGCACCCAGCTAAATTTGAATTTCAGATAAAGAATATTTTTAGTATAATTATGTGCCATACAATATTTGAAATATAGTTGTACAAAAAATTACTTATTGTTTATCTGAAATTCAAATTTAACTGGATGTTCTGTATTTATCTGACCCCCTGTTCATGTATGTACACTTTTGTGGAGGGTTGGAATGGAGGGAGGAGGGGGAGGGGAGGGAGGGAAGGGATGTATGTGTACATATAGCTGATTCACTTTGTTGTTCAGCAGAAGCTAACACAACATTGTAAAGCAATTATCCTCCAATTAAGAAATAAATTTAGAAAACTTAAGATGCAGTTTATTGTATGTCAGTTACACTTCAATAAAGATGCTAAAAACAAGAGGAAACTGGATTAACCAAGGAGGATGTGATGACTTTCCCAGGTCCTCCCAGCACTGGCAGCCACTCCAGGACTAAAGTCCTAATGCCATTTTCCCTAGTTCAAAGGCTCTTCTTGCTCTTCCACGCTGATTCAAGAAGAAAATGTTTGCTCACAAGGAGGGAAGAATAGATCCCCAAAGTACAGACATTCAGAAATGGACTGACAAGAAACTTTAAATTAGTTTATAATGTGTATAATCTCTGCTCTCAGGTGTGAGGTCTAATATTTCACCTGTTCACAAACCCATTTATTTATTTTTACTTAAAACAATCATGGTATGATGTTCACAGAGTACAGATTCTTTGGGTCAGAAATTGGGAAAGGGCATAAAAGGGTGGCTTGTCTCTGTTTGCATGATATCTAGGGTCTCACCTCGGAGGACTCAGTCTATGGGCAAGAATCCTCTTGAGGCTTCATCGTTCACAGGTCTATGGTTGACGTTCATTGTCTCCTTAGAACTCTACTGGGGCCATCAGACCAAGGCTGCCCCTGGTCTCTCTGTGTGGCCTCGACTTCCTCACAGCCTTGAACTGCTTAACTGGGGACCAGGGCTTCAGAGCTGAGTGCCTCAAGAGGCAAGAAGTAGTGGCTGCCAGTTTCTAAGGGCTGGACCTGGAGGGGAGAGCAGTGTCCCTCTGCCATATGCTACAAACTCATTTTAAAAGCAAAATGCCTCAGCAGTGTGAATTTGTTCTTGGAATAAATGAGGACTTGTTTCATTTCAATCCCCTTCATTAGTACCTGGGAACACAAGCAGTCCCCTGGCTGGCTGAGGAGGAAAGTGTAAAGGTGTAATAAAAGGATACAGGGAGCCTGGTAGTCCAGTGGTTAAGACTTCATGCTAACATTTCAGTGGGGATGGGTTTGATCCCTGGTCGGGCGGGGCCAAAGAAAGATTTTTTAAAAATGTATCAAATGGATAAACAAAAGGTCCTACTGTATAGCACAGGGAACTGTATTCAATATCCTGGGATAAAAGAAAATGGAAAAGAATATGAAAAAGAAACACACACACATATATATATATATATATATATATAAATGAGTCACTTTGCTATACAGCAGAAATCAAATCAATGTTGTTAATCAACTCTGATAAAAATAAATTTAAAAAGATACAAAAATGTAAAGAGTACCAATCTGTTGATTACTGCTTACTTGCTTTTTACAATCAAACATTTCTCAACAATCCCAATAGGGGGCTCACAAGTTTTTCTTGCAACCTACTTTTGGTCATCTTAAAGCCATTCTTATTTATTTATTTTGCCATGCCATATGGGCCATGTGAAATCTTAGTTCCCCAATGAGGGATCGAACCCATGCCCCCTGCAGTGGAGGCACTGGAAGTACTGAGTTTTAATCACTGGATTTACAGGCAAGTCCCCTTTAAGTTATCTTTACTCATTTATTGTATAATTCACAAGGGGGAGAAATACTGCTTTCTAGTCTAAATTGCCCTGCTCTAAACTGGAGTCACTTATGGCCATCTAGAAATAAACAACCCTTTCCTGGTGTCCTGTTTATCCGGGGAAGTAGAGAAGGAATGGCCATATTTCATTGTGGCCAAAAAGTGTTAATTTCATAAATTGCATTCTAATTCCTCTGTAATTTTGACGTACTTTGCTATCAATGCCTACATTTAAAGTGGTAAGTTTCTTTTCTCTTTTTGAAGCAAAGCTGGTATTAAGTCAATGGTATGTTTTACAACCCATAGCAGCTGTTTCTACCCAGCCCAGTGTTAGTTAAGCTCTTCTCTCTGGACTAGGCGGTAATTACCATTATTACTCAGCGCGTGAACAGAGCAATGCATATCCGCTCAGCTCTTCCAGGGGTGGGTAAAACCAGTGCCATTCTTACTCGTGTTATTGTTTCCAGTCTATCTATTTCATTTATCCTCCCACCTACTTTTCTGTGTTTTTATCTGCACGGTTAACCATATTTACATCTCCTGACTGGTCATTTATGCAACTCTTAATAAAATCAACAATCACAAAGTCAGAAATGAGATGGGGCCAAATTAACACCAGGAAAGTAGAATAAAGCAATGCTCTCTTCTGGGACCTTTTGTACAAATAAAAAGTAACCTCTTTTGGACTTCCCTGGTGATTCAGTGGCTAAGACTCTGAGCTCCCAATGAAGTGGGGGCCCGGGTTCAATCCCTGGTCAGGGAACTAGATCCTACATGCTGCAACTAAGACCCAACTCAGCCAAATAAATAAACATTTTTATTACTTTTTTGAAAAGTAACCTTTTTGATGTAAAATAGTCATTTCAATAAAATGTTTACTTTGCAGCAGTGTAACCAACTATTTGATTCTAACAAATAGAGAAGCTTCCTGTCTAAACCCTGCATGGAGAAAGTGTCAGATAAGACACATATGAAACCCCCTCTAGATCGGGGGTCTTCAACTGTGCCCTGTGGACCAAATCTGGTTCAACCCCTGGTTTAACTACAGCTTGAAAATGGTTTTGACTTCCTAAGTGGTTGAAAAAATTCAAAGAATACTTTGTAACATGTGAAATTATGTAAAGTTCCAATTTTAGTGTTCTTAAGTCAAGTTTCATTGGATACAGATACACTTTCATCTATCTACAGTCTATGGTTTGTGCTGCAAAGTCAGGGCTGAGATGCGGTGACAGACATGGCAAGGCCCCAGAGCCTGAACCGTTTCCTTTCCAGCCTCTCAGAGGACAGTTTGCCCACCTTTGCTCTAGCTTGGAAGGTCTGAGAGGAGCACCGCCCTCTCTCCCTTGCACTGTGTGAAGATGAGTTCATCTGGGGCCCCTGGCTTGCCTCCACTTTTCTGTTTCAGAGTAAAGTCGTATCTTCAAACATGAGAGCATAAACACTAAATGAACTATAATTCATGTGATCGAGAACCAGACAGTAAAGAAGCCACTTCAAATAATGCTGTGTGTTATATAAGTAGATTTTAGGACTTCCCTTGTGGTCCAGTGGTTAAGAGTGCACCTGCCGATGCCGGGGACACGGGTTCTATCCCTGGCCTGGGAAGTTACCACATGCCTAGGGGAAGCTAAGCCTATACATCCAAACTGCTGGATCTGTGCTGTAGAGTCTGAGAACCACAAGTGGAGAGTAGCCCCCACTTGCAGCAACTAGAGAAAGTCCACTTGCAGCAAAAAAATAAAATTGTAAAAAGTGGATTGCAAAGCAGTAAAAAAAAAAAAAAGTTGCGTTGGGTGTGTGTTTTCCTTTTTTTTTTTTGTGACGAGTTTCCCAAAGCTCCGTAGCAGACAAGTCAGAGGCCTCAAACGCGCCTGCTTTCCAGGGAGCAGCCATTTTGTTCAGTCACATACTTTGGCCTCGTATGACTCGGAGTAAAACCCTGATTCATCCATGCCAGTCGCTGAAATCCCAGTCCTCTTGCTAGGGCTTGATTTTAGGAAGAGATAAACGACTCAATTCCCACCGATAAAATGAGAGAATAATTCATCTGGGTTTTCAAGGAAGGGTTTCTCCACTGGTGAAACCCCCCCCCCCCACCTTGGGTATTATGGTACCTGCATATGATACCTGCATCTGTGACGGCTTCCTTGGAGACTCAAGGGGAGCTTGCCTGAAGGTAGCCTGGTCCCCTGGGAACTGCAGAGCACAGATCTAGGTAAAGCCTGTTCTTCTGAAAACAATACTGGGCTACAGCGTTAAGCAAGTCTGGATTCTTTAAACCTCAGAAGATCTTACTATATGACACAATCATTTCCCTCATTATTTAATTCATTTGCAATGAATTTCCTGTTATTTGCAGTGCAGTTTTCCAGTGGGTCTTTAAAATTAGTTCTAAATACGTATGCCTTGTTAATATCTTTTCTCATGGGAACATCTTGAGCCTGTCTTCATGAATGGCAAAGAGTTCCTTATAATAAATCGACCATTTTGTGCACATTTATACAAGAAAATTCCAAGTCAAAACCAAACAAAATAAAACCTATTTATTGTCTACTTAGATTTTCTCTTCACATGAGATAAACATGTGGAGGATTATCTGGTTGCAGTTTCGTCAAGATGAGTGAGTCTGTTTTATTTTCTAAGTGAAAGCCCCGAGATGTTTACAGAAGTTTTTATCTTACCTTCTTTCTGTGCTCACCAGGAAAAACACGGAGTTATATACTTTTAGATTACATCGGCAAGTTCATGATAAAGTAGCTGTTCTTTTAACAAACATTACCAAGGTTTCGCTTAGTCCACGGCACCACCTAGAATGCTATGGAAGTTTTAAAGCAAATAGAAGACAGTTGGAGTCTCTAAGGGAACTAACTTGGGGCCACTTGAAGAGCAGAGAGACAGGAAGCTCCTAAAATAGCTGAGAAGCCTGAGCTCACACATGAAACATGGATCAAGCTGTACTTTACAGTTTGAGGGAATAATAAAATCTGTCCGGAGAGCAGACAATGCTTTCTGAAGGAGAACGTGGTCTCTTTAGACTGTATGGTACCCCAGTCCATTCAGGACTATTCTCCCATCTATGGATCACCCCCCTGGGGATTCTGTGTCTCCTTCTCTTGTGTACATCTGATATGATTCCTTCTTTATATATCTAGTTGTATACGACCTCTTCTGCTTGTCTTTTGGATTTTTGCATCAACAGTTGGTCTTTAAATAGTTGTAATTTTGGTGTGCCCATGGAAGGAGGTAAGCTCAGAGTCTTCCCCTCTGCCATCTTCCAAATACATAGTGACAAATTGAGTCTTTCAGTTCACTCAGTGGTTAGATCTATTGAATAATTGCATGAATTTGATTGAAATATGGTTTTAAAATGTTCCATTCCATAAGTCCATCCTGTGCTAATAGTTGGAGAATCCTGTGTACAGTAGCAGTTACAACAATTAATCTCTATTATTGTCTCTTCTCCTTTCCCCATGTGACTATGTGTGACAGGTGTCCCTTAGAGTTTAGTATTTCACATCTTGCCCTCTGACCTCTGTCTTGGTGTGATTCCTCCAAGTCCTGCTGTAGTGCATGGTGCATTTGCAGTGGCCTGTTTATGCCCATATTGTCAATATATTTTCAAATACATGTATTAAAACAGTTCCATGTTCCACTCAATACCTTTTGATTTGTTTCCTTTGTGTGTTTCATTTTGGTCACCGGCGTGGAGAATTAGCCTCATGAAGCCACATTATGGGATAAAATGATATTCCCGTGAGCATCCACCCTTCTCTGTGCCTCCAACTATTCAGAATAAGTGTTGTGAAAAACAATTCTTTCTCTGACCTCACCCTAAACTGTTGTATCATGAAGTCCAGACTAGCAGGCTCTAAGGGAGTTCTGAAAATTAGAGAATCACTTGCTTTTCCCTCCGTAAGACTTTATATACTTGCCATCTTGTGCTGGAATTCTTTTTTTTTTTTTAATATAATTTATTTATTTTTGATTGCGCTGGGTCTTCATTGCTTTGCATGGGCTTTCTCTAGTTTCGGGGAGTGGGGGCTACTCTTCATTGCAGTGCGTGGGTTTCTCACTGGGCTGGCGTCTCCTGTTGTGGAGCTCGGGCTGTGGGGTGTGCAAGCTTCAGTAGTTATGCTGGGTGAGCTCAGTAGTTGCAGTTCCCGGGTTTGAGGGCACAGGCTCAGAAGTTGGGGTGCCCGGGCTTAGTTGCTCCGCAGCATGTGGGATCTTCCCGGACCAGGGATCAAACCTGTGTTTCTTGCATCAGCAGGCAGATTCTTTACCGTTGGGCCACCAGGGAAGCCCTTTGATGGAATTCTTTAATTCCTGTATTTAATAAACAATTCTCTTCAGCATTCAACACATGTTTCTTGAGGACCTACATGTTCCAAGCACTGTGTTGGTCATTAAGACTTTTATAGAGATTACATGCATATAATAAATAAATAAATATATACATATAAAATATAATAAATAAATATTATATGCATGAGAAAGAGGACATTTGCCATTTTGCCACCTGGTGGATATTATGCTTAGTGAAATAAGTCAGAGAAAGAAAAATGCGAGGAGGAGCCAAGATGGCGGAGGAGTAGGACGGGGAGACCACTTTCTCTCCTACAAATTCATCAAAAGAATAACTGAACGCAGAGCAAACTTCGCAAAACAACTTCGGATCGCTAGCTGAGGTCATCAGGCGCCCAGAAAAGCAGCCCATTGTCTTCGAAAGGAGGTAGGACAAAATATAAAAGATAAAAAGTGAGACAAAAGAGCTAAGGACGGAGATCCGTCCCGGGAGCTCTTAGGCGGCATTGCTTGGGGTAGGGTCCGGGCCGAGTGCCCTGAGGACAATCGGAGGGAACTTCTGTGAGTTGCCAACTTGAACTGTGGGAGACCAAAAGAGAGAGAGTAAATTAACC